>NC_092713.1:43159918-43463046 GCF_047496885.1 Scyliorhinus torazame | reverse complement strand
TTTCCCAGCAATTATGCATTTTTAAAAAGTTATAATTGAATCTTCTTTGACATTCCTTCAAGCAGTTTTCAGATCCATCATAACAACTCAGTCTCAGGGTAAAGGGGCGCCAATTTAAGACTGAGATGAGGAGGAATTTCTTCCCTCAGAGGGTTGTGAGTCTTTGGAACACCTTGCCGCAGAGAGCTGTGGGGCAGAGTCCTGTGTATATTTAAGGTTAAGATAGAAAGATTCTTGATCAGTAAGAGAATCAAGGTTTATGGGGAAAGGACAGGAAAGTGGATATCAGGAATGTCGGATCAGCCACAATCCTATTGAATGGCAGAGCAGGCTCGAGGGGCCGAACGGCCTACTCTTGTTACTATTTCTAATGATCTTACTTAATCTGTGTCCTCTGATTGTGGGGATAGTTTCTCACTGTCTAATCATTTTGAACACTTCCATTAAATCTCCCCTTACCTCTTTCAGCTCAAAGAAGAGCAATCGCTACGTCCCTAGCCTTTCCACAAAAAAAACCTTACAAGACATAGAATTTAGGAGGTCTTGTGGCATAGTGAGTAGTGTGGCTGCCTCTGAGCCAGAAGGTCCAGGTTCACGTCCCGCCCCAGGACTTGTTGACCAAGGAAGTTGCTTTCATAATACTGCCAACAGGTTGAGTGTCAACCTGCAAATACGCCAAAGGCAGCGGTATGACTGGAAGAGATTCCTGGACTCCCTGCGTGAACTGTAGCACACCACCACCAGCAGATAGAATTTACAACACAGAATCAAGCCATTCGGCCCAGCTTTTTCTCACATGAGCCTCCACTTAAATCTTCATCTAATACTATCATTAAATCCTTACATTTTATCCCACATTTTGGAGCAGGGTCAAGTGTTAGTCCCCACTCAAATTGAGTTACTAATAATCTTTATTATACAACAAGGGCATGTACCAGCTCTCACACACAGAGCTAATGAATTCCCTTGAGGTTGATTAGGTGCTTTCCGATGCATTTTCAGAATTGTGAACATTGCAGATTTGGGATTGTCAGACACCTGACAGATCTTATGGGCTGTTATCTGCTCCTGGCAAACTGTGAATTTTCTTTTTCTCACCCTCGTCAGGTCAAAAGGGACATCCATTTTCTTTTAAAGAGATAGATAAGTAATCTCTGAAGAAATAAAAATTGGATTATAAGAATTCTTGTCTATCTGTTTTCAGGATGACTGCATTAATCGCTATACAAAGACCACAGATACAAAGAAGATAGCGTGTTACCACCCGCATCAAATTAACTTAGATGACACTGAGACAATGGAAGGATCTATCTCGGAATTTCATATCAATTTACGAAAAACAAGGGCTCGTTGCTGCCCCCATTTCAGCAGCACAATTCTACCTTTAAGATGTTCATGATTGCGGCTGATATTGTACCTCCTCCATTCAACTACCCATTTACCAGTCAATGAAATGGATTTGACAGTCTTCCAAATAGAGTTGATTACTTATAATATGCTGCTGACCTTTTCTTTTGTCATTTATGCCCAGGCTTTTCAAATCCGTATTGACTCTTTTAACAGGCCCAATTGTTTAAGAAGAAAATCTGTGACTAAACCTTTAATTTGGTTTTCCAGAAGAATGGCTTCTTTGTCAACTTAATTGGGCTTGTAATTTTTTTCTTACCTCGAGCAGAAATGCAGTAAACCAGACTCATTAACAAAGGTCATTTGGTTCATTTCTAGTTGTTGAAGTTTTGAACCAGAATAATTGCATCTGTCTTGCCACTGAATTACTTAACTAACCACTGGCACTGAAAATGTGCTTATGCGGATAAGCTACGCGGGAACATTTTCTATTTTTCACCTAACTTAAAACAATACTTTGGTGGTTCCACAGTGCTTTGGGATGCCCCGAAAACAATGTGTCTATCTGATTACATCCTTTATTCCTTTCTTTGTTATCTTCAAATTAGCATTGACACATTGGAGAGAAACTGAAAAACAATTTCTGGACAGCTTGTCAGAGTTTTATACACCTTATATTGCAGAAAGGAAGATTGAGAAGGGACATGATACCGGTCTTTAAAACGCTGAGAGGCATGAATAATGTAAACAGAAGCTGATTGTTTAATGTAAACTGTGGGACTAAGGGACAAAGTTGGGAGACTTCAAGGATAAGAATGAAGGGTTTCCCACAGTAGATATTGGAATATAGTCCATTCCAAAACATTTAATACTTTGATGTTTAATTTATTTAATGACACCTAGATGAATCTTTGATTGATTTGATTGTGAAAAGGATTAAGGCTAGAAGAATAGGAAGGAGAATAAATCAGACACGGCATGGAGCACTGTGACTCCAGTCTCCAACTCTGAGATTCATTAATGGACTGTGACAGATTGAAATTAATTCTGTCTGATTGATTTTCACTCAGGTGCTTTGAGGCAAGAAGCGTTACCCGTCTGGTCATCTCCAATTCGGGAGTTCCAATATCATGGCAGCAAGGCCTTGTTCCTTGTGCTCAGTGCACATCACAACACATTGACCTGGGTCTGAGACGTCGCCATTTAGATTAATGGCATACCTGTCCTGTAAACAATGGCCCAGGCACAGCATGGATGAAAGGGCACAATACCCCATTCTTGGGGCAGAACCATGCAGGTGAAGCATCTGAAGGAAATATGGCAATCGGACAAGTTATTGTATGAACCAGCCTGAGACTTGGCATGTGATCAGATCCCCTTTCTGGCATCCCATATGAGGCAGGTCCCATTATTCAGCCCCTGGTTGTAATGGGAACACATGCTACTATCCCATAAAAGGCTGTGAAATTGTGCTGCAGGTAAACAAGCCCCTTCACATCTCCTTTACAATCTTACCTCACTCATTAAATTATAGAAACCTCCAAATAATGCTGAGTTACCAACGCATAAAAACATTCTGATAATTCTCTTTCAGTGTATCTCCCTCTACATACCATGTGGCAAAACTTTACAAATTATATGCATATGCTCTCTTTTGGTAAGAAAATTAATTAAGAGGAAAACGACTGGGAAAATATTACTGTTTGCAGCTTAATAGTTTGTCATACTTACGAAAGGCTTTCGATGTAGAAGGGTGGGGTCAGTTGAAATCCTTGAGGAGTATTAAGAAAATAGGAAAATAAAAAATTAGGAGGGCTAGGAGAGGTCATGTAAAGTCCTTGGCAAGTAGGAATAAGGTGAATCCCAAAGCTTTTTATTCATATGTAAAAAGCAAGAGGGTGGCCAGGGAAAGGATTGGACTGGACCGCTTAAGGGCAGTGGTGGGAATCTATGTGTTGAGCCAGAGGAAATGGTCAAGGTAATAAATGAGTATTTTGCATCACTGTTCACCAAAGAAAAGGAGCGCGATTCTCCACTCCCACGCCGGTTGGGAGAATCGCCTGGGCCGCCAAAATTTCCGGGGACGCCAGTCCGATGCCCTCCCGCGATTTTCCCAAGCGGCGGGAACAGCCCTGCCGAGTTTCGCGGGCCGCAGGCCGGAGAATCGCCGGAGACACAAAAAATGGCGATTCTCTGGCACCCCCGCTATTCTGAGGCCCGGATGGGCCGAGCGGCCAGGCCAAAACGGCGGGTTCCCCCCGGCGCCGTCCACACCTGGTTGCTGCAGTCGTGAGCGGTGCGTGAATGCTGGGGGGGCGGCCTGCAGGGGGGCGAGGGGGGATCCTGCACCGGGCTTTACCTGAAATGTGGGGTTGCCCGCGAACGGTGCCCACCGCCATCTTCTTGCGGGGTGGACTTAGAGAGGACGGCAACCACCCATGCGCGGATGACGCCCGCTATGCGGCGCCGGCCGCGTCATCTATGCGGCGCCGCTTTTACGCGGGCGACAAGGCCTGGCGCATGTAGATGACGCGGCCCTGATCCGGCCCATTGTCAGGGCCTGAATCGGTCAGGACCGGGGCCGTTTCGCGCCGTCGTGAACCTCGACAGCGTTCATGTCGGCGCGGCCACTTCGGCGCGGGAGTGGAGAATCCCGCCCAAGGACTTTGTGGAAGATGATTCTTGGGTAGGGTGTGTGGACAGTCTGGGTCATGTTGACATCGAAAAGGAGAGGTATTGGGTCTTTTAAAAGATATTAAGGTAGATAATTTTCCTGGGCCGGATGGAATTTACCCCAGAATACTGAACAAAGCAATGGTAGAAATTGTTGGGGCCTTGACTGACACCTTTGTATCCTCATTGCCTACAGGTGAGATCCCAGAGGACTGGATAATAGCTAATGTGGTACCGCTGTGCAAGAAAGGTAGCAGGGATAATCCAGGAAACTATAGGCCGGTGAGCCTCACATCAGTAGTAGGTAAATTATTGGAGAGAATTCTCAGGAACAGGTTTTATACTCATTTGGAAATTAATAGATTAATTTGCGATAGACAGCATGGTTTTGTGAAGGGGAGGTGGTGCCTCACTAACTTGATCGAGTTTTTTGAGGAGATAACGAAGATGATTGATGAGGGGAGGGCGGTGGATGTTGTTTGCATGCACTTCAGTAAAGCCTTTGACAAGGTGCCTCATGGCAGACTGGTACAAAAAGTGAAGTCCCACTGGATCAAAGGTGAGGTGGTAAGATGGATACAGAACTGGCTCGGACACAGAGGGCAAAGGGTAGCTGTGGAAGGTTTTCCTGAATGAAAGGTTGTGACTAGTGGTGTTCCACAGGGATCTGTGCTTGGGCCTCTGTTGTTTGTAGTATACAAAAACGACTTGGAGGGAAATGTAGCCAGTCTGATAAGTAAGTTCGCAGATGACACCAAGTTTGGTGGAGTGGCAGATAGTGTTGAGGATTGTCAGAAGATACAGCAGGACATAGATAAGTTGGAGACGTGGGCAGAGAAATGGCAAATGGAGTTTAATTTAGACAAATGTAAGGTAATGCATTTTGATAGGTCTAATAGAGAGGGGAAATATAAAATAAATGGCGAAACTCTTAGGAATATAGAAAGAGAGATCTGGGCATGCAGGTCTCAAATCTTGAAGGTGGCAACACAAGTGGACAAGATAGTCAAGAAAGCATACGGAATGCTTGATTTCATTGGATGGGACATCGAGTATAAAAACTGGCAAGTCATGCAGCAGTTCTATAGAACCTTGGTAAGGCCGCACTTGGAATATTGTGCACAATTCGGGTCGCCACACTACCAGAAGGATGTGGAGGCTTTGGAGAGGTTTACCAGGATGTTGCCTGGCCTGGAGTTTGTAATAAATGTGGAGAGGCTGAATAGACTCAGACTGTTTTCATTATAACAACGGAGGTTGTGGGGTGACCTGATAGAGGGCTACAAGATTATGAGGGGCATGGATAGAGTGGATAGGCAGGTACTCTTTACCAGGATGTTGCCTGGCCTGGAGTTTGTTATAAATGTGGAGAGGCTGAATAGACTCGGACTGTTTTCATTAGAACAACGGAGGTTGTGGGGTGACCTGATAGAGGGCTACAAGATTATGAGGGGCATGGATAGAGTGGATAGGCAGGTACTCTTTGCCAGGGTGGAAGGGTCAGTCATCAGGGGACATAGGTTTAAGGTCCGTGGGGCAAAGTTTAGAAGAGATGTGCGAGGCAGGTTCTTTACACAGAGTGTGGTGAGTGCCTGGATCACGTTGCCAGGGGATGTTGTGGAAGCAGATACATTAACAGCATTCAAAAGGCATCTCGACAAATACATGGATAGGATGGGTATAGAGGGATACCGCACAAGGAAGTTCTGAGGGTTTGGCCAAGGTTGGTGTCATGACCGGTCCAGGCCTGGAGGGCCGAAGGGCCTGATCGTGTGCTATATTGTTCTTTGTTCCTTGTTCTTTGGGAGTAGCAAGCAAGAGAAGCTGATCTCAATGTCAAGTGATGGAGCTGAATCAGTGGGCAAATGTGGGGTGGAGCTTCAGGGTGTCTGAAGCATTTTCTTTGCTCCACCCATTGACATTGACCATTTGAGCGTTAAGAAAACAGGAACTGGTGGAGGAGGCACTTTTCAACCACCCAGACTGTGTCCAGTCCATTGTTGATTTTGCATAAGCTTTGCCTGAATGCTGGTGGAGTTGGCTTTACGGGAGACACTAGAATGTGTTTAATGATCCTTCCATTGAATCTAGGGGATGCAGCATAAGTATTGACGATGGAATTTCTCTTCCACTGTTCCGTGTCACTGAATCACAACCCAGGTCTTGCTGCAGTACAGGGGTGTGGTGGCGATAATTGTTCTGTACCCAAAGAACTTTTTGTTGACTTATGCAGGTTTTTATTGTCATATACTCGCTGTCGTAGTCCATAGAAGGTCGAGCTGGTGCAGTTGATCCATTGTTGGATCACTTCGCCAATGGTGGCCTTTCTGCAGTCCCCACCCCTGCCTGAGAAATAGGTAATCAATGAGTAACATACTTATTGCTGCCTCTATGCCTCAGCGATTATAATTTTTAAAAAATAAATTTAGAGTACCCAATTATTTTTTTTTCCAATTAAGGGGCAATTTAGCCTGGCCAACATAATTGAAGGTTCTTTTGTTTTTCTGCCTCTGTAGTTAGTTCAAGCAGTACCCTATTGGGCCCCCCTTCATCAACACTCCGACTCCCTCCCTCTCCACCACTCTCCTTTCCTCTCTCTCCCCACCACCCTCCTTCCTTTCCCTTCTGTTGGTACAGAGGCGAGTGTAGTGATCCTTACATGGGTATGTACAGAAGGGGCTGATGGGTAATGGAAAGATCATCAGGGGGCAGCACTGGCGTGTATAAAAGTGGGACGCAGACAGCCCTCCCCCTCTTTGGCTGATCTGACTGTGAGGAGAACATGAACAGAAATTTAGCTCAGGGCTGCTAGTGTGGTCAGGCCTAGTTGCAGAGCATAGAAAAGTTGTAACCTTTCTACTAGTGCAGTTCTTTAAGTAAGAGCTCACGCAGTTATTTAAGTTGTGTTGCTCAATAAACCTTCTATCAAACATCTGGACGACTTCGAGCCTTCTTCCAGAGCGTCTACTGTAACTGAGTTGAGTAGCACAGATTACCATCTCTACAGGTAACAAAACATGGTACAGGAGTGGCTTTAATTGAACAGCACTAGATAGATTAAGTTAGAGACCAGAAAAAACCAAAGCAACCAGCAAAAGCAGCAGGCCGGCTGCTCGACTGTGAAAGACTTCGCAGCATTTTGATTCCAAACAACCTACTGAAGCGATGGACCACACGCCACTTCCAGAGTTGCTGAAAACTAGCGGTAATTTAAATAGTAACTGGAAAATGTATAAACAGCAGCTTCAGATATACATGACAGCTACGGACCTAAATGCAGCCACCGACGAGAGAAAGATTGGAATATTACTCTCAACGGCAGGCAGGCGGTAGACATTTATAACTCGTTTACGTATGGTGATACTGAAGATAAAACTAAATATGAAGTGATAATGGCAAAATTTGATGAGCACTGTAAATCACAGCCAAATGAAATCATGGAACGATTTAACCTGCGTAACAGATTCCAAAAAAATGGGGAGACTATCTCCAATTTTGTCACAGATCTCCGCTTGCTAGCACAAGGTTGTAACTATACTGATGTAACAGACTCCATCATCAGGGATCAATTAATCTATGGTCTTTCAGATGAAAATTTAAGGGAATCATTAATGGAGCAAAATGAATTAATTTTGAAAACCACAATAGCAAAATGTTTACAGCAAGAACAGAAAAAACAGCAGTACCTGGAGTTTCTTGAAAAAATACATGGAGAAAATCCTCCACGAGGTAGAAGATGTAAAAATGGTGGCTTCTCCTCACAGGCCTTCTTTTCCGGCGGCTGGCGCCCATTACGGCATGTCTGCGCATGCGCGCAGTCAGGACAGACGCGATCCCGGAAGAACCCGGTATGCAGCTCCTTGCGCATGCGCAGTATGCAAAATACCGGCCCCAGCCCGAAGAGCGAGTTGTGCATGCGCGATCGCTGCCAGAACGTGACGTCACGGATGTCATGACGTGCTACCGCTGTGGCACCGCCCATTTAAAAGGGAAAGGTCCTGCACAAGGGAAAAGGTGTCTAATTTGCTCTAAGATTAATCATTTTGCCTCCCAGTGTCAGTCCACAGCCAAATATTACTCTCCAATGCAAAGACATGGAAACTTCAAGGTTCGCACAGTAGATGCAATGGACACTCGGACACCCGAAGAAAATTTTTCCGACCACGAAGAGTTCCACTCCTGGGAGAACACATACGCCGTTGGAATCATAAACGCCACAGAGGAACCGCATAAGCTGACTACACAGCCTCGATACGTACATACCACTGAATCCACAAGCGAATGGAGTGTCACGGTGCAAGTGAACAACTCCCCAATTACGTTCAAGCTTGACACGGGAGCATCTGCAAACTTGATGACAAGCAAAGATCTCGCATCCATCCCAGGGACACACGAGATGATACCTGCTGCATGCAAGTTAACAGACTACAATGGCAACCAGATCGCCTCGAGGGGATCATGTCACCTACAAGTAGTTCATAAGAAAGTCATAAAAGGACTACGTTTTGAGATCGTGGACGACAAAAGAACGCCACTGTTAGGTGCTCAAGCTGGCAAGGATTTGCGGCTGATACAAAGGATTTTCATGAACACGGTTGACTCATCACGACTGGCCGATGCCATCCAGCTGCTTCTCAGTGAATATCCCAACGTCTTTTCTGGCATGGGTACATTACCCTACAAGTACAAAATCCTGCTCAAAGAGGATGCAACACCGGTCATTCATGCACCAAGGAGGGTACCAGCTCCATAGCGGGACAAGCTAAAAGCAGAACTCCAACGCCTCCAATCTCAAGGCATCATCTCACAGGTCACACAGCCGACTGACTGGGTCAGCTCGTTGGTGTGTGTCAAGAAGCCGTCCGGTGAACTCAGAATCCCAAGGATTTTGATCCCAAGGATTTGAACAAAAACATTCGCAGGGAGCACTACCCTATCCCCAAGCGAGAGGAGATAACGAGCGAAATGGCGAAGACTCGCATATTCACCAAACTTGATGCCTCACAAGGCTTCTGGCAGTTGCAGCTCGATGATTCCAGCTGACTGCTGTGTACCTTCAACACTCCGTTTGGACAATACTGTTATAATCAAATGCCTTTTGGGATTATATCTGCATCCAAAATACTTCACAGAATTATGGAGCAGATGACGGAGGGCAGTGAAGGCGTCCGTGTATATGTTGATGACATCATAATATGGTCAACGACAGAGGAAGACCACATTGCTTTATTGAAACAAGTCTTCCAAAGAATCCACCAATTTGGGCTGAAGCTCAACCAAGCCAAGTGCACCTTCGCATGTTTGTCTCTGACCTTCCTGTGTGACACGATATCAGAGCACGGGGTGAAGCCGGGCGCTGAGAAGATCGCAGCAATTCAGAACATGCAGCGGCTACGTGACAAGAAAGCGGTGCTTAGGTTTCTTGGATTCATCACCTTCCTGGGCAAGTTCATATCGAACCGAGCAGCATGGACGACAGCGTTACGACAAGTAATAAGGAAGGACACGGAGATGGACTGGACCCCACGTCACCAAGGTGAAGGGGAGGATCTGAAGCATCATTTGATGGCAGCTCCACGCTGGCATTCTTTGACCCAGCAAAACCCACAAAGATCTCCACCGATGCCAGTCAACATGGAGTTGGTGCGGTGCTACTTCAACAGAATGACCAGTCGGACTGGGTCCCAGTGGCTTACGCTTCTCGAGCGATGACCGCCACCGAGTGCAGGGTGAAATTCTCCGGAAACGGCGTGATGTCCGCCAACTGGCGCCCAAAACGGTGCAAATCAGTCGGGCATCGCACCGCCCCAAAGCTGCGGAATGCTCCACATCTTTGGGGGCCGAGCCCCAACCTTAAGGAGCTAGGCCCGCGCCGGACGGATTTCTGCCCCGCCAGCTGGCGGAAAAGGCCTTTGGTGCCCTGCCAGCTGGCGCGGAAATGACATCTCTGGGCGGCGCATGCGCAGGAGCGTGAGCGGACGCTGACAGCATTCCCGCGCATGCGTAGTGGAGGGAGTCTCTTCCGCTTCCGCCATGGTGGAGACCGTGGCGGAGGCTGAAGGGAAAGAGTGCCCCCACGGCACAGGCTCGCCCGCGGATCGGTGGGCCCCGATTGCGGGCCAGGCCGCCGTGGGGGCACCCCCCCAGGGCCAGATCGCCCCGCGCCCCCCCCCCCCCCCCCCCCCAGGACCCCGGAGCCCGGCCCGCGCCGCCTTGTCCCGCCGGTAAGGTAGGTGGTTTAATCTACGCCGGCGGGACAGGCATTTTCGCGCCGGGAATCGCGGTGGGGGGCCCGCCAACCGGCGTGGCGCGATTCCCGCCCCCGCCGAATATCCGGTGGTGGAGAATTCGGCAACCGGCAGGGGTGGGATTCACGCCAATCCCCGGCGGGGGGTCGGAGAATCTCGTCCCAGGTATGCACAGGTAGAGAAAGAGTGCCTGGGATTGATCACGGGTGTGACAAAATTCAACCACTATGTGTATGGTCTTCCCACATTTCTCGTGGAGACTGATCAACATCATCAACAAAGATCCCAATGACATGACGCCGCGCCTACAACGCATGATGATGAAGTTGCGGAGGGTACAACTTCACACTGTTCTACACTCCTGGGAAGGACCTAATAATAGCTGACACCTTATCCCGAGCCATTGACGCTGACAATCCACCTCCGGCATCCATTAATGATGTGGAAGCTCATGCACAGTGGTGCAGGGAGACACTCCCGGCAACGGACGAGAGGCTGCAGCAAATTCGTCAGGCGACATGGGAAGATGCGACCCTGCTCCAGGTCATGCACGACCTTCAGCATGGCTGGCCGAGAGGGCGGTGCCCACAGTTCCAAAACGTCCAAACTGAACTGTCCGTGGTGGATGGCATCATACTGCGAAATGACAGAATCGTCATTCCACTGGTGCTACGGGCGGACATGCTCCGCAGGTTTCATGAGGGGCACCTTGGTGCCGAAAAGTGCAAAAGGAGAGCACGGCAACCCATGTATTGGCCTGGGATAAACAAGGACATAACGAACATGGTGCTCATCTGTGACACGTGCCAAAAACATCGACCGGCACAATGCAAGGAGCCACTCCAGCAGCATGAGATGGCTACGCTACCGTGGGACAAAGTTGGTATTGACTTGTTTCATTCCATGGGTCGACACTATGTTCTTCTCATAAATTATTACTCCAACTTTCCGGAAGTACTGAAACTCCCGGATCTCACATCAGCGTCAGTTATCAAAGCCTGCAAGAAACCTTCTCGAGGCATGGCATCCCACAGACGGTCATGCCCGACAATGGTCCTTGCTTTGCAAGCTGGGAATGGTTGGAATTCTCAAAAAAATACAACTTCAAGCATGTGACGCCGAGTCCACACTTTCCTCAATCGAATGGCAGGGTGGAGAAAGGTGTCCACATTATTAAGCAACTGATCAGCAAGGCCGCTGACTTGAGGTCCGACATACACTTGGCCCTATTGTCATATTGTTCATCGCCATTGAGCTCTGGGCTGTCACCGGCTCAAATGCTCTTCAATCGAGATGTGCGGACGCGCTACCGGCATTACACTTCGCCAATCCAGATCACTCGCCAGTCCTGGACAAGATGCGTCACCAACGTTAGGGACAAAAGCAGCACTATGACCGGCAGGCAAAAGTGCTGCATGCATTAGCGATCAACGACAGGGTGAGGTTGCGATACCCGGCTGGGGGTTGGTCTAACATGGCGATGGTCCTCCGCCAAGTATCCCCACGATCTTATGTTGTGAAGTCTGATGATGGAACACTGTTTCGACGCAATCGGCGAGACCTGCGGAAGGTTCCACCTCGTCAACCTATATTTCCGATCTGCAGGACTCTATCATGCAACATCCTGGGACTCCAGCAGTGGGTGCCCGAATGGACATAAAAACCTCTGGGTCTCCATGCCCACTCAGGAGGTCTAGCCGAATCAGACGTGAGCCCAACCGTCTGAACTTGCGAACATGGACTGATACTATCATTGCTCTGTTCTGTATTTGTGCATGAAACTAACTGTGTTTGATTTTTGTTTTTAGTTACAGCTCTGCAACAATGAAGATAAAAGTGAAAAAGGGGGATGTAGTGATCTTTACATGGGTATGTACAGAAGGGGCTGATGGGTAATGGAAAGACCATCAGGGGGCAGCACTGGCGTGTATAAAAGTGGGAAGCAGACAATCCCTCCCCCTCTTTGGCTGATTTGACTGTGAGGAGAACAGGAACAGAAATTTAGCTCAGGGCTGCTAGTGTGGTCCGGCCTAGTTGCAGAGCATTGAAAAGTTGTAACCTTTCTACTAGTGCAGTTCTTTAAGTAAGAACTCACGCAGTTATTTAAGTTGTGTTGCTCAATAAACCTTCTATCAAACTTCTGGACGACTTTGAGCCTTCTTCCAGAGCGCCTACTGTAACTGAGTTGAGTAGCACAGATTGCCATCTCTACAGGTAACAAAACAGCGAGGGTATCTGGGGTGGAATTCTCCGCAATCGGCGCGATGTCCGCCGACCGGCGCCAAAAACGGCGCAAATCAGTCCGGCATCGCGCCGCCCCAAAGGTGCTAGGCCCGCGCTGGACTGATTTCCGCCCAGCCTGCTGGTGGGAAAAGCCTTTGGTGCCCCGCCAGCTGGCGCAGAAATGGCTTTGCCGGGCGGCGCATGCGCGAGAGCGTCAGCGGCCGCTCACGGCATCCCTGCGCATGCGCAGTGGAGGGGGTCTCTTCCGCCTCCGCCATGGTGGAGACCGTGACGAAGGCGGAAGGAAAAGAGTGCCCCCACGGCACAGGCCCGCCCGTGGATCGGTGGGCCCTGATCGCGGGCCAAGCCACCGTGGGGGCACCCCGTGGGGCCAGATCGCCCCGCGCACCTGCCAGGACCCCGGAGCCCGCCCGCGCCGCCTTGTCCCGCCAGTAAGAGAGGTGGTTTAATCCACGCCGGCGGGACAGGCATTCCAGCAGCGGGACTTCCGCCCCTGGTCTCTCCAGCGCAAAGATTAGTGCTTGTACCATTTGTTTTTTGTAGAAATGTGATGTGAACTGTTTTAATAATCAGATTATCCCCCCCCCCACCCCGTACATTGGTATTGAGGGGAGGGTACCCTGTTTTTCCAACACAAAATGAGTGTTTGTACCGTTTGGCCTTGTATATATTTTTTACTAAAAAGATATGGCCAATCCACCTAACCAGCACATAGAACATAGAACGATCCAGCGCAGTACAGGCCCTTCGGCCCACAATGTTGCACCGAAACAAAAGCCATCTAACCTACACTATGCCATTATCATCCATATGCTTATCCAATAAACTTTTAAATGCTCCCAATGTTGGTGAGTTCACTACTGTTGCAGGTAGGGCATTCCACGGCCTCACCACTCTTTGCGTAAAGAACCTACCTCTGACCTCTGTCCTATATCTTTTACCCCTCAGTTTAAAGCTATGTCCCCTCGTACCAGCCATTTCTATCCGCGGGAGAAGGCTCTCACTGTCCACCCTATCTAACCCCCTGATCATTTTGTATGCCTCTATTAAGTCTCCTCTTAACCTTCTTCTCTCCCAACGAAAACAACCTCAGGTCCATCAGCCTTTCCTCATAACACTTTCCCTCCATACCAGGCAACATCCTGGTAAATCTCCTCTGCACCCGCTCCAAAGCCTCCACGTCCTTCCTATAATGCGGTGACCAGAACTGTACGCAATACTCCAAATGCAGCCGTACCAGAGTTTTGTACAGCTGCAACATGACCTCATGACTTCGGAACTCAATCCCTCTACCAATAAAGGCCAACACTCCATAGGCCTTCTTCGCAACCCTATCAACCTGGGTGGCAACTTTCAGGGATCTATGTACATGGACACCTAGATCCCTCTGCTCATCCACACTTCCAAGAACTTTACCATCAGCCAAATATTCCGCATTCCTGTTATTCCTTCCAAAGTGAATCACCTCACACTTCTCTACATTAAACTCCATTTGCCACCTCTCAGCCCAGCTCTGCAGCTTATCTATGTCCCTCTGTAACCTGCTACATCCTTCCACACTGTCGACAACACCACCGACTTTAGTGTCGTCTGCAAATTTACTCACCCACCCTTCTGCGCCCTCCTCTAGGTCATTGATAAAAATGACAAACAGCAACGGCCCCAGAACAGATCCTTGTGGTACGCCACTTGTAACTGAACTCCATTCTGAACATTTCCCATCAACCACCACCCTCTGTCTTCTTTCAGCTAGCCAATTTCTGATCCACATCTCTAAATCACCCTCAATCCCCAGCCTCCGTATTTTCTGCAATAGCCTACCGTGGGGAACCTTATTAAACGCTTTACTGAAATCCATATACACCACATCAACTGCTCTACCCTCGTCTACCTGTTCAGTCACCTTCTCAAAGAACTCGATAAGGTTTGTGAGGCATGACCTACCCTTCACAAAGCCATGCTGACTATCCCTGATCATATTATTCCTATCTAGATGATTATAAATCTTGTCTCTTATAATCCCCTCCAAGACTTTACCCACTACAGACGTGAGGCTCACCGGTCTATAGTTGCCGGGGTTGTCTCTACTCCCCTTTTTGAACAAAGGGACCACATTTGCTATCCTCCAGTCCTCTGGCACTATTCGTGTAGCCAATGATGACATAAAAATCAAATCCAAAGGTCCAGCAATCTCTTCCCTGGCCTCCCAGAGAATCCTAGGAAAAATCAGGCCCCGGGGACTTATCTATTTTCAGCCTGTCCAGAATTGCCAACACCTCTTCCCTACGCACCTCAATGCCATCTATTCTAATAGCCTGGGTCTCAGCATTCTCCTCCACAACATTATCTTTTTCCTGAGTGAATACTGACGAAAAATATTCATTTAGTATCTCGCCTATCTCTTCAGACTCCACACACAACTTCCCATCCCTTGACTGGCCCTACTCTTACCCTAGTCATTCGCTTATTCCTGACATACCTATAGAAAGCTTTTGGGTTTTCCTTGATCCTTCCTGCCAAATACTTCTCATGTCCCCTCCTTGCTCGTCTTAGCTCTCTCTGTAGATCCTTCCTCACTACCTTGTAACTATCCATCGCCCCAACTGAAACTTCACACCTCATCTTCACATAGGCCTCCTTCTTCCTCTTAACAAGAGATTCCACTTCTTTGGTAAACCACGGTTCCCTCGCTCGACGCCTTCCTCCCTGCCTGACCGGTACGTACTTATCAAGAACACGCAGTAGCTGTTCCTTGAACAAGCTCCACTTATCCAGTGTGCCCAACACTTGCAGCCTACTTCTCCAACCTATCCCCCCCAAGTCACGTCTAATGGCATCATAATTGCCCTTCCCCCAGCTATAACTCTTGCCCTGCGGTGTATACTTATCCCTTTCCATCACTCACATAAACGTCACCGAATTGTGGTCACTGTCCCCAAAGTGCTCTCCTACCTCCAAATCCAACACCTGGCCTGGTTCATTCTATTTGGAAAGTTAAAGTCTCCCATAATAACTACCCTGTTACTTTCGCTCTCATCCAGGATCATCCTCGCCATCCTTTCCTCTACATCCCTAGAACTATTTGGAAGCCTATAGAAAACTCCCAACAGGGTGACCTCTCCTTTCATGTTTCTAACCTCAGCCCATACTACCTCGGAAGATGAGTCCCCATCTAGCATCCTCTCCGCCTCAGTAATACTGCTCTTGACTAGCAGCGCCACACCTCCCCCTCTTTTGCCTCCTTCTCTGAGCTTACTAAAACACCTAAACCCCGGAACCTGCAACATCCATTCCTGTCCCTGCTCTAACCATGGGCGAAATTCTCCCCCAACGGCGGGATGTCCGCCGACTGGTGCCAAAGCCGGCGCCAATCAGACGGGCATCGCGCCGGCCCAAAGGTGCGGAATGCTCCGCATCTTTGGCGGCCTAGCCCCAACATTGAGGGGCTAGGCCGACGCCGGAGGGATTTCCGCCCCGCCAGCTGGCGGAAATGGCGTTTGTTTCCCCGCCAGCTGGCGCGGAAATGCGGCGCATGCGCGGGAGCATCAGCGGCCGCTGTCAGTTTCCCGGCGCATGCGCGGGAGCGTCAGCGGCCGCTGTCAGTTTCCCACGCATGCCCAGTGGGGAGAGTCTCTTCCGCTTCCGCCATGGTGGAGGCCGTGGCGGAGGCGGAAGGGAAAGAGTGCCCCCACGGCACAGGCCCGCCCGCGGATCGGTGGGCCCCGATCGCGGGCCAGGCCACCGTGGGGGCACCCCCCGGGGTCAGATCGCCCCGCGCCCCCCCCCCCCCCCCAGGACCCCGGAGCCCGCCCACGCCGCCTGGTCCCGCCGGTAAATACCAGGTTTGATTTACGCCGGCGGGACAGGCAATTTCTGGGCGGGACTTCGGCCCATCCGGGCCGTAGAATCCAGCGGGGGGTCCCGCCAACCGGCGCGGCCGGATTCCCGCCCCCGCCTAATCTCCGGGACCGGAGACTTCGGCGGGGGCGGGGCGGGATTCACGGCGGCCAACGGCCATTCTCCGACCCGGCGGGGGGGCGGAGAATGACGCCCCATGTCTCCGAAATGGCCACAACATCGAAGTCCCAGGTACCAACCCATGCTGCCAGTTCCCCTACCTTATTTCGTATACTCCTGACATTGAAGTAGACACACTTCAAACCACCTACCTGAACACTGGCCCCCTCCTGCGCGTCAAATCTGTGCTCCTGACCTCTATACTCTCATTCTCCCGTACCCTAAAACTACAATCCAAGTTCCCATGCCCCTGCTGCATTAGTTTAAACCCCCCCAAAGAGCACGAACAAATCTCCCACATCTTTGGGTTGTGGGGGCGAAACCCACGCTGACACGTGGAGAATGTGCAAACTCCACACTGACAGTGACCCAGGGCTGGGATTCGAACCCTGGTCCTCAGCTTCTGCCCTTCTAAATGATTATAATTAGCATGTACCAAGAATATTACGTGTTTCCTGAGTCAAACCTAACAGTCGCCTGCATGTCCGACCCCATATGCTCTTCTCTGGACTTAACCTAATTTCTAGACAACATTGGCCAGAATTCTCTGGTTGTCACGATTCTATTTTCCTGACAGCAGGTTTTGCAGTGGGGTGGGGGGGGGTTACAATGGGAAATCATATTGAAATTCAGTGGGAAGACAGAATCCCGCCACCAGTGAATGGCATGCCGCCGAGAAACATGTGGCTTGCAGACTGGAGAATCCCGTCCAATTATTGACTTATCCAACCCTTGTAGTTCATGCACTGTGACCTGATACCAGGAGGGCGATTCTCCGATATGGAGCCCAAGCGTTCGCGCAGTCATGAACGCCGTCGCGTTTCACGATGGTGTGAACCGGGCCCTGGTACTGCCGATTCTGGCCCCCTGGCGCTGGAGCAGTTCACCAGGGGCTGGTTTAGCACACTGGGCTAAATCGCTGGCTTTGAAAGCAGACCAAGGCAGGCCAGCAGGACGGTTCAATTCCCGTACCAGCCTCCCCGAACAGGCGCCGGAATGTGGCGACTAGGGGCTTTCCACAGTAACTTCATTGAAGCCTACTTGTGACAATAAGCGATTTTCATTTCATTTCATTTCATTCATTTTGCGGCGCCAAATGGGTGCCGCGCCAATCCGCGCATGCACAGTTGGGCCACGCCAACCTACGCATGCGCGAGGGACTTCTTTAGCGTGCCGGCCCCGACTCAACATGGAGTACCCGGTGTTCAGGGGCCGGCGCGCCAGAAAGTAGGCTCGGGGGGGGGGGGGTAGAGGCCGGCCCGCCGATTGGTGGGCCCCGATCGCGGGCCAAACCCCCCCCGGTGAAGGAGCCCCCCTCCCCCTCCCCCACAGGCCAACCCCGACCGTTCCCGCAGAGTTCCCGCCGACAGCGACCAGGGGTGAACGGCGCCGGCGGGACTCTGTCGTATCGGCGCGGCCGCTCGGCCCATCCGGGCCGGAGAATCGGCGGGGCCGCCAATTCCAGCGGCCCGCTGCCGCCGCTGCGCAAATGGCGCCGATTTTCCGCACCTCGGAGAATCGCGCACCGGCATTGGGGCATCATGGCGCGGTTGCGGTCATTCCCGGCCCGGCGCGGGGGCTCAGAGAATCGCCCCCCAGGTCCTCCTTCAACGCGCCAGCCCCGACGCAACATGGCGCAGGACTACAGGGGCTGGCGCGTAGGAAAAGAGGCCAGGGGAAAGAGAGGCCAGGCCGCACCGGACCCCCCCCCCCCCCGAGTCGTAGCCCCCTCCCCCTCCACAGGCCGCCACTCGCCCCTTGCACGCAGAGTTCCCGCCAGATGCGAGCAGGTGTGGACGGCGCCGGCGGGTCTCAGTGTTTTAACTACGGCCGCTCGGCCCATCCCGGGCCGAGAATCAGCGGGCCGGACGCGTAGAGCGTTCCACGACTGGCGCCGCGCCAACCACGCTCTGCGGAGAATCACGTGCTGGCGTCAGGGGGGCATGGCCAAGTCGCGGGGATTCTCCAGCCTGGCCCCGGGCTGAGAGAATCCTGCACAGGATATTGCTCACAACTTTGTATTGCTAAGAATATTCCATTTCCTTTCAAAAATGATAAAATGAATGACACTGATCAAAGAATATCAAGTAAGGATCAATTATTTTGCCATCTTTTTAGTGCCTCTTTTACTTTTTTCAACACTTCCTGAGTGCTTCATATTTTTCATTGCATGGGAAGGAAAACACTTGGAAAATCCAACTGCGTTTACAATACAAAAGAAAAATGTCAACCTCTCAAACAGCTTATACTTAATGCGCAGATGACCTTTCGAGGTTTGATTCCTGGCAGGAATTTATTTTAAGGATTCATTTTCAAAAGAAAACAAATTTAGAAATGACTATTTTCTGCTTCCCGAGAGAAACCATTCACGGCTCTTTAGAAATGATTAACAAACTATTGTCATTGGATTATCTCACATCGATTGTTCCTCCGAGGGAAAGTATAAATGTCAACCTGGAGAGAGGGGAAAAACAATTCTCTTCTGATTAAATAGAAGAGGATATTTCTGTGGGTTAATGCAGTTATCAGAAAGGCGGATTTTGTCGTGTTTTATTATGGTCCAGTCAGTACCAGACCATAAACACTTGGTTCAGTAAATGGGGAATAGCCACTTTCATGTTGCCCTAACGTTGTATAATTGTCAGTACCAGCTGCAGTAACCGTAGCTGTCGAAACAATCTCATTTTCATTGTGGGGCAGTGCTTTCAGATCAAGGGGGGCAATTTACCGAAAAAGAAACAGAGTCCCATTTTGGGTACATTCTTCGGCCTGCAGTGCCGAGACAAACCCACTATTAAATGGGGCCCCGAGCTTCAGCGAGGAATGGCCCGCCAAGGCCTCACTTAGCGTCATTTCCTGCACTGACAAGCGCAGGACATGGTCAAGTGAGGCTAATTGCTCACTTGAGTATGCAAATCTGGATCCTGCCCACTGAGGGAATCTGGATCCTGCCCACTGAGGGCAAGATCCAAATCACAGCATCTCACGAGATCTCGTCAGATATGATGAGGCGTCCGGAGCATTGTAAATCTCACAAATGCACGGGATTTACCAGCCTCGGCACGTCACTGAGTCGGGCGCAAAGAGGCCGTGCGAGCGCGCCCAAAGTCTATGAGCTCCCATATGAAAACCCACGGCACGGTGGCACAGTGGTTAGCACTGCTGCCTCACAGCGCCAGAGACCCGGTTCAATTCCAGCTTTGGGTGACTGTGGAGTTTGACCTTTCTCCCCGTGTTAGTGTGGGTTTCCTCCCACAGTCCAAAGATGTGCAGGTTAGGTGGATTGGCCCTGCTAAATTGCCCCTTAGTGTCCAAAAGGGTAGCGGGAGGGTTACTGGGATAGGGTGGGGGCCAGATCCTAGGTAGGGTGCAGACACAATGGGCCGAATGGCCTCCTTCTGCACTGTCAGGATTCAATGATGCCATATGGCCCATCGAGGGTGTTCCGCATCACATTGGGCAGCACGGTAGCATTGTGGATAGCACAATTGCTTCACAGCTCCAGGGTCCCAGGTTCGATTCCTGACTTGGGTCACTGTCTGTGCGGAGTCTGCACATCCTCCCCGTGTGTGCGTGGGTTTCCTCCGGGTGCTCCGGTTTCCTCCCACAGTCCAAAGATGTGCGGGTTAGGTGGATTGGCCATACTAAATTGCCCATAGTGTCCAAAATTGCCCTTAGTGTTGGGTGGGGTTACTGGGTTATGGGGATAGGGTGGAGGTGTGGACCTTGGGTAGGATGCTCTTTCCAAGAGCCGGTGCAGACTCGATGGGCCGAATGGCCTCCTTCTGCACTGTAAATTCTATGATCTATGAATAAGATCATGGTTGATCTGTTCTGGTCCTCAACTCCTTTCCTTTCAAATGTGTTTTCAAATACCTGACAAAAGTAACATTATACTAGAGAGAGCACTTTAGACCCTTTCAGTGAAACACGATTGGCTGGTGTAAAGTTATGTTTTACGCAGTGAAGCCAACGGGGCGTTTTTCGGGTTTTGTGAAGCGCACAGTGTACTCTGTTTGAGAAGCATCTTGTAATCAACCCCTGTGCACTATATTATATGACCTCAGCGTGTGACACCTCGGATTCTTTCTCTTTGTGGCTGCAACAAAGAACATAACGTTTGCCAAGACTTTAAAAACTGTTTTAAATCTTGTTTTTGTGAAAATAGCTCGCAGATTATGGAGGGGGGGTTTTAACCTGCAGGAAGGGTCAGGGATTTGGTGTGAGAATGGGTGTTGGCGCGTGCAAGGGATTAAAACATCAACAGAATTGGTGTATCGAAACCCAACATTGTCCTGCTCACTTCTGCATTTACCCGGTGCGCATTTAGAGACACACGGCTAACCTCCGTGGGGGTCAGCAGGTCAGAGCTCATAAGATGTAAAGTGGCAACCGAATGAAGATTTGACCTCGGATTCTGACTTTGTCAATGCAGGGATTTGCAGAACTGTCTGAAACATGTCATGTCAACACGATGAGGGCACAGCAAGGATTGGCAGGGCTACAAACTCATCAGGCTGGTAAGTATTGAAACATTGAGCCAGGACAACTGCTTCCTTGCCTAAGTGAAGGTTTTTTTGATCGCATTTTTCTTTCACTGCTTTAGAGATGATGATTTTGAAGTTTTTGAAGTGTTATGGGCCAGGGTTCGGAGAACCCCAAAGTTTATCATGGAGTTCACCTGACCCACAACTTTTACTAGATTGTAGTATGGGGAGCACACGGCCCACTCTACAGGTATGGTAGAGCAGAAATGGAAAAGTATTTTTTAAAGCAAAACAATGTTTATTCGATGAACTCAAGTTAAACTTTTTAAAACATACAGTGAACATCGTAGCAACCATCAATTCAACCCCCTAAGAATACAACACTAAGTAATCCTTTAAGCTTTCCTTTTAACATCCATAAGACTTAAAACACCTTTTACCAGAAGCACATTCGATCCTGATGATTTAAAATTAATAACAGTAGTGACTTTAAACTGATGTGCTTCTGGTTGGTAGGCAGTTGATTTAAATTGTTTTATTCCTAAACTAACCATAACTTCTTTGAATAACCTTGAGGTAAAATTTGATCCTTGATCCGATTGTATTTCTGTGGGTAGTCCATATCTAGTAAAGAATTTAAGTAACTCCTCTACAATCTTTTTAGCTGTAATATTACATACTGGAATGGCCTCTGTAAACCTAGTAGACACATCCAATATACTCAAAAGATATTGATTCCCACTTTTTGTTTTAGGAAGTGGTCCTACGCAATCAATTAGGGCCCTTGTAAAAGGTTCCTCAAATGCTGGAATGTGTATTAAGGGCGCAGATTTTATCACTGCTTGAGGTTTCCCTATCACTTGATATGTGTGACATGATCGACAAAATTTAACTACATATTTATGTAGTCCAGGCCAATAAAAATGTTTCTGGATTTTAGCTTGAGTTTTTCTTATTCCCAAATGACCTCCCACTGGTACCTCATGCGCCACTCGCAACACCTCCTTTCTATACCCTATCGGCAATACTACTTGATGAACTTCTGCCCACTTTTCATCCGTCTGCATATGTAAAGGTCTCCATTTTCTCATCAGGACATCACTTTTATGGTAATAACACTCTGGTATCCACTCAGATTCCTCTTCTGTATATGCTTTCTGATACATCCGTTTTATTTCTATACCTTTCTGTTGTAACTCCGCCAATTTTCCTGAACTAAAAATATCCGCCTCATCCTCCACCTGCTCTTGTTCTTTTTCAACCATCTGATCAAAAATCATTTCTGATAATTGCACTTCAACTTCATCTTCACTCTTTGATTTCTCCTCTTGTCTTAACCTGTGACTTTGCGACCTTGTTACTACGCAATCTGGAAAAATCCCAGGATATTCGTCCTTCAACACTTCAGTTGTCTGATTTTCCACTGGCTTATCAACCACAGTAGCATCGCTCCCACCTGCGATCCAGCTATATCATTACCCAAGATAAACTGTATTCCTGGACAAGATAGTTTCTCTATTACTCCTACTACCACTTCACCACTCTTCACTGGACTTTCCAATCTTACCTTATATAATGGAACACTACTCCTCTCACCCTGAATTCCACATATTACCACCTTTTCTGACAACATTCTTCCCAAACTACATAACTCCTCATCTCTTACCATTGAAGGTTGACTAGCTCCCGTATCTCTTAAAATTGTGACTTCTTTACCTGCTCCTCCTGATACACATGAGTAAACTTTACCCACACAAGTAAATTATTTAAAGACATCTGGCACCTTCTTATCAATCACCTCTTGATCAGGCTGGACAATCTTTTGCACCTCCTTTGCTTCACTTGGGCTTTCCTTTACCACTTTAACAAACCCCACTGTCTTATCCTGTTTTACCATATCAGCCTTCCCAGTGCTAGTCTTCAACCACCAACACTGTGACTTTACCTGGCCTAGTTTATTGCAGTGAAAACATTTGAAATTATTCATGTCTCTTCCGCCCTCCTGGATTTCTTTTTTAGTCTGAGGTACACTCGCCTTATTATCTCCCATCAGATCACCTTTATTTTTACCACTTGAGTATTTCTCATGTCCCCAGTTTATATCCCTCACAGGCTCAAACTGAAGTCGGAAACCAAGCTTTGAATTATGAACTAATTCATAATCATCTGCCATTTCTGCTGCTAATCTCGCTGTTTTAACCCTCTGTTTTTCCACATGAGTTCTCACTACATCAGGAATTGAATTTTTAAATTCCTCCAAAAGTATAATTTCTCTGATAGCTTCATACATTTGGTCTATTTTCAAAGCCCTTATCCACCTATCAAAATTACTCTGTTTGATCCTTTCAAACTGCATGTATGTTTGACCAAATTCTTTCCTTAAATTTCTAAACCTTTGTCTGTAGGCTTCAGACACTAGTTCATATGCACCTAAGATGGATTTTTTCACCTCCTCATACGCCCCAGATACCTCCTACGGTGGTGATGCAAACACTTCACTAGCCCCACCTACCAGCTTTGTTTGAATCAGTAATACCAAACATGTCCTGTGGCCATTTCATTTCTTTAGCTACCTTCTCAAATGACATGCAAAAGGCTTCCACTTCCTTCTCGTCAAACCTTGGCAATGCTTGGACATATTTAAATAGATCCCCACCAAGCCTTCGACTATGATGCTCTTTCTCACTATCCTCATCACTATCATCCAACTGTACGTTTCCCTTTATGCCTGTCAATTTTAACTGACTGTCATGTTTCATGGCCATTTTCTGAAGTTCAAACTCTCTCTCTTTATCTTTTTCCCTGATCTGTATCTCCCTTTCTCTTTCTTTTTCCTCTCTATCTCTTTCCTATTAAAGCTATTTAGTTCTTTCTCATGTTCCATTTTTTCAAGTTGTAACTGATTTTTTGCCATTTCCAATGAGTCAAACTGTATCTCAGGCAACTTTAAATGCTTCGCCACTGCCATAATTACCTCATCTTTTTGCATTTTGTCAGGTAACGTTAACTGCAATGTTTTTGCCAAATCTATCAGTCTGCTTTTAGTCTCTGTCCGTAAGGTACTGCGTGTGACTGTCTCCACCCCCAAAAACTTCAGAGCCTCTGAAAGAGCCATTGTCCACAACACACTCCCTACTTAACTGAAATACCACACCTGAAAAGCAACCACACAATATGCTCACCCCTCACTGTCTTTAAGTTCACTAAGCCAATCCAATAGATAGACTTTTATCCCGGACGAGCACCTAGTTTGTTATGGGCCAAGGTTTAGAGAACCCCAAAGTGTATCATGGAGTTCACCTGACCCACAACTTTTAATAGATTGTGGTATGGGGAGCAGATGGCCCCCTCTACAGGTGTGGTACAGCAGAAATGGAAAAGTATTTTTTAAAGCAAAGCAATGTTTATTCTATGAACTCAAGTTAACCTTTTTAAAACATACAGTGAACATCTCAGCAACCATCAATTCAAGTACAACCCCCAAAGAATACAACACTACGTAATCCTTTAAGCTTTCCTTTTAACATCGATAAGACTGAAAACACCTTTTACCAGAAGCACATCATAGAACATATAGAAAATAGAACAATACAGCGCAGTACAGGCCCTTCGGCCCACGATGTTGCACCGAAACAAAAGCCATCTAACCTACACTATGCCATTATCATCCATATGTTTATCCAATAAACTTTTAAATGCCCTCAATGTTGGCGAGTTCACTACTGTAGCAGGTAGGGCATTCCACGGCCTCACTACTCTTTGCGTAAAGAACCTACCTCTGACCTCTGTCCTATATCTATTACCCCTCAGTTTAAAGTTATGTCCCCTCGTGCCAGCCATATCCATCCGCGGGAGAAGGCTCTCACTGTCCACCCTATCCAACCCCCTGATCATTTTGTATGCCTCTATTAAGTCTCCTCTTAACCTTCTTCTCTCCAACGAAAACAACCTCAAGTCCATCAGCCTTTCCTCATAAGATTTTCCCTCCATACCAGGCAACATCCTGGTAAATCTCCTCTGCACCCGCTCCAAAGCCTCCATGTCCTTCCTATAATGCGGTGACCAGAACTGTACGCAATACTCCAAATGCGGCCGTACCAGAGTTCTGTACAGCTGCAACATGAACACATCAGATTAAAGTCACTACTGTTATTAGTTTTAAATCATCAGGATCGATTTACAGTCTTTAGAATACAGAGAGAGATCCATACACCTTCTGGCTGTGACTGCGGCTATCCAGCTCTGAAAACGAAACAAAAACACACCCTGCAGCAAACAGCCTAAAACAAAAGTAAAAAGCTGACAGACAGCCCAGCTCCACCCACTCTCTGACATCACTGCAGTAATAAACACCCATTTCTTAAAGGAACTCTCACTACAGATATTTATATACATACCCATTTATAAACACCCATTTCTTAAAGGTATTCTCACTTGACAGGAGGTCATTCCTGTCTTTTTTCTTGGAACTTTGATCTGTAGATCTCTGCTGTCAGCCTTCACCGCTTCGTGGAAGCAGTTTGTGCAGTTCTACCTTGGACACCTGAGGTGAAACAAGAGGAGCGGCGCTAGCCATATTATTAACTAACACACATCAAATTCCTCTCACAATTGCCACATTTTAAACCAATCAACTACTCCATGAAAAGAGTGAACTGAACTATGCAGTGCAAGCGTTCAAAGTGTTTGTGTGGGATTGCCAACTGCAGTATCCACATACAGAAATCAGGAAGTTAAAGGCAGTTAAAGGCACTTTTATTTGACATTTACTGTCAGCAAAGTAAGCAATTAGGGTACAAGCTACAATAAACAACGTAATGAAAAAATGCATTTTAGAAATGTGAATTTTTAAAATCGTTCTGCAGAAATTTGACATTCCACAAATATGAGATAAGCTTTACAGGTACTCTGAGAATGTTTAGCAATAGTTGTAGCGTTAGTACATGTGGTAGTCTGTGTAGAGGTATTACGGTACCTGGTAATGCTGGAACACCATTGGTAGATATTGTATGTTTCCTATTGGTCAAGCTGTATGGTAGCTCCGCCCTGCAAGGTGGTATAAGAGCCCGTGCCACCCCAGAAGCCTTCTTTCTGTACCTGAGCTGCTGGGGGAAACATCTACCTTATTAAAGCCTTCAGTTGGACTACAACCTCGCTTTCGTGGTCATTGATCGTGCATCAGTACACTGTTAAAAACCTGGTAACGCCTCATTCGACAAAGTGAAACGTCTTAAAGGGTGAGACTAGCGGTGAGATTGATGGTGTCAGAGTGGAAGTTTCCATCAATTCGATTCATTTCCTTTGGTTTCAGTCTGAGCATACCACAACATACCTCCCTGGAGTAGCATAGAAGCTTCTGGATGTCTTCAGAGATGTCCTCAGTGTTAAGTTTCTCCACAGTGATAAAACAGTTCACATTTTACGATTCACATTTTCCAAATGCTTCTTTTTTCTTCTTGTTCCCTTATTACTTCCTTTACATTCAAAAATTTTAAATTAAAAGTGATAGACATTAATTGCCGTTAACTTTCTGATTTTATGTATGTGAATACTTCAGTATGATTGGCTGTTTAACCAGTTTGTTGCCATCATTGTATGCCACGACACCCCCTTACCTTGACACCAGCTTTAAACTGCTGTTGGAAAAGGGGAAAGTTCGCGTGTCTGGACTTCAGAAGTTGCCGTCGGTTTCCGTGGAGACAGCGAGTGCTGACAATTCCATTGTAATTTCTACCACAAAATCCCAATGCTTTGGACGACTGTTCAAATCAACTTCTAATTTTCACTAGCTACAATGGTCACTGATTACTCAATAGTGAAAATGAAACATGGTCCTGAATTTGATAGGTTATTAAAACAGGAAAGATAAAGAAGAACACTCTGAATTGGCTCTTGTCTTTTGAAATTGAGATAAATTAAAAATGGAGAAATAGCTCATGTGATGGTAACTGGATATTTGTTACACCCCAGAAAGTTAATCAGGACAGCACCTTGTAGTGTGATTTGGCGTGACCTGTTAATTGGCTGTTTTTTTCCAGTTCCAGCATTGGTCTAATGAGCAAACACTGTTAGTATGTGGCTGACCTACACTCTCCCAACAGGCCTTGATTTCTCTGAAGTCAAAGTTGCTTACTGAACTAATGTCAGCAGTGTTCTTAATTATAGCTGCAGCTATAGAAGATTATAGAAAAGGTCACTTGTGGTGATTCGTCTCACCCAGCCGGTAGATAAGCATCACACATTACGGGAGGTGGAAGTGTAGTGGTACGATAATCGGAATAGTAATTCAGAGGTCGAGGCCAATGCTCTGGCGATATGGGTTCAAATCTCACCCCAACAGCTGGTGATATTGGAATTTAGGCTGAGTAATAGTGACCATGAAACTATCACTAATTATTGCAAAAAAAAAACATCCAGGTCACTAATGCCCTTTAGAGAAGGAATCCTGCCGTTCTTACCCAGTCTGTGACCTACAGGTGACTTCAGATGCACAGTTAACTCTTAATTGCCTTTGGAAATGGTCAAGCAAGCCACTCAGTTCAAGGGCAATGAGGGATAGCCAACAAAACTAGCTGAATGCAAGCTGCAGGGATGATTACTGGGACATGGTTACAAGGAGACCTGGTATGGAGTTGAATATCCAGTGAATCGGAAGGAAGGACAGAAAGAAAAAGGAGGTGACTAGCTTTGTTAGTAGATGAAGGAATCCGTGCTGTTGTGAGAAATTATATTAGCACTGGAGATCAAGATGTGGAATCAGACTGGGTCGAAATAAAAAATAGCAAGGGAAAGAAGTCCCTGGTGGGAGTAATCTACAGGCCCCCTAATAGTAGTTCCACAATAGGACTCAGTATAAACCAGGAAATACTAGGGGCTTGAAGGAAAGGTATGGTAATAATCATGGGTGATTTTAATATGCATATAGACTGGATTAATCAATTTGGCAAGGGTAGCCTTGACAGAGGGTTCATAGAGTGCCCACAGCCCTTTTTTGGAGACAGTGAGAGAAGGTCTAGCCTTTGTCTGCAGCTGTGATGATTTTCCTGTAGAATCACTCATGCAGGTTCTCTGCAACCCAGAAATACAGCCTTTCTGGAGAAACACAGAGGGAAGAGAGCAGGATCTTGCCTTTAAGCAGCCAGGAGTCAAACCAAAACCTTCAGGTCTCTGATAACCATCCCACTGGGACAAAATCCAATTACCACCTGTTGCTGGGTAGAGTACAGTCTTTTGGGCCAATTTGTTGGCCCCCAGCCAATCAATCAAACTGAGTCCCAGCACATCTCGTTCTCTGGTAACGACAAGTCTGAAACCTCCTTTTTAAACCAGTAGGACCTAGTATTCTCTCCTGTAACTTCTAAAATCTGCTGCTTGACTTAAAGATACATGTCCATTAATCCTGCTTGACTTAAAAATGCCTGTCCATTAATCATCCATAGATCTAAAATAATAACGGCAAAATAAGAAAAAGGGAAAATAAGGGAATAAACTGGAACAACTCTTACAAGGCTGTTTTGGATTTAGTATTGTGTGATGAGTTGGGATTAATTGATGATCTTACAGCAAAGGATCCGCAAAGGAAGAGTGATCATTGCATGCTTGAATTTCAAAATCAATTTGAGAGCAATTAACTTGAGTCCTGCACTAGTGTGCTGGGCCGGGATTCTCACGGAATTGGCGAGGCAATCAGTACCGGCGCCAAGAGCGGCGTGAACCACTCCGGCGTCGGGCTGCCTGGGAGTTGCGCAATCCACTGCACTTCCGGGGGCTAGGCCGGCGCTGGAGGGGTTGGCGCCACGCCAACCGGCACCAAAGTGCC
Source organism: Scyliorhinus torazame (assembly GCF_047496885.1). Classification (NCBI taxonomy): domain Eukaryota; kingdom Metazoa; phylum Chordata; class Chondrichthyes; order Carcharhiniformes; family Scyliorhinidae; genus Scyliorhinus; species Scyliorhinus torazame. The sequence continues at coordinate 43,434,211 of NC_092713.1, read as the reverse complement.
TCTGCTGGTCGGCGCGAGTTGTTGCATGCACAGAACCGCCGCCGTGTTTCCTGCACATGCGCAGGGGGTTTCTTCTCCACGCTGGCCATGGCGGAGCCTTACAGAGGCCGGCGCAGAGGGAAAGAGTGCCCCCACGACACAGGTCCGCCCGCAGATCGGTGGGCCCTGATCGTGGGCAGGGCCACCGTGGGGGCCCTCCCGGGAACGGATACCCCCGCGCCCCCCCGAGGACCCCGCTGGACAGCTGACAAGCCAGGTCCCGCCGGGATGGACCATGTCCATTTCACGCCGGCGGGACTGTCCAGGAACGGGTGGCCACTCGGCCCATCGGGGCCCATAGAATTGCCGGGGGCTGCTGCTAACTGCCCCCGACCAGCGCGGCGCGATCCCCGACCCCGCCCGAAAACTGGCGTCGAAGAATTCCGTTGGAGCGGAGAATACCGCCGCTGGTGTTAAACGAAGGTAATTACATAGGTTTGAGAACAGATTTTACCCTAGTGGACTGGGTAGAAAGACTAAAAGGTAGGACATTTTTTGAATAGTGGCATATATCCAAGGAGATTTTCAAATCCTCCCAACTAATAGAGGATTGGCTAACCAAGAGAAAGCAAAGAGTGGGGATAAATGGGTCTTTTTCTGTTTGATAAGCTGTAGCTAGGGATGTGCTACAGGGTTCAGTCCTTGGGCCCCAACTATTTACAATCTATATTAATGGCATGGATGCAGGGATAGAGGGCAGGATTCCCTGACCCCCCGCTGTGCCGGAGAATCGCCGGAGGGGCGGCGTGAATCCCGCCCCGATGCTGGTTGACGGATTCACCAGCGCCGTTTTTCGGCGGGGGCGCGAATCGCATCGCGCCGGTCAGGGGCCGTTGGCAGTGCCCCCCACCGGCGATCTTCCGCTCCGCGATGGGCCGAGTGGCCGCCCGTTTTCTGCCAGTCCCGCTGGTGTAAATCAAACAAGGTCCTTACCGGCGGGACCTGTCCCTGCGGGCGGCCTGCGGTATCCTCGGGGGGGGCGCAGGGGGATCTGGTCCCGGGGGCTGCCCCCATGGTGGCCTGGCCCGCGACCGGGACCCACCAATCCACGGGCAGGCCAGTGCCGTGGGGCACTCTCTCCCTCCGCGTTGGCCGCTGTAAACGTCCGCCATGGCTGGCGCAGAGAAGAACCCCCCTGTGCATGTGCTGGGATCACGGCAGCACACGCTGGTGCTCCCGCACATGCGCCAACTCGCGCTAGCCAGCGGAGGCCTTCGGCACCGGTTGGTGCGGCGCCAAGCCCTTTGGCGCCGGTTGGCGCGGTGCCAACCCCGCCAGTGCCGGCCTAGTCCCTGAAGGTGCGGAGAATTCTGCACCTTCCGGGCAGCCCTTCCGGTTCACGCCACTCCTTGGCGCCGGTATGCCCGCCCCGGCGGTTAGGGGAGAATCCCGCCCAGAATGTCTACAGACAAATTTGCAGATGACACTAAGATATGTGGGAAAGCAGGTTGCAATGAGTAAATAAAAAAGTTACAAATTGATATGGATATGTCAGGTGAGTTGGCCAAATTTGGCAGATGGAATTTAATGTGGATAAGTGACAGGTCACATTTTGATCATCGGAATAAAAAGGCTTGTTATCTAAATGGAGAGAAACGTCAAAATGCTTCGGTGCAGTGTTATCTGGGTGTTCTCATGCATGAATCGCAGCAAGTTAGTATGCAGCTGCAGCAAGTAATAAGGAAGGTAAATGGAATTTTGGGATTCATTGCTAATGGAATAAGGTAGAAAAGCAGGGAAGCACTGTTGTAACTGTATAAGACATTGGTGAGACCACATCTGTACTGTGCACAGGTTGGTCCCCTTACTTGAGGAAGGATCTGAATGCATTAGAGGCGGTTCAGAGAAGGTTCACCAGATCGATTCTAGGGCTAAAGAACTTGTCTTATGAACAAGAGGATAACTAGAGAAAGGGTTGGCCCACTTAAGGACAAAGGAGGAAAGTTATGCGTGGAGTCAGAGCAAATGGGTGAGATTCTTAACGAGTACTTTGCATTGGTATTCACCGAGGAAAGGCACATGATGGATGTTGAGGTTAGGGATAGATGTTTGATTACTCTAGGTCAAGTCGACATAAGGAGGGAGGATGTGTTGGGTATTCTAAAAGGCATTAAGGTGGACAAGTCCCCAGGTCCGGATGGGATCTATCCCAGGTTACTGAGGGAAGTGAGAGAGGAAATAGCTGGGGCCTTAACAGATATATTTGCAGCATCCTTGAACATGGGTGAGGTGCCGGAGAACTGGAGAATTGCTAATGTTGTCCCCTTGTTTAAGAAGGGTAGCAGGGATAATCCAGGTAATTATAGACCGGTGAGCATGACGTCAGTGGTAGGGAAGCTGCTGGAGAAGATACTGAGTGATAGGATCTATTCCCATTTGGAAGAAAATGGATTTATCAGTGATAGGCAACATGGTTTTGTGTATGGAAGGTCATGTCTTAGCCACGTAATAGAATTCTTTGAGGAAGTGACAAAGTTGAATGATGAGGGAAGGGCTGTAGATGCCATATGCATGGACTTCAATAAGGTTCCCCATGGTAGGCTGATGAAGAAAGTGAAATCTCATGGGGTCCAGGGTGTACTAGCTAGATGGATAAAGAACTGGCTGGGCAATAGGAGACAGAGAGTAGTAGTGGAAGGGAGTGTCTCAAAATGGAGAACTGTGACCAGTGGTGTTCCACAGGGATCTGTGCTGGGACCACTGTTGTTTGCGATATACATGAATGATCTGGAGGAAGGTATAGGTGGTCTGATTAGCAAGTTTGCAGATGACACTAAGATTGGTGGAGTAGCAGATAGTGAAGGGGACTGTCAGAGAATACAGCAGAATATAGATAGATTGGAGAGTTGGGCAGAGAAATGGCAGATAGAGTTCAATCCAGGAAAATGCAAGGTGATGCATTTTGGAAGATCCAATTCAAGAGCGAACTATACGGTCAATGAAAAAGCCCTGGGGAAAATTGATATACAGAGTGATCTGGGTGTTCAGATCCATTGTACCCTGAAGGTGGCTGCGCAGGTCGATAGAGTGGTCAAGGAGGCATACGGCATGCTTTCCTTCATTGGAAGGGGTATTGAGTACAAGAGTTGGCAGGTCATGTTACAGTTGTATAAGACTTTGGTTCGGCCACATTTGGAATACTGCGTACAGTTCTGGTCGCCACATTACCAAAAGGATGTGAATGCTTTGGAGAGGGTGCAGAGGAGGTTCACCAGGATGTTGCCTGGTATGGAGGGCTAGCTATGAAGAGCGGTTGAGTAGATTAGGATTATTTTCATTAGAAAGACGGAGATTGAGGGGGGACCTCATTGAGGTCTACAAACTCATGAGAGGTATAGACAGGGTGGATAGCAAGAAGCTTTTTCCCAGAGTGGGGGCTCAATTACTAGGGGTCACGAGTTCAAGGTGAGAGGGGAAAAGTTCAAGGGAGATATGCGTGGAAAGTTCTTTACGCAGAGGGTGGTGGGTGCCTGGAACGCATTGCTGGCAGAGGTGGTAGAGGCGGGCATGATGGCGTCATTTAAGATGTATCTAGACAGATACAGGAATGGGCAGGGAGCAGAGGGATACAGATCCTTAGAAAATAGGCGGATCTGGATCGGCGCAGGCTTGGAGGGCCGAAGGGCCTGTTCCTATGCTGTAATTTTTCTTTGTTCTTTGAAGAAAGATTGAGCAGTTCAGGCCAATACTCGCTGGAATTCAGTAGAATGAGAGGAGGTCTAATTGAGGAATATAAGATGCTGAAAGGATTGACAGGGTAGATGCAGAGCATATGTTTCCCCTTATTGGACATTCTAGAATGAGAGGCCATAGTTTTAGGCTAAGGGGTGGCTGATTTAAAACAGAAATGAGGAGGAATTACTTCATTCAAAGGGTCGTGAACCTGTGGAATTCTCTACCCCAGATTGCAGTGGACACTGGAACACTGAATATATTTAAGGAGATAGATAAGTTTTTAAGTAGGAGCGAGATGAAGGATTATGGGGAGTGGGCAGAAGGTGGAGATGAGGCCGAGATGAGATTAGCCATGATCATATTGAATGGTGGAGAGGGCTCGAGGGGCTGAATTGCTGACTCCTGCTCCTGGATGTTATGTCATTATGTTGCCAGTGGCACCAATGCGGAATCCATAATAAACTGTGTCTTAGTGGAGGACATGGGTCTGCAGAGACAGAATGATGGATGTAGCCGAAACAAAAATGTGCATTCTGTAAACTGCAGTAACCACCCAAGGGCAGGTGGGGAGATAAAGTATGCAAACGAAGGATTGAAAATACTCGCTTTCTATTGGTCCACTTACCTTGTTTTCGATTGGCGAGACATGCTGTCCTTTCATTGGTTAAAAATGAAAGTTTAACTGTCGTATTATTGGTGTGTTGAAATGCAGATAAGGGACTGTAATCTTATTGGTTTAAAATGCTATAAATATTACTGCTTCGTTGGATTCAGACAGAGCATCACAGTGAATCCCTTTGTTCTCCTTGTGCACAAGTCAATATAGTTTGATTTGAAGAGTACTCGCCCTACCTACTTGTTAATTTCCACACCCAATCCCATGAAATAATTTTTAAATGTATCATTTTATTTCTAAGTGCCTTTTGGCCTGTTCTTGATTTCTTTGGTCTTCTACCAGAGAACTAGAAGTTTGGGATAATTCACAACACATAATTCTTATTGGTTTCCACAAATTTATGCTACACAATTCAACAGCATGGTGCCAATATTTGGCACAACATGAGGTGGGAACATGATAAGAAACCTTGGAGTGAGGTGAGATGTTTAAACTACAATTGGGCTTTAAATAGACTGCAGAAGGAGGAGTGTCTGAAGACACATCGTTGATTGACATGACTTCACCCTTTAATAGATTTGCTAAAAGCCAAGTTACAGTTCAATATCCCATGAATCTCATAGGTCCATCTATTGATATTCTCGGTTCCACAGATTAGAACGGGGTTCATGTAATTTGCTTATATACTATTTTAACCTGTCAACAATACAACACTCATGCCTTGAAGATGTGCCCAAAAATATCATCTGTTTGCTCCCAGTCAGATTCTGAGAAGTGTGGTGCCTGCAAATAGTGATACCCATCACAGCAAACTATAATATAATGGGCCCTAACCTCCATGGAGTGGCAATCACAGTTGGATCACCGCTCCACTCCTACTCACTTACACAGAAATACAGCTGCATCTTTTTTGTCCTACCTTCCGACTCAGGCCAGGTGCAAATTGTTGATATGTATTGTAACCAATGCCCTTCTATGTAGCATGTCACATGATTACATGGTGACATCATCAGAGGCACTTGGGAGATTTTCCCTCTCTTCCATCTGCGACCTCCGCAATAAACCTCTGTAATAAACTCTGACAACTGGTTAAGTGGCCTACGCTGAGGCAACCTGGATATCCTTTGTCTCGACTGCAAAGAAAAGCAAAACCCCTGAAAAGATAATGGTGCCATGCAGTGGGCGCCCGAGGCCTCCGATCAAATGCAGGAGGGTCGGACAAGAGAAAGGCATGCCCACATTTTATGGTACAAGCTGCAGTAAAGTTGAAAAGTAAGTTGCATGTAAGTTGAAACTCCAGCCACTTTGAGAAACCAGAGAGAAGATAAGTGGGTGAGGGCTTGGTAGGATTGTCGGGGGTGGGGGAGGAAGGGGGTGATGATCACTGGGAGGGCCGGGTAGTTAATGAGGAGTTGTTGGATGATCAGTGGTCAGGGTTCAGGTGGTCAGCGACGTGGCTGGTGGGGGAGGGGTATTTGGGGAGTGTGGGGACTTCCATCTTAAAGTGTCCTTTAATTTTTTTGTTCTATTCTTTCACGGGATATAGGTGTTACTGGCTTGGCCAGCAATTTTATTTCACATCTCTAAGTTGCAAAGTGTAAGCCCATTAGGGTTTGGAAATTGCATAGATGACAGTTCATTATAGGGTTTGCCTCAAAGAGGTGACTCCATTGCTTTCTTTCTAGTCCATTCTGTGATTATTGCTAATACCCAATGACTTAACATACCATCTACAAATAAATTAACAAGCAATCAGTCACAATACTGTGTGGTAGCAATTATGATATGCACAAGCAATTCTGTTAAAAAGTAATGTATACGACCTCCAACTTGCAGGTGGCAGTAGAGAACAGCCACATGACACAGTTACCTCAGGGAGTCTGGAGATTTTCGTCGTAGTGGATAGTCACATTTGTAGTAGCTCTTAGATAATTTATTATAAATAGTAGTTTTTGATATTTTTCTCATGTTTATCTAACCCATGTAATTGTGTTACAATAAAGATTTAACTAGTCAAGAACTAGATGTTCTCTAGTGCATGATTCCTACCGGCCAAGCACCAGAACGTAACAGCAATATCTTATGATCCTCATAACTTTAAAAAATGCATTTAATTTCCCAGTGACCAACTTAAAACAATCACACAAGATTTCAAATTTGAGGACTTTCACTGTAACAAATAAACTAAGATCAGTATTGACTAAACATGACTTAGTAGGCAACAAATATTCTAAACACCAGAAAGGATAACTCTTCCTCGTATCTTAATGCAATCAAAATCTCCTGGCTGCATATACTTTCCAGCATCCTTTGCAGAATTACAGCTTTCACTAACATTCTGTCCAATAACTAACAGACAACAGCTTTTTCCTTGCTCCTCACAATGGCCATCGCTTGCCTGTCTCCCTCTCTGTGGCCCGGGTTTTCAAATCAGACTAGCCGAAGTTTGTGTATCTACCCAAGTAAAGACACTTGCTTTTCTCTTTGCATTCAGGTGTGAGATATTGTGCGGGGAAGGTTTGCTGGCAATTCCCGCCAGCAGGGTCTTCCATCAACAGTGAATCACCACCATAGGTTTCGTGACAGAAGGGGGAATGGATTCAATGGGAAACTCCATTGATAACGGCGGCACCAGAAGATCCTGCCACTGGCCAAAAGTGGGCTACCACCGCTGAGAAACACCCCGGAGGAAGGGGCGCAGAAAAAACCTGCTGTGATTTCAATCAATCTTGATTTAGCCCCTCTGTCTCCATGGTAGCCATCACCTAACCCAGTGTTTTTCAAACCTTTTATCCAGGGACCCATTATTACCAACCGGCCAACCTTCAGGACCCAACCCGGCCGACCTTCGCGACCCACGGCAGCCGACCTTCGCGACCCACGCTGGCCGACCTTCGCGACCCACGCCAGCTGACCTTCACGATCCACACCGACCGAACTTTGTGACCCAAGCCGGCTGACCTGCGCGACCCGCCATTTTCTCTTACCTTGTTTGCTGCTGACAAAAATGGAGGAAATGGTTTTGGGTCCCTTTGGCCCTCGTACATGCTCCTCCAATGGACCCTGTTGGATGAAGGTGAAGCCTTCTGGTGTCGGAAAGTATGGAGTCTCCATCTGTCCAAAGTTCTGCATTCTTTTCCTGTAAGATTTTATCAAATAAACTCCCCCACTTGTAAAAAAAATAAAAATAAAATGAATAAAATAAATGAAAAAAATAAAATGAATAAAACCATCCCCGAACTTTTAAAAAAAAGGCGGCGAACGTATTAAAAAAATGCGGCCACACTGCGCATGCGTGCGCGCACCAATGATCGAGTATGCATGCGCAGTGTGGCTGCATTTTTTTTACATGTTCGTGGCCACTTTGAAGGCCGCTTTCAGCCGGCTTTATTAAAGGCCGGCTGTTGCGCGCGGATTTGCGTGATCAGGAGCACCGCAACGGACGGCTCCACGACCCTCCCGACACCCACCCCCGACCCACCCGCGGATCGCACTCCCGACTTTACAATGACTGACCTAACCTATTGCTGGGCAGAGCAAGCAGGTGGTCACATATCCCTTTCCAGTCTGTCATGTTCCTTTGAATTTAAAGAGACAGTCGAAAACATAACCGTCCTAAAAAACCTCAAATTCATAATGAACTGAAAACAGTTCATGTGCAATTGCCATCAAAAACACAGTGATTCTGAACATAGGTACAGTGTCGTTCCCTTTGGAATATCAGGCATATTTGGGTAATTGGAAGGAAATTTTTTAAAATATCATTAATTATTTTCTACATCCTTTTATCAGCTTAAAGTGTCATTTCTTATTATTATTACACCTTTGGCCTTATGGACAATTCCAGGTCTGGAAGATAATCTGTCCTTTAAGGGCCTTTTCTCAAATGCATGCTGTTGGATAGTTGTCTACATGAAGTAAACCGCCTAAGAGCCGGTCATCTGCTCATTTCTCTGTGCCTCATGTTTTCCTCTTCAGTTCCTTGTAGGAGCCTCCCATTTCCCATTTCAAGTTGTCTAACATCATCATTTCCCTTCTCCCTCTTGGTTGATATCCCTCTAGTCTTCCTTCAAACATTTCCTTCAGCAGGTTCTCTGGCTTTAGAATATGGGCCAATCCAACTTTGTTGCCTTTTCTTAATGTTCTTTTCTTTGTTCTTTAGAGGGATACGGCAATGGAGTGCTGAGGGTTTTGGCCAAGGGTGGTATCATGACTGGTACAGGCTTGGAGGGCCGAAGGGCCTGTTCCCGTGCTGTATTGTTCTTTGATATTCATTAACAATTTTCCTCTTCAACTATCCAAAGAACCTCTTCATTGTTCTTTGCAGCGGATCCACCCTCATGCTTCTGCAGAACCACATGTCACAATTTACGAGGCTTTTGATATCGACTTTTATCAAAGTCCATGTGTAAGCCCCATATGACAAGGCATTCCAAATCTGTATTTGACTTTAAAAAGCTCTATTCATTTCAATGCTGAGCAATTATGTATGTTTGGGAATTGATATTCTGGCTCTGAGATCTTTATAGCAATAACCATCTTTTGATAAAATATACCCTTGGCAGTTGAATTGTAAAACCTGTTCCAGCTATTGACCATTTATCTTGATCTCTGGTCTCTCAATTATTTATTCCAAACTTCATAACATCCATCTTTTATTACATTCCTTTTAATTCCAAAAGCTTTCAGCACTTCACTCATTCTATCCATTATTATCTGTAGATTCTCTGCTGTGCTCGCCACTAGGACCTAGTCACCTGCAATTCTCAGTACCTTCATATTGTAGGCAATGAGGAGTCCCGAAAAGGTGGGTCAAAAGTAAGTTATTTCCTATTCACAGTTCTCTTGAGGATTATAACACTTCATTAATTGACCCCATCCTACTCTCTGTACATCATCTAGTGCTTCTTTTCTTGGCATCCGCACAGATTTTAAAGAACAATGGTGAGAGCAGACAGCCTTGATTCATCCTGCTCCCAATTATACCAGGTTCAGTCTCGTCTGAACTGTGACGAGTCCCACACCACGGGTGCGATCTAATGGGAGAAGTAGTCAGTGCGGTAGCAAGCAGGAATTGCCGTGTGCTTCACGATGGCCCTTCAGCTTCCGACTAACAACGGGGAGCAGCACTTAGACCGATCCTGCAGATCAAACACCATACAGCATGCAGCAATGCCACCGTGCAGACCTGCCCCACGTTTCGGAGATGCCGACCAGGCCAGACTGTTGGATACCTTGTTCCCTTGAGGGGGTCGGGTGGTCAGCCACAGCCACCTGAGAGTCAGCGGCCGTCAGGGCAGGGAGTGTCACATGGAGGACCACCACCCAGTGCTGCCAGAAGCTAGACGACCTCCATCAGGTCGCACTGGTGAGTTGGCATCGGCCCCATGGCACCAGTCGCCCCTACCCAACAATCCTGCAGTTGGCACCGTACAACCTCTTCCCCCCCCACCCCCCCCGCCCACTCCCCACCCTCAGCACAATACTGCACCTGTGCCCCAAAACATCCTGCCACCAACCAACACACCATACCCATCACCAGGTGCCCAGGCCTGTCTCCCATCATTGTCCCCCCGCCACCCGCAGTGATGCATGAAGTGTGCAGCTCATAATGCCCTCTCTTTGTCCTCGCAGGAGAAGTTGGCCCTTAACAGACGGGAGAGGGCCCAGACGGGTGGCAGGGTGCTGGGCAGCAATGCCCTCACCTCACATGAGAAACGGGGCCTGATGATTGAGGGGGTGTCAGAGGCCAAAGCGATCAATAACATCGAGCTTGGCCTGTGCTACAGAGATGAGTACAAGGCACCTTCCCCCACCCAGATGACCAGTCACACCTGTGTAGTTCATGCCAAACATAATGATCCTTCCCTCCCACTGACCACCTGTCCATTCTCCCGCAGGATTTCCATCCGATGGTGCTGGCCCATCCAGGACACTTCAGTGGGTCCATAGCAGATTGGAGGAGTGCCAAAAGCTACAGGCACACGAAATAGTGCCTTGTCATATGGGGCTTACACATGGACCGGGAAGAGGGTGCACTAAAGGCCAAACGAGAGTCTCCCTACAGGGACACAATGGCGGCCATCAGCTCCCCCGAGTACCCCCTCCTGACAACAGTGCACCTCAGAGTCAGCGGCAGAACAGGTTGGCACAGTAAGGCATGTGCCACTGGCAAGTCAGCCGGGGCCCTCCAACCCCAGGCCCTCCAGAGGACACCCCACCAGGGGCATTAAAGGCCACAGGGTGTGTTATGCAGCAGCCTGCCTCCACCTCTGATGTGCATCCTGGAGACAAACCTAGCCAGGTGGGCTAAGCAGATACAGGATCACTGAGAGGGCACTGGAAGGGGGAGCGGCACATTCGGTAGCTAGGGATAGTTAGGTTCACGATTGAAACACGTTACACCTGAGACCCTCCCACATTTGCCCTGCACTCTCCCCAAGCTCCAGTCCAGCCACCCACCCCCTCCCCCACCCCACCCCCGGGCATGGTGGTCCTGGCTCTGTGGCCCCCCACCCGCGAGGCACATCACGTTCAGGTGATTGGTGTGAGCGTGCTGTCAGCAGAGGGACAGGAGTCAGACTACAGCAGAATTTGAGGAGGTTATCATCACCCTCCTGTCTTGTAAATTGACCAGCTGACAGTGCCAACAGCGGCTCAGATTATTAGAGAGATGTAACACAGACCCTGGGAGGGTGAAACAGAATGACTTGGGGGGGGGGGGGGGGGGATCACGCCGATGGTGGATATTCCTGCTACCCGGGCATCTTGATGGAGCTGGTTTAGCACACTGGGCTAAACAGCTAGCTTGTAATGCAGAACAAGGCAGCAGCACGGGTTCAATTCCCATGCTGGCCTCCCCGAACAGGCGCCGGAATGTGGCGACTGGGAGCTTTTCACAGTAACGTCATTGAAGCCTACCTGTGACAATAAGTGATTATTATTATTATTGATGGGCCTGGTTCAGGTCAAAGTTTATATAGTCAGCTGCCCGGGCAAAAAGGGCATCCGTGACCCCCTGGATACACTTGTGGGCTGTTAGTTGGCAGACGCTCAAGCCCTGGAATGATCCTGAGGGGTACAAGTTCAGATGTCCCCTTGTTGAGACGGAGTCTCCTGCGGCACATGCTGTCCAACATCTCTTGAAACGGCCAGTGACATCTGTACATCTTGGGAAGTCGCCAGTCTCCCCCTTGGGGTCCCTCTCTGGCCTGATGGGCAGCCGGCCTTCAGGGTATGGGACAGGTCCCTGCACATAGGCCGCCACCTCAAACCTCCGTCAATGCTGCTGCCGCCACCTTCTCCGGTGTCTTGCTGCCTGGACTGCCACTAGCACCGCGAAGGACACTCCTGCGGGTTCCATAATATCATCCAGACTGTGATGTCTATAAGGAATTAGAGAGAGTGAGAGACCAGCAATCAGTTATGGCCTCCATCCCGGTACCTTCAGATCCCCCAAGCCACCGCCACAGTAAAGCTTCCTACCTTCTCTCAGGCTGCCATCAAACGAGCCGGTTATGCTGGGCAGACCCGCCCTGCACACCCACCTCCGGCCACAGCAGGGTGCACTGGGCACCGGACACCAGACCCAGGACGCCAGACTCCCACAGGGAACAATACTTGGACCGGGCACAGGTCCCCTCCCTGATCCACACGCCCACACACTGGTCGCGGGTTGGCCCCAGTGCTGTAGCCCAGGTCTTGGGTGTTTGATTATTGGCTGCTGCCCCTGTAGTGTTGATGCCTCCAGTGCTCAGGCCAAGTGCCCAGGCCTCACAGACTGATTGGGATGCGAGGCAGTAACACCCACCTACGACACGGCACATCTACCCATGGGAATCCACTTGGGAGCTGTGAAGTGCTCACATTACTAACATTGCCAGTTCCCTATTAGCGTTGCCTTCAGCTGTGTGGCCAGAGGTCGCCACGGTCAGTGGAAGTTAAAGTGACTTTCACCTTATTACTACTGACGGGGCTCTATCCTGCGGGTGTTCAGTGGGATGGGTAGGCAGCAGCTAATGCTGCCCCTGGTATGGGGAAACACGGTCCAGGGGGGTGGCTCCCCAGCATAAAGGTGACCTCCCACCGATGGTGGCTGACCCCCCCGCCCTCCCCGGCCAGGCCCATTCTGCCGTGGGTGTTCCCCCACCCGCCCAAGCACTGGGACAGCAGCCCCAGTGCCCCTGAGCTGATTGCCCAATTTCCAAAATGGCTACTCACCTCCTCTGCTTCCCACAGCAGCCATTGCACTAGCTTCACGCTTTTAAATGGATGTGCTATAGGGCTCCCGCGTGACCACTCGCTCAGGAGCCGGTTCGATCACGGGAGGCCGTTAGATAGGGGGTCCTTCCTGTTCATGGGATGAGGATTGGCCTTAATTGGTGATTGTTGGTTTCTGGGATATGGATCTCGCCAACGAGAGCGGGCCGGATAGATCGGAAACTGCTCAGTGCCCTGCGTGGTTCCTGATTTCGGCCTCTTCCGCAATCTAACCGGCTAGCTCAGATCCACGCCCGCCACGATGCAGTGTTCGATCGCACCCCATAACTTTGACTACACATGCATCCAAGGTAATGTTAAAGATCCTAGCAAGGGGCAGCATGGCGGCGCAGTGGTTAGCACTGCTGCCTCACAGAGCCAAGGACCCAGGTTCGATCCCGGCTCTAGGTCACTGCCCATGTGGAGTTTGCACATTCTCCCCGTGTTTGCGCGGGTTTCGCCCCCACAACCCAAAGATGTGCAGGGTAGGTAGATTGGCCATGCTAAATTGCCCCTTAATTGGAGCACAATGAATTGTGCACTAAATTATTTTTTTTTAAAAGATCCTAGCAAATGGTTGGAAGGCAAAGTAAGCATTTACAGTGGCTATGACTAATTCAGATTCAGGAAGGATTTTGGAACGAGAAGGGCTCAAGCAGTGAGGAGAGTGTTAAGCAAAAGAAGAATGCAATGCCAATAAGTGGATACATCTGCTTTGTGGAAAATGAAAAACGTTTGACTATATCAGCTGACAAAAGCTGTTGAAAGTTTTGGATGAAATGAGAGTTGGCTGGAGAGGGAAAAGAATAATTATAGCTCTCTATAATTAGGTTATTGTCCGGACAGGTAAATATCTGTTTCTATAACTGCGACTAATCAATCGACAATTATAAGTGTTCGGGAGTTCCTGCTTGCAGATCAATGTGCCTGCTGTCTTTCTTTCCTTAAGAAAGTTCTGCATCTGTGAACAGTACAATACTAGTTATGTGTCGTCCACGGTTATTTATGTGGGTAGGAATAGGGCAGAGATTCTAGGAGTTAATTAGTCTAGCAGGAGGTAACTCATCTTAAGAAGGTTCAAGAACTTTTTTTGTTTCCATGAAGGTAAACTGCCTCTTATTTATTTTCCTGATGGTGTATTGATTTCCCTCAACTTCACAGAGGATGTAAAGCAACGTTAGAAAACACACAAGGTACACTGGTGGAAATGAAGAGTCAACTCTGACAATCTGATCGAAACCCCTGGATAATGAGTCTGGTAAAACATTGCTTATACAGTGCGGTTTTATTTGCCTCAAGGACAATTTTGTGGTCTCCTTATTTTGTTTAAGAATGCCCTTGAAATAAAAGCAAAGGCAGAGTTATTTATTGGCAAGAATTACATTCTAAATAAGAACTTGTGGGTTGGCCAATGACAATAATTATGATGTATCATTTCTCACAGACGAGCATTTTCAGGTCAAGGTGATGTTGTGTTATGCTTATTCGGATAACACAGGCTGCTACTTGATGCAGTCTTAACTAAAGGATGCTCCAGACTCTGAAATGAGTTCAACGTGTTTATTGAACTATTAGCACAGGTCTCAAATGAGTTTGACTCTCTGCTAATCTAACTGTAGTAACTCAGTCTAACAGTACCAGCTTGCTCTAAGCCATGTGCTGGGGTGTGATGCTGCTGATCAGCCCTGTCTAACTCTCTGGATGTCTATCTGTGGAAAGAGGCAGGGTGTGAGTGCCTCATCCCTTTTATAGTGTTTATGTTATGCCCCCTTGTGGTGATGCCACCTCTGAGTGTCCTGACTGCCCATTGGTTGTGTCCTATTCTGAGTGTTCATTGGTTGCATGTTTGCATATCATGACATCTGCCCCCTTTTTTTTTTTAGATGTATATACATGTGAATGTGTCTGTCTAATGTGACTGACTGAGGAATACAGAACAGAACAAACAAAACAAATGCTCATAAGTCCAGTCTCTGAGGCTTGCGTCTGATCCTCGTCGACCGCCGGAGAGGTATTGGAGGGATGACGGTGTCTTGGCAGGCGAATGGGAGGCATGACTGGTTCGAGGTGTCTGGAGGTGGCAATTCAACATGTGGAAATGGAGGGGAAAGTGGTTGTGGGCAAGCAACTTTTCGCAGTGCCCTTTGATTCCTTCGCATAATGGAGCCATCAGCCATACATATGACATAGGATCTAGGCGTGGCCTGTCGAACAACGACAGCCGGAGCAGACCACCCACCATCCGGTATCTTGATTCTGACCGTGTCTGCCGGGGATAGCACGTCCAGATCAGTGACTGTGGTCATAGCCCTGTCTTCTGCAGCACCGGGAGGTGATCAAGGCTGGGCAGGTGTATGGCTGGAAGCGTTGTCCGCAGGTCCCTGTTCATCAGCAGTTGAGCTGGTGACATGCCAGTGGACAAGGGAGTCGCCCGGTACGCAAGTAGTGCAGGTGTATGTCGGAAGCGGAGTCTGAGGCCTTGCAGATGAGTTGCTTTATGGTGTGCACCCCTTTTTCGACTTTGCCATTGGACTGCGGATAGTGCGGACTGGAGGTGACATGCCTGAAATTGTAGCTCTTGGCAAACGTGGACCATTCTCGACTGTGGAAGCACGGGCCATTGTCGCTCATGACAGTGTTCGGGATGCCATACCATGAGAATGTCTCTTTACACACTTTGATGACAGTCCGTGAGGTGAGGTCCGGTAGCTTCAGCACCTCAAGATAGTTAAAAAAGTAATCGATAATTAAGATACAGTCGCGACAATTCACGTGGAATAGGTCAATGCCAACCTTGGACCACGGAGAGGTCTCTAGGTCATGTGGTTGGAGCATCTCCTTGCTCTGCGCTGGTTGGAACTTCTGACAGGTTTTGCAGTTCAGGACCATGTCTGTGGTGTCCTGGTTGATGCCGGGCCAGTAGACAACTTGCCGGGCCCTGCATCTGCACTTTTCTACGCCCAGGTGTCCCTCATGAATCTGCCGCAGCACCATGCTCTGGAGATGTAGCGGGAGGACAATCCTGTCCAGCTTGAGCAGGATGCCGTCGATCAGCGTCAGGTCGTCCTTGACATTGTAGAATTGAGGGCATTGCCCTTTCTGCCAACCATTGCTGAGGTTGTGGATGACTCGCTGCAACAGGGGGTCTTTGGTTCTCGGATGAGAACGATCTTATCTGTTGCCGGGAGAGTGCTTGCACACAGTTGTACCTGCAATTCAATGTGCTGGATGATCTCCAGTGGTTCACTGGGTGAGTTGACAGAGCGGGACACTGCATTGGCGATGATGAGCTCCTTGCCAGGTGTGGACACGAAATTGAAATCATACCTCCGGAGTTGAGCAGAATTCTCTGCAAACGAGGCGTCATGTCGTTCAGGTCCTTTTGGATGATGTGGACCAGAGGCCTATGATCCGTATCAACAGTAAATGTTGGCAAGCCGTAGACATAATCATGAAATTTGAGGATGCCGGTGAGAAGACCTAAACACTCCTTCTCAATCTGCGAATATCTGGTTTCAGTGGGTGTCATTGCCCGTGACGTGTATGCTACTGGTACCCAGGATGACGTGTCGTCTTTTTAAAGCAACACCGCCCCAATGCCATCCTGACTCGCATCTGTGAATATCTTGGTCTCTCGGTCTGGGTCAAAGAATGCAAGGACAGGTGCAGTGGTGAGCTTGGCTTTCAGCTCCAGACACTCTGTTCGGTGCTCCACCTTCCACTCAAAGGCGGTTGATTTTTTCACCCGGTTGCGTAGGGCCATGGTGTGTGTGGCCAAATTTGGGATGAAGTTGCCAAGGAAATTGACCATTCCCAGGAAGCGCAGTACTGCCTTCTTGTCCTCGGGGACTTTCATTGCCTCGATGGCTTTAATTTTATCTGCGTCCGGGCGCACACCGTGTCGCGAAATCTAATCGCCCAGGAACCTCAGCGTGGATGTCCCAAAACAGCACTTGGATCTGTTTAGCTTGGGGCCATGTTCATGTATGCGTTGGAATACTTTCTTGAGTCGCGACACATGTTCCTCTGGGGTTGTGGACCAGATTATGATATTGTCAACATTGACACGAACCCCTCTATTCCCTCCATCATCTGTTGGAGATGGAATATCTCTGATGCCGAGATGATGCCCAAATGGCATTCGGCTGTAGCAGAATCTGCCAAAAGGCGTGTTGAAAGTGCAGAGTCTTCTGCTGGATTCTTCAAGTTGGATTTGCCAAAATCCTTGGGATGCGTCCAATTTTGTGAAGAAGCGAGCGTGTGCCATCTCACTTGTGATTTTTTCCCTCTTCGGGATGGGGTAATGTTCCCGTATAATGTTTTTGTTTAGCTCCTCGGGGTCAATGCAGATGCGTAGGTCCCCCGAAGGCTTCTTTACGCACGCCATCGAGCTCACCCAGTCGGTTGGTTCAGTGACCTTGGAGATGATGCCTTTTTGTTGTAGACTTGTGAGCTCTGCCTTCAGGTGCTCTCTCAGTGGAGCAGAGACATGTCGTGGTGCGTGGACCACTGGCTTGGCATCAGGCTGCAGTAGAATCTTGTACTCGTACAGCAGCGTGCCCATCCCGCTAAATACATCTAGGTACTGGGTTAGGATGTCGTCTATGCTGGCTTGAAGATCCGAATGGGACGGCGTTGTGGTGTAGACCCATTGAATGAGGTTCAGTTGCTTGCAGGCATGCGCACCTAGCAGGGACGTCCTGTCTGGTTTAATGAAATGAAAAAAAATGAAAATCGCTTATTGTCACAAGTAGGCTTCAAATGAAGTTACTGCAAAAACCCTCTAGTCGCCACATTCCGGCGCCTGTTCAGGGAGGCTGGTACGGGAATTGAACCGTGCTGCTGGCCTGCCTTGGTCTGCTTTAAAAGCCAGTTCTTTAGCCCTGTGCTAAACCAGCCCCTCGAGATTAACAATTTTGAAGCGTAAGCTTGCTTGTGTGTGTCGGCTGGACACCTGCAGATGGCAGGACCCCAGTGCCTTGATTGCGTTTCCATTGTAGTCCAGGAGTTTGCAGGCAGCTGGAAGGATTGTGGGGGGTTTCCTGATTCTCTTGAAGTCCAACTGCGAAATCAGGTTGGCGGAGGCACCCGTGTCCAGTTTGAACTGGATGGGGCAGTGGTTGACCTTCATCACTGCCTGCCATTCGTCCTCGGAATCCACGGCCAGGATTGATTGGACTCGCGATGTGTCCGGTGCGGCGTATTCGCACTTCGTAATAATGCCCACTCGGTAAGTGTTGTCCAGGTATTCATCATCTGGATCCGTCGCACCGCCTGGGTCAGAGTCATGCATTCAGTGTTGCACACTTCTGATGCGCCGCTGTCGGAATTGGGAGCGCTGGCTCCTGACTGGTGGTGCAGATCTGCACAGGGCTGCATAGTGATTTGGTTTCCCAGAGTTTAAACAGCGTTTGCCTCTTGCAGGGCAGTTTTTTTTAAAATGGGCGGTGCCGCAGTGCATCGTTGCGCTTGCGCGGTGCGGTTCTCGGATGTCTGCACCTGCGCAGTGCAGTTTTCGGCCGCTTTGTGTTCCCGATCGCATTGCGCATGCGTCGGGCCCCGGGAAGAGCGCACAAAATGGCCGCTTTCGTCAATGTCGAGGCGCTGCATCCGGGGAGATGGCCTGAACACTCTCCATCTCGTGGGAGGCTTGTTTTTCACTTTCTGCCGTTTTGTACTGTGAATAGCGATTTTTCGAGTGCTCATGCACAGCACACGTTTCAATCGCGACTGGCAGGATCATGTACTTGATTTTCAACAATTGCTCTCGCAGAGGATCAGAGTGGACTCCAAAAACGATTTGGTCACTGATCATGGAGTCAGTGATATCACCGAAGTTGCAGGATTGCACAGTCTAAGGTTAGTTAGATAAGAGTTGAAGGATTCGTCCTTATCTTGCATCCTCTGCTTGAAGATGTAGCGCTCGGAAATTTTGTTGGTGTCCACCTCGCAGTGGCTGTCGAATTTGTCCAGGATGGTTTGGTACTTTGTTTTGTCCTGCCCTTCGGATAAGTGAAAGGAGTTGAAGATCTCTATCGCATGGTCACCCGCAGTGGTGAGTAGAAGAGCTATCTTCCGCGCATCGGTCGCGCCATTGAGGTTGGATGCTTCCACGTATAGTTGAAATTTCTGCTTGAATGATCGCCAGTTGGCACTAAGATTGTCGGTGGTCCTGAGCTGATGGGGAGCCTGAATCTTGTCCATTGTGCCTGTAGGCAGTAGCTGGTTGTCACGGATCTTGCTGAGTTGAACTAAATAGAGTTGAACAGTCACTCCTGGTATCATGTTGTGTTATGCTGCTTCTGATAACACAGGCTGCTACTTGATGCAGTCTTAACTAAAGGATGCTCCAGACTCTGAAATGAGTTCAACGTGTTTATTGAACTATTAACACAGTTCTCAAATGAGTTCGACTCTGCTAATTTAACTGTAGTAACTCAGTCTAACTGTACCAGCTTGCTCTAAGCCACGTGCTGGGGTGTGATGCTGCTGATCAACCCTGTCTAACTCTCTAGATGTCTGTCTGTGGAAAGAGGCAGGGTGTGAGTGCCTCATCCCTTTTATAGCGTTTATGTCATGCCCCCTTGTGGTGATGCCACCTCTGAGTGTCCTGGCTGCCCATTGGTTGTGTCCTATTCTGAGTGTTCATTGGTTGTATGTTTGCATATCATGACAGGTGATATATGGTTTAATCCTGTTTTGTAAAAAAGGAGAATTTGTTGTGCTTTTGGATATGATGACGAACAGCAGCAATTTTAACCAGTATTAAGTCGATCTGCCTGTTTATTTTCCTGTCAGACTTCAGTCTTGTCCATCATGTCAGATAGTTCAGATCCCCGTGACCAACTCTTATCTATCAGTACATTGAAAAGTCAATTTATTTTTCTTTTCAGTGCAATATTTGAGAGGCTGGATGATTGTCCTAAACTCTATCGTATTGGTTAGTGTATAACGTTTGCATTAAACGGTCGGGGGTGCATAAGGCCATCAGATTTGTCTCCATCTGATCTCTCTACATCTGTTATCAGATTTCAATGAGCAGGTTATCTTTGCTACTGCATACAAATAACCAGCCTTCTCTTCAACAATACCATGTGTTTCTTCTGGATAACTGGCTCTGACTTTTTTTCTCAAAATTATGATGAATACGGAATTATGCCAGTATTTTCTCTATATTTTCAGGGGTCACCATGAATGTGTGAATATTTACAGAAAGACCCCACTCAGAAATATTTAATAACCACCGTCATGTTGGACACTGACAAACCTGTCAATTCACCACAATGCAAGAAGGTCTTGGTTATGGTGGTCAACATCTTTAGTGAACAATATGGTATTACCATGGCCTCTCTAGCCAATATAGCATTGGATATCACAATGTGTCATGCAGATTACTATCTGCCTCACTGGCGTTAGGACAAGGAAGAGTAGCAAATTCTTGTTTTTATAGCTCGTGAGGTAGTTCAAATAATGTTAAAAGTATATTGGATGACACAGAACCTTTTAGTGGACATCTTGGATGTCGGTTATCATAGAATCATAGAATTTACAGTGCAGAAGGAGGCCAGTCGGCCAATCGAGTCTGCACCGGCTCTTGGAAAGAGCGCCCCACATAAGTCCATGCCTCCACCTTATCCCCTTAACCTAGCAACCCCAGCTAACCTTTTTTTTTGGCCACTAAGGGCAATTTATCATGGCCAATCCACCCAACCTGCACATCTTTGGACTGTGGGAGGAAACACACGCACACACGGGGAGAACGTGCAGACTCCACACAAACAGTGACCCAAGCCGTGAATCGAACCTGGGACCCTGGAGCTGTGAAGCAACTATACTAACCACTGTGCTACCATGCTGGCCACTGGCTTATCCATGGCATTGTCCATGGAAGTAATGGAACAATAATTTTAGGTATTGCACCATGGAAGAAAATTCACTTTTTTGCAAAGTTGGAACAATTCCTGAGTCCCCCTTCTGGTTATGTATCAGAGAATACATCCCTGCTAGTGAAGCATCACGTGATTTGTAGTGATGTCAGCAGTGAGTGTTTACGTGGGCTTCAGTCTCCATCTTCAACTGTATGAGCAACATCCCTAACTCAAAGATATAATAATCTTAATTATTGTCACAAGTAGGCTTACATTAACTCTGCAATGAAGTTACTGTGAAAATCTCCCAGTCGCCACACTCCACCGCCTGTTTGGGTACACTGACGGAGAATTCAGAATGCCCAATTCACCTAACAAGCACATCTTTCGGGAATTGTGGGAGGAAACCGGCGCGCCCGGAGGAAACCCACGCAGACACGGGGAGAACGTGCAGACTCCTCACAGACCGTCACCCAAGCCGGGAATCAAACCCGGGTTCCTGGCGCTGTGAAGCAACAGTGCTAATCACTGGGCGACCGTGCCGCCCATAATAACATCACTTTCCCGCCACACTCCGCACCCATACCCATTCCTGGTGCTCCCAATTTCTGCTGCCACGGGACAGTATTGTGGGGAGTCAGCCTGCGCCCTACACTCATGATCAGTGCAGAGGTCGACATATCAGCCTGCGCCCTACACTCATGATCAGTGCAGAGGTCGACATATCAGCCTGCGCCCTACACTCATGATCAGTGCAGAGGTCGACATATCAGCCTGCGCCCTACACTCATGATCAGTGCAGAGGTCGACATATCAGCCTGCGCCCTACACTCATGATCAGTGCAGAGGTCGACATATCAGCCTGCGCCCTACACTCATGATCAGTGCAGAGGTCGACATATCAGCCTGCGCCCTACACTCATGATCAGTGCAGAGGTCGACATATCAGCCTGCGCCCTACACTCATGATCAGTGCAGAGGTCGACATATCAGCCTGCGCCCTACACTCATGATCAGTGCAGAGGTCGACATATCAGCCTGCGCCCTACACTCATGATCAGTGCAGAGGTCGACATATCAGCCTGCCCCCTACACTCATGATCAGTGCAGAGGTCGACATATCCTAGTCCCCTGCAATTTTCAAGAAGTTGAGCCAAATTAACCATGACTCACAATTCAGAGATCTCAGAATTGTTCAGAACCACTGGCTGGAATTTGGAAGGAAAAGGTATGTTCAAAAGATGACCTGTCTTTTCCATGCCCTCATTCCCTTCCATGTCAATTCATGCTAATGCATGTGCTCTATCCATCCCATGGCCCCTTATGGTCTCTGTACCAAATTAATATCAATTTGTCCGTCCCGTCCCCGCCCCCCCCACCCACTCCAATGACCCTTCATAACCCCATATCAACACATGTACTTTCCATGTCCATTCACCTCGTATACACAATGCACAGAATGAATGAACACAATCAGAACATTAACTTGTGTGGAACTGTTGAAAAAATACATTCAAAATCTTGTTTTGGAAATAAAATGCTCTTCTTACAACCCTATAAATGTATCATTCAAACAGGCTATTAAATTTCAGTAACAGAGGCTCCAAACTCAGCATACTTCTTAATCGTGTGCACATAAACATTAAGGCATTGATGAAAATAATTGCAGAAATAACTTACTACAACTATATTAAGATGTCAATCAAGCACAGTGAACAATTCTTCCCAGCTGTCAAAACAAAACCCACTGAGATAATCATCTTATCAGTCTGGGCTCTCATAGAGGGAAATGTTGAATTTGGGGGTTGGGTAGCATGAGTTGGCATGGAACTATAGTGCGCCATGCATATTGGTGAATGGGCATGAGTTGGCATGGAACTATAGTGCGCCATGCATATTGGTGAATGGGCATGAGTTGGCATGGAACTATAGTGCGCCATGCATATTGGTGAATGGGCATGAGTTGGCATGGTGGCCATAAGGGACCACTGTGGGGGGTTAGAGGACATCAGTTGGCATGGAGATGGCATGGGAAATGGGTGTAGGGGGTAAGGGCTAGAGGGTCTAAAAAAGTCACAACAGGGACATTGTGTTGGAGCGCTGAGGTACGCCTTTCAATCACCCTGCCCCAGCATCATGCTGTTCGTGTGCTCACCCAAGCTCCACTTCGGGAGGTGGGAGGCCTATTCAGCTCCCCACTTCAGTAATAAAACTCTCAACTAGGCTCTTTATCTACTGCCATGTGAGATAGCGCACATCCTATTCCCACTTACAGAGTGACTTGACTCCTATGACTGTTCACTATGATGTTGAGCTGTATCTGCTCATTCCCAAAGTGGGGACTGCAGCAAATTCTGATTCATTGCCGAGTGACCAATATTCAGAAATGTCCCCTTTTATTGAGCCACTTTCTACCACTTGCTCCTGCAAACATGGTCAATATTTGGATTGCTTTTAGAAAAGTCCATTGGTTCCCCATTGTCCTTAATCAACGCAATGACAAGCTATTGAGATAATACGTGGGATACCTTCAGGATGGGGGAGGTGAGAAACTGAGGCAATGAACAGTATGCCAAAACCACTGTATTCCTCCCAGGCAACTAAATAAACTAAGGGCTGGATTTAATTAAATGGGAACAAAGTCCCATAGCGACCGCGTTTAGCCGCATGTTTCCCGGCACTTGTTTCCCGACGCTCGCAGTGCCGAGAAACACGGTGCAATAAAACGGCACTCATGTTAGATGGGGGCCTCAGCGGGCAAATAGCCCCATTTTGTGCACTCAGCAGCTCTGCCCGATCTCTGGAGCCCCAAAAGCGATCCCTGACAACCCCCAAGTCCCAATGCAGTATGGGAAGGTCCCTGGTCCCCACTCCCCCACCCCCCACCTTCGCACTCCCCAACACCCATGCAAGGCACCCCCGGTCCAATCGCCATCGCGCAAGAAAAACTAGCTTGGCACCTTGAATATGCCAACCTGGCACCCTGGCAGTGCCCCCACCAGCTGGCAGCGCCATCTGGGCAACTTAGCAGTGGCAGGCTGGCACCCAATTGGCACTGCCAGGATTCTACTCTGGCACTGCCAGGGTCCCCAGGTGACACCAGCAGTGCCACAGTACCACCCTGTCCAAAGGGCATGCACCTGGGGGCCTCCAATACTCTGGGAGACACCCAGAAGTGCAGTTCTGCTTAGCCCCGTTTGTGGAGCCCAGTACTGATCGACGCTCACCTGAGGTCTGCAATGGATGCCACGCCTCGGGCCCCTCGGGAATCAGCGTATTAAAGTGGGGCTAGCTGTCTCACTTTAATATGCAGATTTGCCAAAAAGTGATCCCATCCACAATGGGCAGGAGTTACATCACATTATCTCGCGAGGTCGCGTTAAATCTTGCGAGGTGTTGCGAGCCGGGTAGATCCCACGAGCGGGGTCACCTGGCTTCTACCGGCCACACTACGCCGCAGCGAGCTGCTTTTCAGGGGCAGCGTGGCGTTCGATCGCGCCGTTCGATTGTGCCCTAAGTTTATGAAGAAAACCTTGCTCAGCACTGAAATTGTCATCAGGAAACAAGGGTACTTGGAGGTCCATAAAACACCGGTGCCGATCCAATGCATTTGTGATATTAATTAAATGGAGTAGAATTGAGGGGTTGGGTTGAAAGTTTTGCAACGGTTATTGGAGAAGGAGGTATTCGCAGAGATTGCAAAATAGCTCATTTAATTTCAGTCTTAAAAAAGGCTGTATGTATGATCCTGGGAATGATAAATGTTTTCGTTTTATGGCTGTAGTGGGAAAATATTGAAGTCTATTAGAAAGAAAGCAATTCAATAACATTCAGTGAGAGTTAAGACTATAAAACCAACTCTGTGTGGGTTTATTAAAGGAATGCCACTTGTAACAAGCCTAATTGTATTCTAGGAGGATGTTACAGGGTTAGGGGATAAGAGTAATTTTGCTGAATATAATATATTTTGACTTTAGCAATGCATTTTGTGTAGGTCCCTTGATAGGAAAATTTTAATGAAAATTGATTGGGTTATGCTGATAGGGTTAGATGAAGTAGGATGGGAGGAAGCTCATGTGGAGCATAAACAGCAGTTTGACCAAATGGCTTCTTTTGATGCGATAAATTCCATGTGAAACAATTTTGGAAACTGGACTATAAATTAGCCAGATAAGAATATAGCTGTTAATTATCAATAGTTATTGCTCTAAATTGGTCATTCGGTGATCAATGGAGCCCTCCGAGGAGCAACCAAGACATAGCCATTTAAAAGTCGAGAGGTTACTCGGCGATTGTGATATCAGATCATGCGCCACAATGGGTGGATGTGGTCTTGGAGAAGGGGGGCCAGAGGCCAGCATGGAGATTGGATGTGGGCTTGCCGGTGGACCCAAACGTTTGCATCAAGGAGGGGAGGGTGATGGAGGAGTATGTGGAATTTAATCAAAATGGGGAGGTCTCATCATCGGTGGTTTGGGTGGCATTGAAGGCGATCGTGAGGGGGGAGGTCATCACATTAAAGGCGAAGGTGGATAGGGAGGTGCGGGAGGAGTGGCGGAGCTGATAGAGGAAATTTTGGAGATGGATGGAAGATACACAGAGGATCCGGCGCCAGGGCTGTTGGTGAGGAGGAAGGAGTTGCAGGTGAAGTTTGACCTTCTGTCTATAGGCAGGGCGGTTCGGCAGTTGAGACGAACATGGAGGGTTGTGTATGAGTATGGTGAGAAGGCCAGTTGATTGTTGGCAGACCAGCTCTGGCGGCAGGCATCAGCGAGGGTGGAATAGGGATGGGGCAGGAACGGTGGTGGTGGCTCCGGAGCTGGTGAACAGGGTGTTTGAGGACTTTTATAGGGGGTTATATAAGGCGGAACTGCCGGAGGATGAGCCGGGGAGCTTTTGAAGCAACTGGAGTGGCGAAAGGTGGAAAGGGCCAGGTTAGAGGAGCCATTAGAGTTGGAGGAAGGTTAGGTAGCGATAGGGAAGATACAGTCAGGTAATGCGCCGAGGCCAGATGGGTTCCCGGTGGAGTTTTATATAAAATTTAAGGACAGGTTGGCGCTGCTGATGGTGCAAATGTTTGAGGATGTGATGGCGAAGGGGGGGTTACCTGAGGGTATGAGACAGGCATCTATTTCATTGATACTGAAAAAGGATGTGGAGTGTTTGTCACATAGGCCCATTTCTCTACTGAATGTAGATGCCAAGGTATTGGCAAAGGTGCTGACGTTGAGGCTGGGGGGTTGTCTTCCGAAGGTGGTGGGGAAGATCAGACGGGGTTCGTCAAGGGCCAGAAGCTGTCGTCGAATGTGTGGTGACTGCTGAATGTGGTGCTTTCTCCAGCAGAGGGGAGGAAGTTAGGGCTGTGGTGGCGTTGGATGCGGAGAAAGCATTTGACAGAGTGTAGTGAGTTATCTGTTTGTGGTACTGGAGAAGTTTGGGCCTAAGTTTGTGGCTTGGGTAAACTTGCTATATAAATATCCAACAGCTTGTGTGCGGATGAATGAGACGCAGTCGGAGTACTTCCCATTATTCCGGGGAACAAGGCAGGGGTGCCCCATGTCCCCGCTCTTTGTCGCGTTGGCGATTGAGCCATTGGTGATTGCGCTGAGGGGTTCGGGCTTATGGTCGGGGTGGGAGGAGCATAGGGTGTCTCTGTACGCAGAATACTTACTGCTGTATATCATGGACCCGGGTTCTTCGGTGAGGGGCCTAATGGGGTTTCTAGAGAAATCTGGGGCATTTTTGGGATATAAATTGAATTTAGGGTAGAGTGAGTCTTTTGTTGTGTCTCCTTCGGGTGGAGGGGTGGGAGTGGAGCGGTTGCCATTTAGGGTGGCGATAACTCACTTTAGATACTTGGGGGTGCAGGTAGCATGGGACTGGGCGTGGCTCTGTAAGCTCAATTTCACACGTCTGGTAGGGAATGTGAAGGAGGATCTGGGGAGGTGGGATAGTATCCCTTTGTCGTTGGCTGGCGTGTGCAGGCAGTCAAAATGAATAATTTGCCATGGTTTCTGCCGTGTTCCAGTATCTACTGGTCCTTTTGCCAAAGGCATTTTTTTGAGGGGTGGATAGGCTGGTCTCGTAATTTGTGTGGACTGGGAAAGTGGCGAGGATAAGGAAGACAGTGCCCCAAAGGGGTCAGCAGTCAGGGGGCTTGGCTCTTCCAAATCTTTTGCACTATTACTGAGCAGCGAATGTGGAGAAAGTGCGGGGCTGGAGGAAGGAGCTAGAGGCTTTATGGGTGCAGACGGAGGCAGGGTCCTGTAAGCGATCGGGTTAGCCCCACGGAAGTATTCTGGGAACCCGGTCATGGTTGCCATGCTGAGAATCTGGGGGCATTTTGACAACTCTTCAAGTTGAGGTGAGGGGCGAGGGTGATGCCGATAAGAGGGAATCATGGGTTTGAGCCGGGGAGGATGGATGTGAGGTTCCGGGGATGGGAGGAGAAAGGGGTGAAAGAGATGAAGTATCTGTTTCCGGAGGGGAGGTTTGCAACTCTAGAGGAGTTGCAGACGAGTGCGGGGTCAGACATCTTAGCCTTCACCTTATTGATCGCTCGCAGGCGGATCATGTTGAGGTGGAGGTTAGCTTCTCCCCTTAGTGCCTCGGTGTGGCTGGGGGACCTGTTGAGTTTTTGGCCTTGGAAAAGGTATAATTTGCTCTGAGAGGGACAGATGAGGTTCCACCAGAGATTGGGACTCTTTATTTTGCATATTGGAGACCTGGGGCGAAATTCTTCAGTATCGGCGCAATGTCCGCCGACCGGCGCCAAAAACGGCGCTAATCAGTCGGGCATCACGCCGCCGCAAAGGTGCGGAATCCTCCGCATCTTGGGGGGCCGAGCCCTAACCTTGCGGGGCTAGGCCCGCGCCGGACTGATTTCCGCCCCGCCAGCTGGCGGAAAAGGCCTTTGGTGCCCCACCAGCTGGCGCGGAAATGACATTGCCAGGCGGCGCATGCGCGGGAGCGTTAGCGGCCTCTCACGGCATCCCCGCACATGCGCAGTGGAGGGAGTCTCTTCTGCCTCCGCCATGGTGGAGACTGTGGCGAAGGCGGAAGGGAAAGAGTGCCCCCATGGCACAGGCCTGCCCGCGGATCGGTGGGCCCCGATCACGGGCCAGGCCACCGTGGGGGCACCCCCCCCCGGTGTCAGATCGCCCCATGCCCCCCCCAGGACCCCGGAGCCCGCCCGCGCCGCCTTGTCCCGCCGGTAAGGTAGGTGGTTTACTCTACGCCGGCGGGACAGGCATTCTAGCAGCGGGACTTCGGCCCATCTGGGCCGGAGAATCGCGGGGGGGGGGCCCGCCAACCGGCGCGGCGCGATTCCCGCCCCCACCGAATCTCCGGTGCCGGAGAATTCGGCAACCGGCGGGGGCGGGATTCACGCCCCCGGAGATTCTCCGACCCGGTGGGGGGTCGGAGAATCTCGCCCCTGGTTGCTGCCAAGGGGCGGGGGTAGGGGGGGGGGGGGGGCGGGGTGCTGGGGGAGGGGGTATTGGGTGCTGTTTGTGTAAAAATGTTAAAATGTTGAATAAAAATTGTTAATTTTTAAAGCCGAGAGATAATCAACACACCACTGGAAGGAATTGTCGAACGCACAGATTCAGCCATTTTGCAATAATGGAGATATTTTGACCCATCGCTGCTTTCTATTTGATTCAACTTCTCTTCTCTCCCCCCCCCATATCATTTCACAATTGTCTTCAAATACTTAGCTCATTCTTTCTTAAATGGTATAATTAACTGACTAAATTTTGTCAGGGTCCCGAAGCCTCAACTTTTCCATCTGCCCTCACCCTAATCCGTGGATATCAGGCAATTAACTGCCAGGCATTGGGGCTCCACTCCCTTTAAGGACAGAAATCCCACCCCAAGAGTTACTGGTGTCTCCGCAGGTTCAAACCTTGTCACTGGGAGCGTGGCCTTCTGTGGGACACAGACTGCCCAGTCAGGCAGCCCCCCCCACCATCCACTTCGAGCCTGCGGGGAGGTGGGGCATGGTGGTATTGTCACCGGACTAGTCAACCAGGTTCAAATCCCGCCACTGCAGATCTGGGTAAAAATCTGGAATTAAAAGTCTCACGAAACCATTGTCGATTGTCATAAAAACCCACCTGGTTCACTAATGTCCTTTAGGGAAGGAAATCTGCTCTCATTACCTGGTCTGGCCTACATGTGACTCCAGACCCACAGCAATGTGGTTACTCTTAAATGCCCCCTTAAGGGCAATTAGGGAAGGACAATAAATGCTGGCACAGCCTGCGATGCCCATGTCCCATGTACCAATTTTAAAAATGGTTAGCAGCTGTGAGAAGTGGATCTTAATTGGCCACTTAAGAGCCCCAATTGGCCTCTGAGTAGGAAGGTTGTCCTTGACCTTATCCATTTCTGAGAGAATTTCAAGGTGTCAGGGTGGCAATGGGTACTCCAACCCTCCCCCGCCTTCCTGCCCGATTCTCTGCTCCCCCCATCCCCCAATCCACTCCTGAGGCCCCATTAAATTCCACCCTTTGTTTCAGCAACCACTGAGAGTCGCATTTTCCATATTCTAATAACTCTGAGAGTGAATTTTGTTTTGGTATTCAATTTACTCGTATACAACTAATCCTAATTTTACACTGTCTTATTGTGAATTAATCAACCAGTGTACGTGATCTTTCACTGTGTAACTCCGCAAATCCCTTTCTACCACTGAACACATCTATCAGAGAGACTTTGTATCTTCTGTAGTCCAGTGAATAAAGCTGCAGTTTTTGAAGATTCTCATCATAATGATATCCCATTACCTCTGGTGTCGTCCTAGTAAATCAAAGTTGCACATTTCTAATTAGTCCAAAACATTTTGTGTTATGGGCATACTCAAAATTGGCTAAGCGCTGGGACTAGAGATGCTTCGTGTTTGTTCTCCATAGAGCAGAGAAGGGCAAGGCAACATTTAATTGTGTTGTTCAAAATAATGAAGGATTATGATATTGGAAAGGAGCAACTTAATCAGATACTAGTTGATGCCTAAATAAAGGCCTCATCTCATCACCATGTATTCAACCAGCAAGCAGGCCGGGTAGTCATCAAGCAGGAAGGCTGAAAGTGGGAGCCCGCAGAAAGGGTGTTCATCATTCACTGGCACTCAGCGCCTGAGCGAGGGTCAACATTGAGAAGGGGCAGGAAGTGCAGCCTCTGACTGGTCCACAGTTCTTGGGGGTGGTGGAGGGGGCAGGGCACAATTTCCATTCCTGGTATCCTGGACCCCAGGGAAGGATCACTGCAGGCCACTTAGGTGCCTATTACTGTGAGCCTTGCCCAAAATGTGTGATATGCAGCTCCCACTGGCTGGAGAACCAACAGGTGCGATCTGCCTTGCCTCGATTAAATACCGCCCAATGTTTCAGGCCAATAATCTTTCATCATCACATTTTTAATAAGTTTAATTAGTGATTTATCCCTGATCTGTGAATGTGCAATGTCTGTGATTAATTGGTTGTTCCAAATCCAAATTAGTGATAATTATACAAAAGTAGTTTAACGTCTAAATAACTATTATGCTGTGAATTCTAAATTGCATTAAATGTACAGCTGACAGGTGTTCCCACCCATAACAAGTAACATTAAACTCAGATTAGGTACTAAATCTGATACCTGCCATGAAACAAAACATTCAGAGATCTGTTGTAAGATTTGGTTTGGAATGCAAGGTTGACACTATCCATATTTCCGCAGAAAGACGTTTGCATTTTGCTCAATGGTGGCGCATATGTAAAGAGTGCATACTTCAGAGGTCAGCCGATTTTTGGTAAGGTCAACTTAGAAGTGTCTTCAGTTGAGGAACTCATCCATTTGCAAATGAAAAATAACTTGAGAATGAGGATTTAAGTGCCTGCAAAAGTAGAAGAGATGGCTGACATCAGTTACCTCAGCCCACCCAAAGTGAGACAATGTACAGACGCTGTGGGACACAGGATCTGCCCAAATGACTGGAACTGTCAAAGACAATGGGCACGATTCAGAGGGACAAAAATACAGTCTGCTTCTAGCTGCGTTTAGTCGGGTATTTCTCGGCGCCTGCAATGCCGAGAAAGATCCCGCTATTCAATGCCACTTTGCCGTTCTTTTTTGGCCTCGACGGGGAATGCCCCCCCACAACCACAATTACATCATTTCATGCACTGACAAGCTCAGATTGCCAGTGCAGGAAGAGTACTCACGGATCGGAGTGCCATATTTAAAGGCCGGCCCAGTTTTTCGACTCCCCCCTCCGCAACCGCACCGCAGCCTCCTGACCCCCCCCCGACCCCCACTGCACCCAAGTTGCCACTGCACGTCCTCCGGGGTCCTTGAGCCCTCCCCCCTCCCACATCCCCTCTTATGGGCAAGGCACTTTGGGCCTGACTACTGGCATGGGCAACCTGGCACCTGGGCAACTTGGCACTGCCATCCTGGCACCCTGGTACTGCCACAGGTGAAGCCTGGCAGCGCCATGGTGCCCGGGTGGCAGTGGGAGTGTCAGGGGACCACCCTGACCAGAGCTCGATGACCTGTGAGTCTCTAATTGCCGGGAGACCAGGTGGCATTACACCTGGTCCACATTCGTGTGGACCAATGCTAAATGGAGCCTTGGCCAGGTCTCCCAGGCATGGCCATTACATCCCAGGCACCGGGAGTATCCGTCGCAGACATATTTAAATGAGCCTAATGGCTCATTTAACTATGTTAATCTGAATCTCGCCCAGTGAGGGTGAGATCCAGATATCAACATCTCGTGAGATTCCGGTGAATCTTGCGTGATGCTTCAAGCGTCACAAATATTGCGAGAGTTCTCTCGTGAGCTTCAATGGCCTTGTCGCATCACCGGTCAGGCGCAACGATGCCGGTTAATCACAGCCAACAGGTCTGGTAAGTGACAGAACATGTTAAATGGGGATAAATATTGCTTCCATCAATGTGCGTGGTATTAAATCCTCTATGCAATGCGATGGACCATCCGGCAGCACGGACAACAGACTGGACACTTCATCCATACTCCTGATGGAAACAGTAAAAGATCCAAGATGCATGATATCTTCAGTAACCCTATAGCTGGAGTGTAGCACAGATACAGCTGGTCACGACCAATTGGGTCTGCCCACTCCAGGATAGACATCCTGTTTGTGTCCTAAGCTTTTGTAGTCAGATCCAATGATGCTAGGCTGGTGTTCTTCTGTGACCACTGCCTCCGACTGGCTGTCTGCAACCGATTCTCCAGAAATGCATGCTGAATCTGCTGCCACTGCGGTCGATGGGGGTTGATGTCAAGGAGAAGCTCCAGGAGGTGAAGGGCGAGCAAGTCTCACTCTTCATCTCAAGATCATCTCCATGGAGCAGGATGAGACATGTTTGCGTTTCTTCTTCCAAAAGATATACAGAGATAGCTCTGTAATCAACAGCTTGAAGGAAGAAGACGGCTCAGTAAAGTCATCACAGTCTCACATTTTGATGACCAAGCAAATCTTTTTATTGATCGTTTGACGCGAAGCCCACAAAAAGCAAGGCCTTCCAGTCCTTTCTGTGCTCTATCATGGAGGTCATAAAGGACAGCGAGCAGGAGGTCCTGAACATATCACTAACTCTGAATGAGTTGACTAAGGCCCTCAAGTCCTTTGAGAAGAGTAAAACTCTCGGAAGCGATGGCTTACCAGCTGAGTTGTATCCGGTTCTGTGGGACTGGATCATCCCAGACCTGTTGGAGGTGTACAAGAGTATGCTTCTGGCTTTGAGCATATCAGAATCCATGAGGAATTTACTCTCATCTATAAGAGGAAGGGTGAAAGGGAAGAAATTGGAAATTGGCGACACATTTCACTGTTGAATGAGGACTATAAAATTCTGTCCAAGGTCATCGCCAATCAGGTTAGGGTTAGGTCTGCTTTGGAGTCAGCGATCCACCCTGACCAGTCCTGCACTGTACCCAGCAGGAAGAGCTCTGATGGCCTCGTGCTACTCAGGCGTACGATTGCCAATGTGCGGGACAGGGGTGTGGATACCTGCCTCATTAACCTGGACCAGGAGAAGGCCTATGACAGAATATCACACACCTACATGATGAATGTACTGTCCAAAAGGGAGTTTGGGAAGGAAATCCGCAATTGGATCCAACTGCTCTACACAATCATCAGCTGTGGAGTTTCAATCAATGGGTGCGAATCGGAAAGCTTTCCAATTAAATCTGAAGTCAGGCAGGACCGCCCTCGCCTGTCCTGTTTGTGTGTTGTATGGAGCCCTTTGCTGTGTCCATCAGGAAGGATTCAGGCATAAGATGAGTGGTGATCCCAGTCAGTAGAGGCACACAAGTTAAAGCCTCACTGTACATGGATGACGTCACCATCTTCTGCTCAGATCCGCTGTTGGTGAGCAGACTGTTATGGGCCAGGGTTTAGAGAACCCCAAAGTGTATCATGGAGTTCACCTGACCCACAACTTTTACTAGATTTACTAGACTATGGGGGGCACACAGCCCACTCTCCAGGTGTGGTACAGTAGAAATGGAAAAGTATTTTTTAATGCAAAACAATGTTTATTCTATGAACTCAAGTTAACCTTTTTAAAACATACAGTGAACATCTTAGCAACCATTAATTCAAATACAACCCCCAAAGACTACAACACTAAGTAAACCTTTAAGCTTTCCTTTTTAACATCCATACGACTTAAAAACAAAACCTTTATCAGAAGCACATCAGGTTAAAGTCACGACTGAAAACATTTCTAATTCTGAATTCACCAAATGATCAAGAGATAGTCTTTTGATGGCAGAGAGAACAGCAGTACACCTGCTTGGTCTGGCTTCAACTCCAACACTGAAAACGAAACTAAAACACACTCTGCAGCCTGCTCAAAAACGAAAGTAAAAAGCTGACAGACAGCCCAGCTCCACCCACTCTTTGACATCACTGCAGTAGTAAACACCCATTTCTTAAAGGTACTCTCACTACAGATATTTATATACACACCCATTTATAAACACCCATTTTTTAAAGGTACTCCCACATGACTAATCAACATATGTGACCAGTTCAAACTGGCATCAGGTGCCAAGATAAATCGTGGCAAGAATGAGGCCATGTTTTCTGGGAATTGGGCTTGTCCCCTTCACCATCAGGTCAGACAGCCTGAGAGTGCTGAGGATATGGTTCAGAGAGACCAGGGCATGGGTTAGAAACTGGAAGGAGAGGACATCTGGTGGTAGCTATGAGGTGAGCAGTCGCAAACTGCCTGGCGATTTGGTTTTTGGCCCATTTGTTAGGTATTTATTTGAAAGAAATTGGTCCAGAGTGACAGAATTAGATCCCCTCTGTCGAGTGATGTCTAACAAGTATAACACTAGGAATAAATCAGGAAAGGGATCTTCCTGTTGTCTGGAAGAGGGTGTTTGAGGGTAAATCCACATTTGGCATGTGGAAATCTTTTATGGAGCAGTTGATGGGAGTGCAGGAAAGGCATGTGCCGGTGAAAAGGAAAGACAGGAAAGGCAGCAATCCGGAACCGTGGATCACCAGGAAAATTGTGAGTCTAGCCAAAAAGAAAAAAGATGCATACATGAGGTCCAGGCAACTAATAACAGATGAAACACTTGGTTCAGCACAGGGCTAAATCGCTGGCTTTGAAAGCAGACCAAGGCAGGCCAGCAGCACGGCTCAATTCCCGTAGCAGCCTCCCCGAACAGGCGCTGGAATGTGGCGACTAGGGGCTTTTCACAGTAACTTCATTTGAAACCTACTTGTGACAATAAGCGATTTTCATTTCATTTCACTTGAAGAATACAAAGAAAGCAGAAAAGAGCTCAAGCAGGAGTTGGGAGGGCAAAAAAGGGGTCATGAAATGTCCTTGGCAGACAGGATTAAGGAGAATCCCAAGGCATTTTATAGGTATATCAGGAACAAGAGGATAGCTAGAGTAAGAGTTGGTCCACTCAAGGACAAAAGAGGGAAATTATGCATAGAACCAAAGGATGTAGGTGAGATCCTTAATGGGTATTTTGCATCGGTATTGACAAAGGAGAGGTACACGTTGATTGGTGATGTCTCAGAGGGATACGTATATACTTTAGAACAGGTCATTATTATGAGTGAGGAAGTGTTAGTTTTTTTAAAATAAATTAAGAGTACCCAATTCATTTTTTCCAAATAAGGGGCAATTTAGTGTGGTCAATCCACCTACCCTGCACAACTTTGCGAAACCCGCGCAAATACGAGGAGAATGTGCAAACTCCAAATGGATAGTGACCCAGAGCCAGGATCAAACCTCGGACCTCAGCGCCATGAGGCAGCAGTGCTAACCACTGCGCCACTGTGCTGCCCTTAAGGAATGTTAGTCGTGTTAAAAAGCATTAAGATAGAAAAATCCCCGGGGGCAGATGGCATCTATCCCAGATTACTGAGGGAGACATGAGGTTAAATCGCTGGGCCTCTAACAGAAATCTTTGTTCCCTCGTTGGCCACAGGTGCCATCCCAGAGGATTGGAGGATAGCCAATGTTGTCCCCTAATTTAAGAAGGGTAGCAAGGATAACCAAAGAACAAAGAAAAGTACAACACAGGAACAGGCCCTTCGGCCCTCCAAGCCTGTGTCGATATGCTGCCTGTCTAAACTAAAATCTTCTACACTACCTGGGTCCGTATCCCTCTATTCCCATCCTATTCATGTATTTGTCGAGCTGCCCTTTAAATGTCACTATGTCACTATCTATGCCCCTCATAATTTTGTAGACCTCCATCAGGTCGCCCCTCAACCTCCGTCGTTCCAGTGAGAACAAACCGAGTTTGTTCAACCTCTCCTCATATCTAATGCCCTCCATACTAGGCAACATCCTGGTAAATCTCTTCTGCACCCTCTCTAAAGCCTTCCGGTACCAGACTCCACCTCCTCTTGTGTGAGGTTAAGTCTGATACAGTTTAAGGTAGTGCATAGGTTGAACTTGACTAGGGTGCATATGAGTGGGTTCTTCCCTGAGGTTGAGGATAGGTATGAGAGATATCCTAGGGGGCCGGCAAACCTGTTTTGGTCTTGGCCCAGGCTTGCCGATTTTTTCAAAACAGTCTCAGGGATTCTGGATGTTGAGGTTGAGCCATGCCCAATAGTTGCCATCTTTGGAGTTTCAGACTTGCCGAAGCTGTTGGAGGTGAAGAACACAGATGTCTTGGCGTTCGCCTCTCCAATAGCCTGGAGGTGAGTCTTGCTCGGGTGGAGGTCCCCGGCGCTGCCTAAGGCTTTGGCTTGATCTGGGGATTTGGTGGATTTTCTGCATCTAGAGAAGATAAAGTATGAGAGGATCGGTGGATGGGCTTTACAGCCGGCTGATCATGACCTTTTTTAAGGAGTTGGTGACTGTCAGCTGTTGGGCGGGCAATGAGGGGAATAGTCAGTTTGGCAGGGCTTTATTTAGAGGGAGGGATGCGCGTATGTTCGGGTGATAATAGTCCTGGTACGAGGCTGGATTAGGGTGGATGGGGTGGGGTTGGGGGATTTATGTTTTTGTAATAATGTAAAAATTGTTGGAATGGTTTGAATTTTTTATATGTTATAAATGAAAATATTTGAATAAAATATTCTTAAAAAAGAAACTGGAAGGAGCAAGTAGGTATAATAAACCAAAAACTGAGCAATGCTTCCTCTCCATTGCAGGTAAGAACCTGGTAATCAGGTGTGAGGCACTCTTGGTGTACATAGCGCAGGTCTGGCCCATTTCTCACACCTGCGCTGTGACAATCACCTGAGCCATTTTCCGCTGCTTCATCTGCGGGATAAAAATGGACCACGTTCGAAGGGACACAATGTATAAACCTCTAGACAGTCCACCTAACCTGCCCAGCTTTGGACTGTGGGAGGAAACCGGAGCACCCGGAGGAAACCCACTCAGACGCGGGGAGAAAGTGCAGGCTCCGCATAGACAGTCACCCAAGGTCGGATCGAACTCGGGTCCCTGACGCTGTGAGGCAGCAGTGCTAACCACTGTGCTACCGTGTCGCCTGTGGCTTTTGTTGAGGTTCATCCCAAGCAGCTCTGCGGCGCAGGATTCTGTGCTCTACAGGCTGTTCCCAGGGAAGCACACCGAGACAAACCTCAGCTGTTTCTGGAGGATCATCATCTCAGTGAAAAACGCTCTTTGGCATTCCCGAAACTTGTTAGTTTTCCAGTGCAAAGAGTTGTCCCTGACCGAGTGTTACAGACTGGCACATTCCAAACTCCAGGAGTGCTGAGGGGTGCGCTATAGCTTGGGACAGCAGCCGCAGAGGCACAATGGGGGAACATCACTGATTAAGACCTTCCTGAGCTATGGGAATTGTATAGAATCATATAGCCATAGGGAAATTGTATAGAACCCCCTCGGACTGTGTGACTTATGTTGAATGTATACAGTGAATATTACATGTATGACAAAGTATTGAAGAACTGCAGAGTGCAACTTGATCTCTGTAGACAACTTAAACACCCTTGCACCATTTGTAATGACCATTATGAAATGTCTGTAATGTTCCTTTGTACTGAAACACCTCAGATTGTAACTTGATGTATGTAGAAATCGTGAATATTATTACAGTTTGCGTGACGGCCATATTGAAATGTTTGGAATGTTTTTTCAGATATTTTACGAATAAAGTATAGATTTGCAAAAAGAAAAGAGATGGCTGACAACAGCATTGTGGTTTGTGTTTCGCACAAGGCCAAATTGCAAACTATTTTCCAGGAGGGGAGAAAGGGATCCCCTCCTTTATATAATTTGGGAACAACATAGCAGTAAGTAAGGGAAAAGCGGGCGAAGGCCATTAGCAAGGCTCCAAGCAGTAAATTAAAATTCAGTGCAAGTGTTCAAAAGGGAGGAGTTTCTGGCTGGATCTGGTGAGATGTTGGGTGTTGTGTCTTACAGCCAAAGTTTTGATCACCTTTGCTGTGGACGCTGATGGCTTTTCCAGATTTTCTTTCTTTGAATTGGCCTCGGGTTTTAAATTTATTTTTTGCCTTTCTCGGGAGTTTATGTGGTAGTTGGTGGGTGACAGCCTTGGAGATCATGATGCCCAGTGTAAACATGATTGTATGAGATATTAGAGTAGCTTTTGTAGTGCAAGCAGTGAACAGGCCTGGGATGCCGTGCCCTCAATGAACTGCCTCCTCTTTTCCTGTCCACCACTTTTACAGGTTCATATGATCAGGGGCAGTGACGGGACGTTGCCACATCAGTGAATGCCACGACGTCTTGCTCAGCCAGTCTATGCCCGAGTCAGCCAAGGTAAGACCATATACAACAGCCACCTCCATCCACCACATTATAACACCTGAGCATGACAGGATAATAAAAGCTACTCACTTTTTCATTCTTATTTGAGGAGAAGACTGTCTTAGCGAGAGAACTTCAATGCTTGCACATTGGGAATTTCAAGCCGCTTGTCTCAAAGAAACTTTAAGGTAAGCTGCGGGAGAGAGATTTGGACTGGCCACTGTTAAGGGATTGATCACAATGAATAAGGAAGCTTCAGGAAGTTTCTTTAATAATGCAGTCTAAAAATAACCTGACTTTTTGTTGGTCATTGCATGACGCCCCGAAGAATCCCGAGGGGGGCAAGACCAGAACTTGCTTCACTTATTGTGAACTGAGCTTCCTGAAGCTACGATCAAAAGGTATTTGGCTCCTAATTAAAATATGTAAGAGCCTTATTCTTGTTTTGGGCAGCCATCTGGAATGCCTGAAAGTCACTGGCGCTCGTAGCTTTTGTGATGCAAACAATGACTGGCCCATTGAAGTGGCCACTTTTTTTTTTAAAAACAGCAAACAGGCTGAACTCCGGCATTTTCTGGTTTTATTTCAACATTTTCTGCCACAAAACCTCGAGTTGCATATCAACATGGTTGACTCTGCCCTCAAAGTGGCTTGACAAGCCATTGAGTTGTATCAAACCCACCATTCAAATGGTTAAAGATGAGGAACCACCACCATCTTGGGGCAACTAGGAAGGTTCTGTAGAAGGGTCATCTAGATCCTAAACATTAACTCAATCTCTCCACAGATACTGGCAGGCCTGCTGAGTCCAGCATCTTCTGGTTTTATTTCAGATTTCCAGCATCTGCAATATTTTGCTTTTATATAAGGGGCGATAGATGCCTGACTTTGGCCCAATATCCTGAGAATAAATTTTCAAAAATCTAGCTGTATATTTTGTACAGAATAATAAATGTTTTGTGTTTGAAGGACAAACGCCATAATTTAGGTGAGTCGATAAACTGTTCAAACTTTACTCACATGATAAATCCCCAGGGCCTGATAATCTGCATCCCAGAGTACTTAAGGAAGTGGTCCCAGAAATTGTGGATGCATTGGTGGTCATCCTGCAGGATTCTATAGACTCCAGAACAGTTCTTACAGATTGAAGGGTAGCTACCCTAACGCCACTATTTAAAAAAGGAAGGTAGAGGGAAAACAGGAAGTTATAGGCCAGTCAGCCTGACGTCGGTATTGGAGAAAATTCTAGAGTCCATTGTAAAAGATTTAATAGCAGGCAACTTGTAAAACTGTGGCAGAATCAGACAGAATCAGTTTGGATTTATGAAAGGGGCAAAACCTACTACTGACAAACCTACTGGAATTTTTTGAGGATGTAACCAGTAGAGTTGATAAAGGAGGGCCAGTAGATGTGGTTTATTTGGACTTTCAGAAGGCTTTCGACAAAGCCCCACATAAGAGATTAGTGTGTAAAATTAAAGTGCATGGTATTTGGAGTAGTGTATTGAGATGGATAGAAAACTGATTGGCAGACTGCAAACAAAAAGTAGGAATTAATGGGTCTTTTTCCAAATGGCAGGCAGTGATTAGTGAGGTACCGCAGGGATTGGTGCTAGGACTCCAGCTATTCATAATATATATTAATGATATAGATGAAGGAACTAAATGTAATATCTCCAAATTTGAAGATAACACAAAACTGGGTGGGAGGGTGAACTGTGAGGAGGATGCAGAGATCCTTCAGTGTGATTTGGACAAGCTGAGTGAGTGAGCAAATGCATGGCAGATGCAATGTAATGTGGATAAATGTGAGGTTATCCACTTTGGTGGTAAAAACAGGAAGGCAGATTATTATCTGAATGCCCTCTCTCAGTGTGCATTGAGAACTGGGTGCCATCGGATACCAGTCGCATGAGGGTGCAGCAGGTGGTAATGAAGGCAAATGGTATGTTGGCCATCATAGCAAGAGTACTGAAGTGCAGGAGCAGGAGTGTTATCTTGCAATTATACATGGCCTTGGCCTTGATGATGCCTCACCTTTGCTCTCCTTATCTGAGGAAGGATGTTCTTGTTATGGAGGGAGTGCTGCAAAAGTTTACCAGACTGATTCCTGGGATGGCGGGACTGATGTATGAGGAGAGATTGAGTCAGTTAGGATTATATTCACTCGGGTTCAGAAGAATGATGTGGATCTCATAGAAACCTGTGAAATTCTAACAGGGCTAGCCCAGGTAGATGCAGAAAGGATGTCCCTGATGGTGTGGTGAGTCCAAAACCAGGGGTCACAGGATGCAGCTTCCCAAAAGGGAACAAAGTCTCCGAATGAGTGCGTTTAGCCACGTGTTTCCCGGCACTGACAGTACCGAGAATCACATGGCTGTTCAACAACACTCGCTTTGAGTAAGGGGCCGAAGCTGCACGTTCTTTACAAAGGGGAGCCCTGCAGTGCCACCTGGGTGCCAGCCTGGCAGTGCCAACCTGGCACCCTGGCAGTTTCCCTGCCAGCTGGCAGTGCCACCTGAGCACTTTGGCAGTGCCAACCTGACACCCTGGCAGTTTCCTTGCCAGCTGGCAGTGCCACCTGAGCACTTTGGCAGGGCCAGGCTGACACCCTGGCAGTGTCCCTGCCAGCTGGCAGTGCCAGCTGGGCACCTTGGCAGTGCCAGGCTGGCACCCAAGGTAGCCAGGAAGCACCAGCAATGCCAGGGCACCATCCTTCCCAAAGGGCATGCAGCTGGGGGGCTTTTGATCACCTTGGGGACCCCCACGAGTGCAGTTCAATCTGGTCCCAATTTGTGGGAACCAGTACTAAACGGCACCCGCCCGAGGACCCCGAGGTGAAGGGATTGAATCTCAAAGTCTCAGGTACCTCAGGAATCTGCACATCCCTCCCTCTAATATGCAGATTTGCTAAGAATGATCCTACATATTGTGGGTGGGATTCCACTTGCAACGTCTCGCAAGATTGCGTTGAATCACGCGAGGCGTTGCGAACCGGGTAGATCCCGGGAGCAGGGTCTCCCGGCTTTCGCCGACCACGCTGCACCACGGCGAGCTGATTTTCTGGCACAGCGTGGCCGGAGGATCGCTCCCTGTGTATGTTTTCAAGGAGGAGTTCAAGTTAACTCTTGGGGTGAAAGGGTTTCAAAGGATATGGGTGACACAGTGGCACAGTGGCTAGCGCTGCTGCCTCACAGCACCAGGACCTGGGTTCAATTCTGGCCTCGGGTGACTGTCTGTGTGGAGTTTGCACTTCCTCCTGTCTCTGCATGGGCTTCCTTCGGGTGTTCCGATTTCCTCCCACAGTCCAAAGATATACAGGTTAGGTGGATTGGCCATGCAAAATTGCCCCTTGGTGTCCAAAAAGATTAAGTGGGGTTACTGGGTTATGGGGATCGGGCCATAGATCATAGAATTTACAGTGCAGAAGGAGGCCATTTAGCCCATCAAGTCAGCACCGGCCCTTGGAAAGAGCACCTGACCTAAGCCCATACCTCCACCCTATCCCCATACCAGCCCTGTAACCCCACCTAACTTTTTTTGAACATGAAGGGCAATTGAGCATAGCCAATTCACCTAACCTGCACATCGACATTAGTAGAGAAATGGTGCTGGGAAAATTGATGGGATTGAAGTCTGATAAATCCCCAGGGCCTGAGAATCTGCATCACAGGGTGCTGAATGAGTGGCTCTGGAAATAGTGCATGCATTGGTGGAACTCTGGAACAGTCCCTGCAGATTGGAGGGTAGCTCATGTCACTCCGATATTCAAAAAGGGAGGTAGAGAGAAAGCAGGGAATTATAGACCAGTAAGCCTAACATCGGTAGTGTGAAAAATGCTTGAATCCATTATCAAGGACTTTATAGTCGAACATTAAGAAAGCAGTGGCAGAATCAGTCAGAGTCAGCATGGATTTATGAAGGGAAAATCATGCTTGACAAATCTGTTGGAATTCTTTGAAGAGGTAACCAGTACAGTTAACAAGGGGGAGCCAGACGATGTGGTATATTTTGGCTTTCAGAAGGCGTTTGACAAAGTCCTGCATAAGAGATTATTGTGCAAAATTAAAGCGCATGGGATTGGGGGAAATGTATTGAGATGGATAGAAAACTGGTTGGCAGAGAGGAAACAAAGAGTAGGGATTAATGGGTCCTTTTCAAATTAGCAGGCAGTAACTAGTGGGGTACCACAGGGATCGGTGCTGGGACCTCAGCTATTCATAATATGTATTAATGATTTGGATGAGGGAACAAAATGTAACATTCAAAGTTTGCAGATGATACCAAGTTAGGCGGGAGGGTGAATTGTGACGAGGATGCAGGGATCCTACAGTATGATCTGGATAGGTTGGGCGAGTGGGCAAATCAATGGCAGATGCAGTATAATTTGGATAAGTGTGAGGTTATTCACTTTGGAAGCAAAAACAGGAAGGCAGATTACTAAATGAATGGTTGTAAATTGGGAAAGAGGAGTGTGCAGCGAGAGCTGAGTGTCCCTGTGCACCATTCGCTGAAGGTAACCTTGCAGGTGCAGCAGGCAGTAAAGAAGGCAAATAATATGTTCACCTTCATTGCGAGAGGTTTCGTGTAAAGAAGCAGGGATGTGTTGCTGCAATTGTACAGGGCCTTGGTGAGGCCTCATCTGGAGTATTGTGTGCAGAGGACAACGAAGGTTTACCAGACTGATTCCTGGGATGGCGGGACTGTCATATGAGGAGAGATTGACTAGGTTGGGATTGTTCTCGCTGGAGTTCAGAAGAATGAGGAGGGAATCTCATAGAGACTTACAAAATTCTAACAGGACTAGGCAGGGTAGATGCAGGGAAGATGTTACCAATGATGGGTGTGTCCAGAACCAGGGTCACAGTCTGAGGATTCAGGGTAAACCATTTAGAACAGAGATAAGGAGACATTTC
This sequence comes from Scyliorhinus torazame, assembly GCF_047496885.1. Taxonomy (NCBI): domain Eukaryota; kingdom Metazoa; phylum Chordata; class Chondrichthyes; order Carcharhiniformes; family Scyliorhinidae; genus Scyliorhinus; species Scyliorhinus torazame. The sequence goes on along the minus strand of NC_092713.1, from coordinate 43,391,591 downwards.
TTCACACAAAGAGTGGTGAGCCTGTGGATTTCATTGCCACAGGAAGGAGTTGATGCTCCAACTTTGAATATATTCAAGAGGCGGCTGGATGGAAATGTGGCGACTAGGGGCTTTTCACAGTAACTTCATTTGAAGCCTACTTGTGACAATAAGCGATTTTCATTTTGATTTTCATTTTGTTTTTTGGGGAGAATGGGATCAAAGGCTATGGGGAGAAAGCAGGATTAGGCTATTGAGTTGAATGATCAGCCATGATCGTGATGAATCGGAGAAGGCTCGAAATGCCAAAAGGCCACCTCCTGTTCCTATCTTCTGTGTACCGATATATATCTCTTTGGACTATGGGAGGAAACTGGAGCACCCGGAGGAAACCCACGCAGACACGGGGAGAATGTGCATACTCCGCACAGACAGTGACCCATGCCGGGAATCGAAACTGGGACCCTGGAGCTGTGATGCAACTGTGATAACCACTGTGCTACTGTGCTGCCCTGGGTCGTGGCATGGGTTAAATAGGGTACTCTTTCCAAGGGCTGTAGCAGACTTGAAGGGCCGAATGGCCTCCTTCTGCACTATAGAGATTCTATGATTCTATTATATGGGGGGGGAAGGCAGAAATAGGCTGTTGAGACTTCCGGTTGCGGCGATGCGGAGCTAAGCCGCACGATTCGGCAGCTCCCGCGAAGATGAACTTTTGGGCTCGCTAACGGAGCCCCAACGGAACTTTTGATAAAGACAACCCGTGGGGAAGGAAGGAGAGAGGTCCCCTACTAACCTGCATGGACCGGACCCGCATCGAAACGGCGAAAAAAGCGGCCCTGGAGCAGCGGGAGAAGAAAGAGAAAAAAAGCAAAATGGCGGCGCCCACGGACAAAGAGGAGATGCAGGAGTTCATTAAGCGCTGCTTCGAGGAGCTGTGCAAGGAGCTGGTGGCGCCTATGCTGGCAATAATTGAAGGAATTGGAGCAACCCAGAAAGCCCAAGAGGTGAAGATCCAGGAGATCCAGGAAAAAGTGAGTGAGAACGACGACGAGCTTGTGGGCCTGGCGGAGAGAGTAGAGCGGCACGAGGCACTACACAAGACGTGGGCGGGAAGACTCGAGGACCTGGAGAACAGGTCGAGGAGAAACAATTTGAGGATCCTAGCTCTCCCAGAAGGAGCGGAGGGAGCCGATGTCGCGGCATATGCGGGCACAAGGATCGGGACGCTGATGGGTGCGGAGGCCCCCCCGGGATTGCTGGAGCTGGAAGGGGCGCACCGAGTGCTGGCGAGGAAGCCCAAGGCAAATGAGCCGCCAAGGGCGATGGTGGTGAGATTTCACCGGTTTACGGACAGAGAGAGGGTCCTGAAATGGGCCAAGAAGGAACGGAGCAGCAAGTGGGACAATGCAGAGATCAGAATATACCCGGACTGGAGCATGGAGGTCGCTAAGCGGAGAGCGGGTTTCAACCGGGCCAAAGCGGTGCTGCATCGGAAAGGAGTGAAATTTGGAATGTTGCAGCCAGCGCGACTGTGGGTTACACATAATGGCCAACACCACTACTTCGAAACGCCCAAAGAGGCATGGACCTTTATACAAACTGAAAAGTTGGACTCTAATTGAGGGTTTGTGTGGGAGGGGGGAGTTTGAGGGTTGAAGTATGATGGATGTTGTATATAGGGGGTCAACCACGCGCAGGAAATGCTATATGGGCTGGGGGAGAGAGACAAGGCCACGACAGGAGCTGCGCCATAGGGGGCGGGCAGGCTCTGGAAAGCGCTGGGTTTTTTTTTCCCCGCGCGCGGTAAGAAAGGCGGGAAGGGGAACAAAGGAATGTACATTGATTGGGAGACTCCCACACGGGTGGATGAAAGGGAATGCGGGGGAAGCCGGGGTCAGCAGGTGTCAGCTGACTTACGGGAGGGATATGGGGGGAGCAAAAAAGCTAGACGGGGATAGAACATAGAACATAGAACATAGAACAATACAGCGCAGTACAGGCCCTTCGGCCCACAATGTTGCACCGAAACAAAAGCCATCTAACCTACACTATGCCATTATCATCCATATGTTTATCCAATAAACTTTTAAATGCCCTCAATGTTGGCGAGTTCACTACTGTAGCAGGTAGGGCATTCCATGGCCTCACTACTCTTTGCGTAAAGAACCTACCTCTGACCTCTGTCCTATATCTATTACCCCTCAGTTTAAAGTTATGTCCCCTCGTGCCAGCCATTTCCATCCGCGGGAGAAGGCTCTCACTGTCCACCCTATCCAACCCCCTGATCATTTTGTATGCCTCTATTAAGTCTCTCTTAACCTTCTTCTCTCCAACAAAAACAACCTCAAGTCCATCAGCCTTTCCTCATAAGATTTTCCCTCCATACCAGGCAACATCCTGGTAAATCTCCTCTGCACCCGCTCCAAAGCTTCCACGTCCTTCCTATAATGCGGTGACCAGAACTGTACGCAATACTCCAAATGCGGCCGTACCAGAGTTCTGTACAGCTGCAACATGACCTCCCGACTCCGGAACTCAATCCCTCTACCAATAAAGGCCAACACTCCATAGGCCTTCTTCACAACCCTATCAACCTGGGTGGCAACTTTTAGGGATCTATGTACATGGACACCTAGATCCCTCTACTCATCCACACTTTCAAGAACTTTACCATTAGCCAAATATTCCGCATTCCTGTTATTCCTTCCAAAGTGAATCACCTCACACTTCTCTACATTAAACTCAATTTGCCACCTCTCAGCCCAGCTCTGCAGCTTATCTATATCCCTCTAAAACCTGCTACATCCTTCCACACTATCGACAACACCACCGACTTTAGTATCGTCTGCAAATTTACTCACCCACCCTTCTGCGCCTTCCTCTAGGTCATTGATAAAAATGACAAACAGCAACGGCCCCAAAACAGGTCCCTGTGGTACTCCACTTGTGACTGTACTCCATTCTGAACATTTCCCATCAACCACCACCCTCTGTCTTCTTTCAGCTAGCCAATTTCTGATCCACATCTCTAAATCACCCTCAATCCCCAGCCTCCGTATTTTCTGCAATAGCCTACCGTGGGGAACCTTATCAAACGCTTTGCTGAAATCCATATACACCACATCAACTGCTCTACCCTCATCTACCTGTTCAGTCACCTTCTCAAAGAACTCAATAAGGTTTGTGAGGCATGACCTACCCTTCACAAAGCCAAGCTGACTATCCCTGATCATATTATTCCTATCTAGATGATTATAAATCTTGTCTCTTATAATCCCCTCCAAGACTTTACCCACTACAGACGTGAGGCTCACCGGTCTATAGTTGCCGGGGTTGTCTCTGCTCCCCTTTTTGAACAAAGGGACCACATTTGCTGTCCTCCAGTCCTCTGGCACTATTCCTGTAGCCAATGATGACATAAAAATCAAAGCCAAAGGTCCAGCAATCTCTTCCCTGGCCTCCCAGAGAATCCAAGGATAAATCCCATCAGGTCCCGGAGACTTATCTATTTTCAGCCTGTCCAGAATTGCCAACACCTCTTCCCTACGTACCTCAATGCCATCTATTCTATTAGCCTGGGGCTCAGCATTCTCCTCCACAACATTATCTTTTTCCTGAGTGAATACTGCCGAAAAATATTCATTTAGTATCTCGCCTATCTCTTCAGACTCCACACACAATTTCCCATCCCTGTCCTTGACTGGCCCTACTCTTTCCCTAGTCATTCGCTTATTCCTGACATACCTATAGAAAGCTTTTGGGTTTCCTTGACCTTCCTGCCAAATACTTCTCATGTCCCCTCCTTGCTCGTCTTAGCTCTCTCTTTAGATCCTTCCTCGCTACCTTGTAACTATCCATCGCCCCAACTGAAACTTCACACCTCATCTTCACATAGGCCTCCTTCTTCCTCTTAACAAGAGATTCCACTTCCTTGGTAAACCACGGTTCTCTCGCTCGACGCCTTCCTCCCTGCCTGACCGGTACATACTTATCAAGAACACGCAGTAGCTGATCCTTGAACAAGCCCCACTTATCCAGTGTGCCCAACACTTGCAGCCTACTTCTCCACCTTATCCCCCCCAAGTCACGTCTAATGGCATCATAATTGCCCTTCCCCCAGCTATAACTCTTGCCCTGCGGTGTATACTTATCCCTTTCCATCATTAACGTAAACGCCACCGAATTGTGGTCACTGTCCCCAAAGTGCTCTCCTACCTCCAAATCCAACACCTGGCCTGGTTCATTCCCCAAAACCAAATCCAACGTGGCCTCGCCTCTAGTTGGCCTGTCAACATATTGTTTCAGGAAACCCTCCTGCACACACTGTACAAAAAACGACCCATCTATTGTACTCAAACTATATCTTTTCCAGGCAATATTTGGAAAGTTAAAGTCTCCCATAATAACTACCCTGTTACTTTCGCTCTTATCCAGAATCATCTTCGCCATCCTTTCCTCTACATCCCTAGAACTATTAGGAGGCCTATAAAAAACTCCCAACAGGGTGACCTCTCCTTTCCTGTTTCTAACTTCAGCCCATACTACCTCGGAAGAAGGGTCCCCATCTAGCATCCTCTCCGCCACCGTAATACTGCTCTTGACTAGCAGCGCCACACCTCCCCCTCTTTTGCCTCCTTCTCTGAACTTACTAAAACACCTAAACCCCGGAACCTGCAACATCCATTCCTGTCCCTGCTCTATCCATGTCTCCGAAAGAGCCACAACATCGAAGTCCCAGGTACCAACCCATGCTGCCAGTTCCCCTAACTTGTTTCGTATACTCCTGGCATTGAAGTAGACACACTTCAAACCACCTACCTGAACACTGGCCCCCTCCTGCGACGTCAAATCTGTGCTCCTGACCTCTATACTGTCATTCTCCCTTACCCTAAAACTACAATCCAGGTTCCCATGCCCCTGCTGCATTAGTTTAAACCCCCCCAAAGAGCACTAACAAATCTCCCCCCCAGGATATTTGTGCCCCTCAGGTTCAGATGTAGACCATTCTGTCTGTAGAGGTCCCACCTTCCCCAGAAAGAGCCCCAGTTATCCAGAAATCTGAATCCCTCCCGCCTGCACCATCCCTGTAGCCACGTGTTTAAATGCTCTCTCTCCCTATTCCTCATCTCACTATCACGTGGCACGGGCAACAACCCAGAGATAACAACTCTGTTTGTTCTAGTTCTGAGCTTCCATCCTAGCTCCCTGAAAGCCTGCCTGACATCCTTGTCCCCTTTCCTACCTATGTCGTTAGTGCCAATGTGGACCACGACTTGGGGCTGCTCCCCCTCCCCCTAAGGACTCCGAAAACACGATCCGAGACATCACGTACCCTTGCACCTGGGAGGCAACATACCAAACGTGAGTCTCTCACGCTCCCACAAAATCTCCTATCTGTGCCCCTGACTATAGAGTCCCCAATTACTAATGCTCTGCTCCTCTCCCCCCTTCCCTTCTGAGCAACAGGGACAGACTCCGTGCCAGAGGCCCGTACCCCATGGCTTACCCCTGGTAAGTCGTCCCCCCCACAAGTATCCAAAGCGGTATACTTGTTTCTCAGGGGAACGACCGCAGGGGATCCCTGCACTGACTGCTTTTTCCCAGTCCCTCTTACAGTTACCCACCTATCTCCAATCTTTAGTGTAACTAATTCCCTGAAGCTGCTATCTATGACCCCTTCTGCCTCCCGAATGATCCGAAGTTCTTCCAACTCCAGCTCCAGTTCCCTAACTCGGTCTTGGAGGAGCTGGAGATGGCAGCACTTCCTGCAGGTAAAATCAGCAGGGACACTAACTGCATCCCTTACCTCAAACATCCTGCAGGAGGAACATTGCACTCCCTTCCCTGCCATTCCTCTAACTTTCTACCAAGATCTGGCTAACAACTAAATTAAATTTTTATAAAAAATAATAATAATATAATAAAATATGGTACTTACCTCAGACCAATGGGTTTTATTATTATTAGGTTAGAGGAGGAGGGTGGGTGGGAGACACTACACGTGTAGTGTCTCGGGTTTCCTCTCCACCAGAACTTATTGGTGAGGGTCTTCCCAGACGTCCGCGGGTCGACTTCCTGTTCCCGCCTAAAACACTAATTTTTTTTTTAAAAATTCTCAGCTCCTGCTGAAATTGACTAACCAGCCAGCTTCACTCCCGCCGAAATCGACTGGCCTGCCCCTGCAAAGACAAGTGCTTTTAAAGGACAGACTTACCTCCCAGCAGCCACTTCCGCACTGCTCCCGCTGAAACTGACTCACCAGCTGTTCTCCCGCCGAAATCGACTGGCCTGCCCCTGCAAAGACAAGTGCTTTTAAAGGACAGACTTACCTCCCAGCAGCCACTTCCGCACTGCTCCCGCTGAAACTGGCTCACCAGCTGTTCTCCCGCCGAAATCGACTGGCCTGCCCCTGCAAAGATAAGTGCTTTTAAAGGACAGACTTACTCCCAGCAGCCACTTCCGCACTGCTCCCGCTGAAACTGACTCACCAGCTGTTCTCCCGCCGAAATCGACTGGCCTGCCCCTGCAAAGACAAGTGCTTTTAAAGGACAGACTTACCTCCCAGCAGCCACTTCCGCACTGCTCCCGCTGAAACTGACTCACCAGCTGTTCTCCCGCCGAAATCGACTGGCCTGCCCCTGCAAAGACAAGTGCTTTTAAAGGACAGACTTACCTCCCAGCAACCTCCTTCCGCAATGCTCCCGCTGAAACTGACTCACCAGCTGTTCTCCCGCCGAAATCGACTGGCCTGCCCCTGCAAAGATAAGTGCTTTTAAAGGACAGACTTACTCCCAGCAGCCACTTCCGCACTGCTCCCGCTGAAACTGACTCACCAGCTGTTCTCCCGCCGAAATCGACTGGCCTGCCCCTGCAAAGACAAGTGCTTTTAAAGGACAGACTTACCTCCCAGCAGCCACTTCCGCACTGCTCCCGCTGAAACTGACTCACCAGCTGTTCTCCCACCGAAATCGACTCTAGTGGGGGGGAGGGGAGGGGGGGAAGGGGGGGCAGAGGGCGGAGGGGGGGAAGGGGGGGGAAAGGGTTGCTGCTGCACTGGCCGATAGAGAATGGGACACAGAAGAGGTGGTTGGGACGAGGGTCCCCCGGTTCGGGGACTGGAGATTGAGGGAGACGCGGACAAGGGACTGGCCCAGAAAAGGAGATAGCTAGTCGGCGGGGAGGGGTGGGGGGGGGGGGGGGGTGGGGGGTGAGAGTCCCTCCAATCCGGCTGATAACGTGGAACGTGAGGGGCCTGAATGGGCCGGTGAAGAGGGCTCGAGTGTTCGCGCACTTGAAGGGACTGAAGGCAGACGTGGCAATGCTCCAAGAGACACACCTGAAGGTGGCGGACCAGGTCAGGTTAAGAAAGGGATGGGTAGGACAGGTATTTCACTCGGGATTGGACGCAAAAAATAGAGGGGTGGCAATTCTGGTGGGAAAGCAGGTGTCATTTGAGGCCAAGACTATCGTAGCGGATAATGGAGGGAGATATGTGATGGTGAGTGGGAGGTTGCAAGGGACGTGGGTGGTGTTGGTAAATGTATACGCCCCGAACTGGGATGATGCAGGATTTATGAAGCGCATGTTGGGGCGCATTCCGGACCTGGAGGTAGGAGGACTGATAATGGGAGGGGACTTCAATACAGTGATGGACCCAGCACTGGACCGCTCCAGATCAAAGACGGGAAAGAGGCCGGTGGCGGCTAAGGTGTTCAGGGGTTTATGGACCAGATGGGGGGAGTAGACCCATGGAGGTTTGCAAGGCCGCAGGCCAGGGAATTTTCTTTCTTCTCCCATGTACACAAAGCCTACTCCCGGATAGATTTCTTTGTTCTGGGCAGGGCGCTCATCCCGAGGGTGGAGGGGACGGAGTATTCGGCTATAGCCATTTCGGACCATGCCCCGCACTGGGTGGAACTGGAGCTGGGAGAGGAGAGGGACCAACACCCGCTGTGGCGGCTGGATGTGGGACTGCTGGCGGACGAGGTGGTGTGTGGGAAGGTGAGGGGGTGTATTGAAAGGTACTTGTAGGCCAACGACAACGGGGAGGTGCGAGTGGGGGTGGTATGGGAGGCGTTGAAGGCGGTGATCAGGGGAGAGCTGATCTCCATCAGGGCTCATAGGGAGAAAACAGGGGGCATGGAAAGGGAGAGGTTAGTGGGGGAGATCTTGCGAGTGGACAGGAGATACGCAGAGGCCCCGGAGGAAAGATTACTTGGGGAAAGGCGACGGCTCCAGACGGAGTTTGACCTGCTGACCACGGGCAAGGCGGAGGCACAGTGGAGGAAGGCGCAGGGGGCGACCTACGAGTATGGGGAAAAGGCTAGTCGGATGCTGGCGCACCAGCTCCGTAAGAGGGCAGCAGCGAGGGAAATAGGGGGAGTCAAAGATGGAAGGGGAGCCACGGTTTGAAGTGCAACAAAAATAAATAAAGTATTCAAGGCCTTCTATGAAGAGCTGTATAGATCCCAGCCCCCAGGGGGGGAAGGGGGGATGAGACGATTCCTGGACCAACTGAGGTTCCCGAGGGTGGAGGAGCAAGAGGCGGTTGGTTTGGGGGCACCAATTGGGTTGGAGGGGTTGAGTAAGGGTTTGGGGAGCATGCAGGCGGGGAAGACCCCGGGGCCGGATGGGTTCCCGGTGGAGTTCCATAGAAAATATGTGGACCTGCTGGCCCCGCTACTAGTGAGGACCTTTAATGAGGCAAGAGAGGAGGGAACCCTGCCCCAGACAATGTCGGAGGCGACAATCTCCTTGATTCTAAAGCGAGACAAGGATCCACTGCAATGTGGATCGTACAGGCCGATTTCGCTCCTCAATGTGGATGCTAAGCTATTGGCAAAAGTATTGGCCACCAGGATTGAGGACTGTGTCCCGGGGGTGATTCATGAGGACCAAACGGGATTCGTAAAGGGCAGGCAGTTAAATACCAATGTGCGGCGGCTCTTAAACGTGATAATGATGACATCGGAGGAGGGAGAGGCGGAGATAGTGGCAGCTATGGACGCGGAAAAAGCCTTTGACCGAGTGGAGTGGGAGTACCTCTGGGAGGTATTGCGCAGGTTTGGGTTCAGGGGAGGGTTTATCAGATGGGTTAAGCTCCTTTACAGCGCCCCGGTGGCAAGTGTAGTGACGAACCGGCGGAGGTCGGAGTACTTTCGGCTGTACCGAGGGACGAGGCAGGGGTGCCCCCTGTCCCCCCTGTTGTTTGCATTGGCGATCGAACCCTTGGCCATATCACTTAGGGAGTCTAATAAATGGAGGGGGATAGTCCGCGGGGGAGAAGAGCATCGGGTATCACTCTACGCGGATGACCTGCTGCTATACGTGGCGGACCCAATGGAGGGGATGGTGGAGGTCATGCAGACTCTGAAGGAGTTTGGGGAGTTCTCGGGCTACAAGCTTAATGTAGGGAAGAGTGAGCTTTTTGTATTACAGGCAGGGGACCAAGAAAGAGAGATGGGGACCTGCCGCTGAGGAGGGCGGAGAGGAGTTTTCGGTATCTGGGGATCCAGATAGCCAGAAGTTGGGGGGCCCTACATAAACTGAATTTGACGAGGTTGGTGGAGCAAATGGAGGAGGATTTTAAAAGATGGGACATGCTCCCGCTCTCGCTGGCGGGTAGGGTGCAGTCGGTCAAAATGGTGGTCCTTCCGAGGTTTTTGTTTGTGTTTCAGTGCCTCCCCATCGTGATCACCAAGGGCTTTTTCAAGAGAGTAGGTAGGAGTATTATGGGTTTTGTGTGGGCAAATAAGACCCCGAGGGTTAGGAGAGGGTTCCTGGAACGCAATAGGGACCGAGGCGGGTTGGCTTTGCCAAACCTAGGGAGCTACTACTGGGCAGCAAACGTGGCGATGATCCGCAAGTAGGTCATGGAGGGAGAGGGGGCGGCATGGAAGAGGATGGAGATGGCGTCCTGTAAAGGAACGAGCCTGGGGGCGTTGGTAATGGCACCGCTGCCGCTCTCGCCGACAAAATACACCACAAGCCCGGTGGTGGCGGCAACACTAAGGATCTGGGGCCAGTGGAGAAGGCACAGGGGTGCAACGGGAGCATCGGTGTGGTCCCCGATCAGGGGTAACCACCGGTTTGTCCCGGGGAAGATGGATGGGGGGTTCCAAGGCTGGCATCGGGCGGGGATTAGAAGAATGGGGGACCTGTTCATTGACGGGACATTTGCGAGCCTAGGGGCACTGGAGGAGAAGTTTGAGTTACCCCTGGGAAATGCCTTTAGATATATGCAGGTGAGGGCTTTTGTGAGGCGACAGGTGAGGGAATTTCCGTTGCTCCCGGCACAAGAAGTTCAAGATAGGGTGATCTTGGGGGTATGGGTCGGGGAGGGCAAGGTGTCGGAAATACACCAAGAGATGAAAGAAGAGGGGAAGTGCTAGTAGAAGAGTTGAAAGGTAAATGGGAGGAGGAGCTGGGGGAGGAGATCGAGGAAGGGCTATGGGCTGACGCCCTGGGTAGTGTTAATACCTCCTCCTCATGTGCCAGGCTCAGTCTGATACAATTTAAGGTGGTTCACAGAGCGCATTTGACGAGGGCGAGGCTGAGTAGGTTCTTTGGGGTCGAGGATAGATGTGAAAGATGTTTAGGGAGCCCGGCGAACCATGTCCATATATTTTGGTCATGCCCGGCATTGGAGGGGTACTGGAGAGGAGTGGCGGGAGTAATATCCCAGGTGGTGAAAGTCCGGGTCAAGCCAAGCTGGGGGCTAGCAATATTTGGAGTAGTGGATGAGCCGGGAGTACAGGAGGCGAAAGAGGCCGGCATTCTGGCCTTTGCGTCCCTAGTAGCCCGGTGAAGGGTCTTGCTATTGTGGAAGGAGGCGAAGCCCCATAGCCTGGAGGCCTGGATAAATGACATGGCAGGATTCATAAAATTGGAGAGGATTAAGTTTGCTTTGAGCGGGTCTGCGCAGGGGTTCTACAGGCGGTGGCAACCGTTCCTAGAATATATCGCGGAGCGTTAGAGGAAGGTTGGTCAGCAGCAGCAGCAACCCTGGGGGGGTGGGGGGGGGGGGGGAAGAGGGGGGAACGAGAGATTGTTTGAGGGGATGGACAAGCGGGAGATGGCATGGAGGGTGGGGAGAAATGGCACGTGCGGCCAAGAGCCAATGTATAAAGCTATGTAAATATACCATCTTGCCATGTATATATCTTGCTCAGGGTGATTCTGCGTTATTTTGTTACGGGGGGGGGGAGTTATTGTTTGTAAGGGGAAAGAATTGTGTTGTTAAAAACCTTTAATAAAAATATTTTTAAAAAAAGAAATAGGCTGTTGAGTTGGATTATCAGCCATGATCATAATGAATGACGGAGCAGGCTCGAAGGGCCAAATGGCAGAACAGGCTCGAAGGGCTGAATGGCATACTTCTGCTCTTATTTTCTATGTTTCTATTAATGATGACCAGTTCGTCCAACACTCTTCAGTCAAATATTTTCGGATATTTTTCATTCCATTTGTCCATCTTATCATTGAGTATATTATTGCCATTAGTCAAGTTCTTTTATACATCAACGTTAATTCCAGAGTAACAGAAAAAAGGAAATAACTTAATACAAAAACATTTTTATGGAATGCATTTGTTACAGTCAATTGCAGGGTTGCCATGGCAACTGGATCTATTTAGTTGTGGAAGAGGCCTCGCATCAGTCTCCAAGCAGTAGGAAAAACCTCCCTGATTTAAGAGGATTCCAGACCAGTGCTAACGGGATATAAATTTGGCTCATTAATGAACAATTGGCATTAATTTTACCTGAGCCCATTTTAATTTAGCAGTCATGGTCATATTGACATCAAAAAGGAGGGGGCATTGGGGGCGGGATTCTATGACCCCCCACTGGGTCGGAGAATCGCCGTGGGTCGGCGTGAAGCCCCCCCCCCCCTGCCGGCCGCCGAATTCTCCGGCCCCCCAAAAAGCCCCCAACGTGAATCGTGCCGCCCGCCTCGGAGAATGGCGAGGACCGGCGCGACGCAATGGGCCCCGGGGCCGCCCGAATTCTCCGGCCCTCGATGGGCCGAGCAGCCGCCCGTTTTAGGCCCGTCCCGCCAGCGTAAATTAAGGTAGGTACTTACCGGCGGGGTCCTCAGCCGGGCACGGGGGGAGCCCCCACGGTGGCCTGGCCCACCGATCCGCGGGTGGGCCTGTGCCGTGGGGGCACTCTATTCCTCCGCGTCGGCCGCTGTAACAGTCCGCAATGGCCGACGCGGAGATGAACAACCTGCGCATGTGCTGGGATGACATCAGCACACGCTGGCACTCCCGCGCATGCGCCAACTCGCGCCAGCTGGCGGAGGCCCTGCTGTGCCGGTTGGCGTGGCGCCAAGCCCTTTTCGCGCCAGCCGGCGCAGCGCAAACCACTCCGCCGCCGGCCTAGCCCCTGAAGGTGCGGAGGATTCCGCACATTCGGTCGGCCCGACACTGGAGTGGTTCACGCCACTCCTCGGCGCCGGGACCGCCCGCCCCGCCAAGTGTTTTAAAAAACATTAAGGTAGATAAATATCCTGGGCCGGATGGGATTTATCCCAGAATACTAAGGAAAGCAAAGGAGGAAATTGCTGGGGCCTTGACTGACATCTTTGTATCCTTATTGGCTACAGGTGATGTCCCAGAGGACTGGAGAATGTTTAAGAAAGGGAACAGGGATAATCCAGGAAACTATAGGCCGCTGAGCCTCACATCAGTAGTAGGTAAATGATTGGAGAGGATTCTCAGGGACAGGATTTATACCCATTTGGAAACAAATGGACTCATTAGTGATAGGCAGCATGGTTTTGTGAAGTGGAGGTCTCTAACTTGATAGAGTTTTTTGAGGAGGTGACAAAGATGATTGATGAGGGGAGGGTGGTGAATGTTGTTTACATGGACTTCAGTAAAGCCTTTGACAAGGTGCTTCATGGCAGACTGGTACAAAAGATGAAGTCACACAGGATCAGAGGTGAGGTGGCAAGATGGATACAGAACTGGCTTGCTCACAGAAGATAGAGGGTAGCAGTAGAAGGGTGTTTTTATGAATGGAAGGTTGTGACTAGGGTGTTCCACAGGGATCTGTGCTGGGGCCTCTGTTGTTTGTAGAAGACATAAACGATTTGGAGGCAAATGTAGCTCGTCTGAATAGTAAGTTCATGGATGACACCAAGGTTGGTGGAGTGGCAGGTAGTGTTGAGGATTGTTAGACGATAAAGCAGGACATAGATCAGTTGGAGACTTGGGCAGAGAAATCGCAAATGGATTTTAATGCAGACAAATGTGAGGTAATGCGTTATGGTAGGTCTAACATAGAGGGGAATTATACAGTTGATGGCAAAACTCTTAGGAATATAGAAAGGCAGAGAGATCTGGGCGTACAGGTCCACAGATCTTTGAAAATGGTAACACAAGTCGACAAGGTAGTCAAGAAAGCAAATAGAAAGCTTGCCTTCATTGGATGGGGCATCGAGTATAAAAAACTGGCAAGTCATGCTACAGTTATATAGAATCTTGCTGAGGCCCCACTTGGAATATTGCACACAATTCTGGTCACCACACTACCAGAAGAATGTGGAGGCTTTGGAGAGGGTGCGGAGGAGGTTTACCAGGATGTTGCCTGGTCAGGAGGGTGTTAGCTAGGCGGAGAGGCTGAATAGACTCGGACTGTTTTCAATAGAACAACGGAGGTTGAGGGGTGACCTGATAGAGGTCTACAAGATTATGAGGGGCATGGATAGAGTGGATGGGCAGGCACCATTTCCCAGGGTGGAGGGGTCAGTCACTAGAGGGCATAGGTTTAAAGTCTGTCAGGCAAAGTTTAGAGGAGATTTGCGAGGCAGTTTTTTTTACAGAGGGTGGTGAGTGCCTGGAACACGCTGCCAAGGAAGGTTGTGGAAGTAGGTACATTAACGGCGTTCAAAAGGTATCTTGACAAATACATGGATAGGATGGGTATAGAGGGATATTGCACAAGGAAGTGCTGAGGGTTTTGGCCAACGGTAGTATCATGGATGGTATAGACTTGAAGGACCGAAGGCACTGTTTCTCTGCTGTGTATTATTCTATTTTCTTTGTTCAGTGCCTCAGAGATTTAACAGGAGCCGCACAGCTTTCTGACACCCTCAGAAGGCCACCTAGCAAACCCTGTTGGCCTACCAGAGAGAGTGGTCCCTGTTGCCAAATCAGGGCACCCAGCATCGGAAAGGGGGGGGTTCAACTGAAAGCCTACCCCCGCCCTCTGTTTCCCAGAAGCTCCACATTATGCCCCCATCCCGTCCTCACTCAAATATGGTCTGGGCACTCATGATGTTTCTGGGCCTCTGTTGGGTTCTGGCATTGCAACCAGAGGCCATTGCATCCGCTGGTGCTGGCTGCAATGGGTGGGACTGGCCGCTGACTGATGGAAGCTCTCAGTGGGCAGGATTTCTGCTCCAGGAGACCTCCGGGAAGGCTCATTGAGTGGTCAGTTAAATGCCTGAAGGGCCCTTGATTCCACCATGCCTCCCCCAGGTAACTGGCGGGGTATCCTGCCAGTTTTCTGACAGATGGTCAAGACCCCCGTCGGTCCCACAAAATCCATCCCTAAGTGTGGGGATACGCTCTAAGAACAAGGATGAAATGTCACGAAATGTCCTCATGAATGCATTATGTTCATAAATTTTGAGGCCAGGTGCTATTTATATTCTGTAGCCTTCCTTGTTAAGCATTGACAGTACATTATGTGAAATTTCACATGAACACAGTTACGTTTTCACCTTTGAGACACCGTTACAATCCGGTAAGCTGTCCATTCCAATTATATCCGCATCGGCAAATATCACCGCCAACAAGCTTCAGGCAATAGGCTTGTAGGCAAAAACATCACTGAATGGAGGTGGTGTCTGGACAAATCGACTGCAATGCCCATGGTTTAAAGTTGAATTTTACTTTCTCTCCTGCCAGCAGTTTTCTTTCTCTGGGCTCTGCTATTTTATTTTCATTTTCAAGTAATGTCTCCAACAAGCAGTAAGTAATTTATGGAATGTGCAGTGTTTCCAATCTCCCTGTGTAATCGAATGTTTAACCTTGCAAACCACATTTGCAGCAAGTGGATTCAAGTGCCTGGATGGCTGCTACACATTGCGTGGATCAGACTTCCCAGTGGTCCCCTGTGCGACAGCAATGTTGTAAAATCCAATCTGTTACTACAGCTCCAATAAGATTTCCTGCCCCAAATACAAATTCACTCACTTATCAAGATAAAGATGGAATCAGGCACTATTTCCTCCAGCTCACCCAAAATTATTTTCTTTCTTTATTCATTTTCAGTCAGGTCGAAGGCCAGAAATCCCCAGCTGAACTCAGTGTTGAACACCATCTGCATTTGAAATAAAGACTGGAAAATGCTGTAAAAACCAGCAGGTCTGGCAGCATCTGTGGTGAGAGAAACCGAGTTAACGTTTCGAGTCTAATTGATCCATCTTCAGAGCTAAAGAGAAGGAGCGGCATGATGGATTTTATATTATTGAAGAGGGGTAGAGCAAAATAGAAGGTCAGGAACAGGTGGGCCAGGGAAATTGGACAAAGATGTCATGGGACACAAGGGGTGGGATTCTCCGCAATCGGCGCGATGTCCGCCAACCGGCGCCAAAAATGGCACGAATCAGTCCGGCATCGCGCCGCCCCAAAGGTGCGCAATTCTCCACATCTTGAGGGGCCGAGCCCTCACCTTGAGGGGATAGGCCCGCGCCGGACTGATTTCCGCCCCGCCGGCTGGCGGGAAAGGCCTTTGGCGCCCCGCCAGCTGGCGCGGAAATTACTTTGCCATGCGACGCATGCGCGGGTGCGTCAGCGGCCACTCACGGCATCCCCGCGCATGCGCAGTGAAGGGACTCTCTTCCGTCTCTGCCATAGTGAAGACCATGGCGAAGGCGGAAGGAAAAGAGTGCCCCCACAGCACATGTCCGCCCGCGGATCGGTGGGCCCCGATCGCGGGCCAGGCCACCGTGGGGGCTCTCCCGGGGCCAGATTTACCCGCGCCACCCCAGGGCCCCGGAGCCCGCCCGCGCCGCCTTGTCCCTCCGTTCGAAAGGTGGTTCAATCCACGCCAGCTGGCGTGGGTTGACAGCGGCGGGACTTCGGCCCATCGCGGACCGGAGAATCGCCGGGGGTGGGCCGGCCGACCGGCGCGATTTCCGCCGATCGGCACGGCGCAATTCCCGCCCCCGCCAAATCTCTGGTGGCGGAGAATTCAGGACACGGCGGGAGCGGGATTCACGCCAGCCCCCGGCGATTCTCCGACCCGGCGGGGGGTCGGAGAATCGCACCCATGATGCAGGACGTGGAAGTGTAATGCAAGTGCACCATCTAAATTTGCTTTGAGAATACAACAGAGGCATGATTGGTCTCTATGTTTATTTATTCAGGGCATGTGAGTGTCAGTGGCTCAGCCAGAATTTATTGCCCATCCCTAATTGCCCTTGAGAAGGCTGCCTTCTTGAATCCCTGCTGAATTGCCACAGTCTCTTTGCATTGATACCATTGATGGTCAGCAAGAGGTCAGTATGCGTCCCTTTGTGTTACTTTAAAAATTGAGGAAAGATCACCTGATAGAAGTTACAAGGATTGATCGGATAAATAAGAAACTATTTCTACTGGTGGGGGGGTGGGGGTGCGGGGGAGATCCCGCCAGAACGAGGGGACATAATTTTAAAATTAGAGCGAGATTGGTCAGGAGCGGAATCGGCAAATGTCTCCAGAGGGGAGTGGAAATTTGAAATTCTCCCCCTCATGAGGCTAGGAGAGTTGGAGCTTTCAGGACTGAGCTAGGCAGAGTTGTACTGAGTAGGAGTAAATGGAATTGATGTGAAAATCAACCAGGATCTGATTGAATGACAGAACAGCAGGCTTGAATGGACTACTCCTGTTTCTATTCTAATCTTTTCTGTGATATGTTTGAAGCTTTCTTCAATTCCTGAGTACCGAACGGCAGATGTAATTTCACTCTTCTTGGAAGACACCCGACTCCCAATGCCCTCCTTAAGTCTCCCACCTAATAATCTAATAATAATCTTTATTATTATTACAAGGAGGCTTACATTAACACTGCAATGACGTTACATTAGCACTGCAATGACATTGCTGTGAAAAACCCCAAGTGCCATACGCCTGTTCGGGTACACAGAGGGAGATTTCAGAATGTCCAATTCACCTAACAGCACGTCTTTCAGGATTTGTGGGAGGAAACCGGAGCACCCGGAGGAAACCCACGCAGACACAGGGAGAACGTGCAGACTCCACACAGACAGTGACCCAAGTGGGAATCGAATCTGGGACCCTGCCGCTGTGAAGCAACGGTGCTAACCAGTGTGCCACCTTGCCTGACACTTAGTTAGGAGTCATGACTTGAGCTCAAAATAATTTCTCACTGAGCTCTAAAGCCCAGGCAATCACAGCTTGCAACTGGAACCCGATATCAATATCAGTGTAATAATTAAGTTCCAAAGACTCTGATAGTGCCCAAAAAGCTTTTGCCCCTACCTGAATAACATAGATAATAATGTGTCATGCAGGGCTACTTAGTTTTACAGAGTTCCCGATTATTGAGCTGCCACTGTAGATATATCGCACTGCTTGTAACTGAGTGACAGACTGTTTCACTGTCCGGCAAGGAAGCAAAGGGAAATTTGTGTCATTAATCAGGACTGAGAAAGTACTCTTAAAGCAGCAAGTAACCTCCAAACCATGAGTAGGAACACAAATCTTGGGAGCTGATCAAGCCTTCTGCCGCTGACAGCCAACTACATGACCAGGGATTTCCCAGCCCTATTAAATTTAAAACAATTTCTGCACCAATGGCTCTTTCCGCTTTGTGCTGCCAGCAAAGTTTATTGCCACTTTTGTGATTGCATGGTGATGGAGGATCCTTCCGCCTGAATGAGATTTGATCCAATGTAACTTTTCAATAAACTGTAGTAAAGCAGTCACCTTCAAGAATAAACCAAACACGGGACTAGTAAAATTGGTTTGTTCCAGCCTAAGATCCCTGACCAGAAAAGAAGGCCTGAGGCACACCCAATAGACCCGACGTCGCAGGCAATGAGTGGTGGTTTGGGGTGGTGGGAATTCGGGGTAAGAAGAGGATTTGTAACCTGATATGTAATCCGGATTTGCCAAGTTTTACCCCATTGATGATAAACTAAGGAATTACAGTCAGGAACAGGGAGGACTGGATTTAAAGCACTTGTCAGGAACATTCAGGTTTCATGGGAATTCTGCCAAAGCTATGGCCCCTGCCTGACACACCTGATGGGATTTAGGCATAGATCCCACTCTGGTTCTAAAGTAGTTGCAAAGGCAAACAACAATCGTTCCCAGAATAATTTCTTGCCATTCCCATGGAGTGCCATGTTTAATGACCAACGAAGCCAGCAGTACAAAGAATAAAGAACAGTACAGCACAGGAACAGGTCCTTCAGCCCTCCAAGCCTGCGCCGATCATGGTGCCTGTCTAAACTAAAACCTTCTGCACTTCATGGTCCATACCCCTCTATTCTCACCCTATTCATGTGCCAATTCCTGTAACCCTGCTATCGTATCTGCTTCCACCACTGCCCCCGGCAGCGAGTTCCAGGCACTCACTACCCTCTGTGTAAAAAACCTGCCTCACACATCTCATCCAAACTTTCACCCTCGCACCTTAAACCTATCTCCCTTAGTAATTGACTTTTCCATCCTTTGAAAAAGCATCTGACTGTCCACTCTGTCCATGCCCCTCATAACTTTGTAAACTTCAATCAGGTCGCCCCTCAACCTCCATCGCTCCAGTGAAAACAATGAAAACAGTTTATCCAATCACTCCTCATAGCTAATACCCTCCAGACCAGGCAACATCCAAGTAAACATCTTCTGTACCCTCTCCAAAGCATCCACATCCTTCTGGGAGTGTGGCGACCGAATTGTGCGCAATATTCCAAAAGTGGCCTAACTAAGTTTCTGTACAGCTGCAAGCATGGCTTGGCAATTTTTATATTCAATGGTAGGAAACAAAAGGGGCGGGAATCTCTGTTTCTGTGTTGACGCCGACGCAGAATTCATGGACTTTCGTGACAGCAAAACTGGCGGCAAACCTGGATTAATTTAGCAACTGTGAAGGGGCTAAGAACCGGCACCTCGTGGAACACAATCGATTCCAATGAAAAACAGTGCGGGATTCGCTAGGTCCGTGATTCACACACGAGAGGCTGACAAGCTGCAGCCGCATATACACATTATAATCTCCACACACACTCATCCCAGCCAACAAGATGGCACTGGTTGTGCTGGAGCGCGCCCACACAGCTGATGTGTTGGCGGGCGCCAGAGGGCAGCTAGGGGATGGCCTGGAGAGACACCTATACGACCGTGTTCACAGTGGTCAGTTAGCAGCATGTGCAGCTGCATGGCTGCCTTGCCGGCTGCTGCAATGGTGTTCCATGCCCGTCCTCCCCAACCCCACAGCCCACCTCCTGGCCACCTCCCACTACACCCCCTGGCCCTGGCAGAAGCCCCCCCTCCCCCCTGGCCAGCGTCACAACTGTCAGCAAACTATGGCGATGTTGGACACTTTCCGTACCCCCTCTCTCTCCCTCAGCAGCCACGATGCCGGTTTCATGATTATTAAAAGCACAAGTGAATCGCGCTGTCGGGAACTTGGCCCTACGGAAGCGGAGTATCGCAGAGGCCCTGGAGAATACCAGGTAGGGCCCGCTAATGATATGCAAATGGTGTTCACTGTACGTGCATTCCGGACCGCATTGACGCCGCTGTCGAAGTGACGGGGAATAGCGATTTGGCGTCAAATCGGCACCGGACTCGATTTTACCGTCGGAACCTATTCTCCACCCAATCACATTTTGCGATTTTGCCATCAGCCAATGGATAATCCTGCCCAAGATTAATTTACATTTAACAATAATCTGCCCACGGTAGTAACTATCTACAATCACAGTCCCCATTAGGACAACCAACATGCTGGTCTCTGCTCGGGCTAACTTTTATGCTTGGTCCTAACAAGCCCAGTTGGGTTGTCTCCTCCAACCCCTACCTGAGAACCTGGGCCATAAGTCCCACCAGAGATCTATAATGTTTCCCCATGGGCCTCCTGGGTGTTATGACACCATGCATTGGCTCCAAAAAATTATTCAAAACTGCTTGCACATCAGGGTCTTAGTTTCCTCCTGATTGTGCAGTATGAGCTACTCCACGATTTGCCTCAGGGACAGGGCATTGCCTCTGAGGCATTGCCAGGGGCATGTGTTCCTCCCTTGATTACATACATGGCCCCAACCCCACTGCTTCTACAGTGACAACAGCAGATCAACACACAGGACAGAAGTCCGAGTTTGATCCATAAACTAGGCTTACACTTAGGTGCACTACTGAGTAATTGCAGCAAGGTTGATGCTACCCTTCAGACAGATCATTAAACTAAGGCCCCATCTGACTGTGTGAGTGGTTCGTATGGTTGGTAAAGATTTCATGATATAATTTGAAGAGTAAGATGCTCTTCCTGTGTCTTTACTCAAATTCCTCCCACAACCAATACCACCACATATAGATCATGAGACATAAATCAGCATCTTGAAATCTGCGAAGTGGGCTGCCAGATTGGCCCACATAGCTAGAGTCACTGTAGTCCAGGGTAATTCGTGGCATATGACAGTATTTTCAGATGTTTGTGAAGTAGCCTACAAGTTGGTCCAGCCCATTGTCCAGGATAGTTGGACTCAGTGATTGGCACTGCTGCCTCACAGCACCAGGGATCCAGTTCTATTCTGGCCTTGGGTGATTGTATGGAATTTGCACTTTCTCCCTGTGTCTGCGGGGTTTCCTACGGGTGCTTCGGTTCCTCCCAAAGTCCAAAGATGTGCAGGTTAGGTGGATTGGCCATTATAAATTGCCCCTAGAGGGATATAGATAGATTAAGTGAGTGGGCAATAATTTGACAGCTGAATATAATGTGGGAAAATGTGAGGTTCTCCAGTTAGGAAGATTAGAAAAGCAGAACATTGTTCAAATGGAGAGAGACGGCAGAATGTTGCAGTACAGAGTGGTCTGGGTGTCTTTAAACATGAGTCACAAAAAGTTAACACGCAGGTCCAACAAGCAGTTTGAAAGGTAAAAGGAATCTTGGCCTTCATTGAAGGGATGGTGAGAACACACCAATGGTACTCCATACAGTTTACTTGAGGAGGGATGTAGCTGCATTGGAAGTAGTTCAGAGGAGGTTCAATAGGCTGATTCCTGGGAAGTACATCCCAGGATGGGCCTATGTTTATTGGCGTTTACGAGAATAAGAGATGATCTTATTGAAACATATAAGGTTGTGAGGGGGTTTGGCAGGGTAGGTGTTGAGAGGATGTTTCTGCTCATGGGGGAATCTAGAACCAGGAGAGCACAGTTTAAAAATAAGGAGTTGCCCACTTAAGATGGAGATGAGGAGGAATTTCTTCCCTTAGAGAGTCGCCAGTCTTTAGAATTCTCTTCCACAGAGAGCAGTGGAGGCTGGGTCATTGAATGTGTTCAAGATTTGAGTTAGATAGACTTTTCGTCAGCAAGCGGGACAAGGGTTTTTTTAAAAAGTCATTCATGGGGTGTATGCATTACTGGGTGGGTCAGAATTTATTGCCATCCCCAATTTCCCTTGAACCGAGTGGCTTGCTAGATTATGGGGGACAGGCAGGAAAGTGAACTTAAGGCTGCAATCACATCAACCGTGATCTTATTGACTGGCAGCACAAGGCTCGATGGGCCAAATGGCCTACTCCTGCTCCTGGTTCTTAAGATCTTATGTGCGCAACTCAGCAACAGTGGCAGGAAATGGCCAGGGCAGTCAGTAGTAGATCACCCTCCTCATGCATGGCACAACTTGGTGTTGGAAAAATAGTTGAACCACCATGTTCAAGGTAATGCATTCCATTCATCATGTTTACCACTTGCATTGATCTCCCTGTCAAATTGCAAAGTGCTTAAATTCAACCAGGCACATGCAGTATTCCTGGATTGTATCATTGATATGGTTTTAATGATGATTCTAGGGGGTGAGTGGGCTGTTCCAGTTGAATCATAGAAAAGTACCCTTGGGTTATCATTGACTGAATTAAGCCTTTACTTCCAAGAATTCCAGCTTTGTCTTTCTGTGTTAAACACGCAGCCGCTGAGGAATTCTTCAACAAATAATGGCCTGTTGGCTGTTGCCAGTGAAGTAGATGCTCATCTGCATGTTAGCGTTCTGCTGGTCACAAACACAGATATATTGTTTCTTGTTGATGTACATCTGGCCATTGGTGAGGGGAGCATGTGTTGCCACATAGCTACCTTAGACCCTGACAAATCCTGTCACTCAGTGAAATTGCAGTGCTCTGTCTTGTTGGCACCACTGTCCATGGGGATAGCAGATGTAATTGCTTCCTCTAGAGAACAATAAATCTGTGGCTTGCTTGATTCACGAGTGTTTGCCGAATGATGCAGATGTCCCTACTGACAGCCTGAAATTCAGCCGGTGAATCGGAGTCAAAAGCATGACATCCTTAGCTCCGGCAAGCAGATAGCACATATGGTGGGTGCGAGTTAGAGGTCTGCTTGCAACATGTGGACTGCAAGTCTAACAACTCCCCTTGTAAACTTCTTTTATAGGTTTGAGCTCAACCAAACCTTTGCTGCCTTAATCCTAATTTGCAACCAAGTCCCGTTGCCCATCTTCCTCATGCTCACTCAGCCACATTGACAGCGGGTCTGGCAATACCTTGGTGTAAAAATTGTTCTTTTTGTTTCCAAATCCCTCCATCACTTCTTATTCCTGTGAACTTCAACCCTACAGTTCAAAATTGTTAAGCTCCCCAATTCTGACTTATTGAGTATTCTCCATTTTCATCACTCAATGGCTTCAGCTGCCTAGGCTCTTATCTCCGGAATTGCCTCTCAATCCTCTACATGTCTCCATATCTCCCTCTCTAATCCTCTACACATCTCCGAAATTCCCTCTGTAATCCGCTGCTCATCTCCGGAATTGCCTCCCTAATCCTGTGCACGTCTCCAAATTGCCTCTCTAATCCCCTACACGTGACCCGAATTCCCTCTGCAATCCTCTGCTCATCTCAGGAATTCCCTCTCTAATCCTCTGCTGATCTCCGGAATTCCCTATCTACCTTTCTGAAGTGTAGAAGATTTTAGTTTAGACGGGCAGCATGGTCTGCGCAGGCTTGGAGGGCCCGTTCCTGTGCTTTACTTTTGTTTGTTTTCAAAATTGGCAGAGGATAGTAACAGCAGACTGAGGAAGAAGCAGGGAAGAAGGAACACAGTTGGCAGATTGCACTGAGTTTTAGGGAACAGTGTCAGTTTTAAAGCATGTCTTCAAGTGGAAGTTCTGAGGAGATGTTCAAAGATGGAATGGGGCATGGGAATGAGGCAGGTAGGAAAAACAGAGAAATTATGTGAGAACAACCTCTAGATGCTCCTGGCTGACAGTCAGAAAATAAGAGGAAGTCTCACTCCTGCTGGGACCCTGGTTGAAACCTATACTTGACTTTGTTTAATGTGGGGACCTTGGGGCACCATCAATGTCCAGATGATCTTGATGGGTTGATGATCGGATTTTGGTGACTTGTCAAATCATGATGACCAAGTCCATCTTCCCACTGTAGCTTTCTTCTGTCTTCACAACTGGTGAGATGTACAGTCTTCCTTCACCTGTTCTGCTATTGGGGGCATTTTGGACTTCACTTTGTCTGGCACCTCTCCCCACCACCTCCCACAACCTTGCCAGTATGGTTGGCCCTACCATGAGCAAAGATATCCTGATGGTATTGCTCAATGTATCATCAGAATGCACAAACCCCTCCACCTCGTCAAGGTGACAATCCATGAAGAAGGTCCACAGGTAGAAACGACAGAAAAATACCTCCCCTGCAATGTTGAAACAGGTGACAGTGGCACTGAGTGCCACTTCCCTTACCTCGAGGATGTCAGACCAATGTTGGAAAAAGTTCAATGGCCGAACTAGAGCTGACAAGGTAACACATTGACTACTTAATCTTTTCTTGTTGGACACCATGGGCACAAATGCATTGTTCTCCCAATGACTGCCTCACAGAGCCAGGGCCCCAAATTCAATTCCGGCCTTGGATGACTGTGTGGAGTTTGCACTTTCTCCCCGTGTCTGCGTGGATTTCCTCCCATAGTGCAAAGACATGCAGGTTGGGTGGATTGGCCATGATAAATTGCCCCTGGGTGTCCAAAGGTTGGGTGGGGTTACAGGAATTGGGCAGGAGATTGGACGTAGGTCAGGTGGACTTTCAAAGGGTCAGTGCAAACTCGATGGGCCTTATGGCCTCCTTCTGCACTGTAGGGATTCTATGAAAATAGATAGCTGTAAAAGCAATTTTTCATCTTGCACTGTGATTAAAGTTTGGGTCACTAATTCAAAATTTTCGATTGTGATTTGCCATCTCCCTCACAGCAATTACTAGCATGCGGACCTTTATAACCCCTACTTCCACTTGAACATGGTTATTGATGCAAACAGTTCCCTCACATAGATACTTCAGTTCCACCTGGAAGGTGTCTTCCAAATGCTAACCTTCACCTTATCATTCAATCTATCTTCCTGCAGGAGAAACTTGCGGACAATGCCTGCAAAAGCCAAGGAACCGGAGACACCACATCAGAAAGCTGACACTGTGAGGAAGTGCCCAACACAACAAGTGTGACCTAGCCTGCCCTATGTCAAGCCTGTACCTCTCTCACCTCAACCCCCTGGGCCAGATGGAGGGGAGAGGTCCAGTTTAATAAGTAATGTTACTTATTTTGAAAGCAGATACATTATGTGCCATTTCGAAGGCTACGACAATTTCACACAACCCAATTTCAGCTTAGCATAAGGTGGGATCTTTCCCAATGCAGACAGAAAGCAGAGTTTGCTTTTCAAATTCAGTGGAAGCAGCATTTCCTGGGGTGGCAAATTTCCCAGTTTCACCTGCAGCCTGACAGTCCCCTCCATGAACTGATTAAATTAGAAAACGCTGCAAAGTGTCCCACTGTGATCGAGATCTATTTGCTCCACTGCCTGGTGTCGGCCATGAATAATACAGTGAGAGTGCATCCATGGGAAAAGAGACAGTTACCTGAGAATACAGTGTCAAGAATAAGCCAGCATCTTGTAGTAAGTCTGATTCACCATTAACTATTATGACACAGAGCACTACAATACTGCTCACTCCTGGGGTTTTGGAGCTAAATGAATGCCATGGCAACCTGATTGTCACAGTAATCTGGTCTGCTTCCAGCAGAATTATTAAAGATAATTGAAAAAAAAGCACAATCAATTTGACAGCAATGAACATTAAAACAAAAACTCAAAATAGCTTTCCTGTAGGCACGATCCTGATGTTCTGATCTACTCCTCGCTATCTTGGAAAAAGATCGAGCCTTTTAGCTATTTATTTCTTTAAACTGGGGTTGGAGGAGAGGAGTTAATGGTATTGCCTCTTGTTCCTGTGCTATGTTTTTGGAAGGCTTGGCATCCTCACACATAGCAACCGCAGAGAACTGCCAAGAGCTCCAAAAATATCACACAGTCTGAAAACATCTTCAGATCTAGGCTGGCAGCATGTAGTTCAGCAGTTGTAGTGTTGTTGTGCAGAACTTTCCCGATGCGGCAACAATTAAGGAGACCAGCCATATACTGTTAAGATTTTAACCGTATATGTTATTTAATCAACTGAGAGGTCCAACAGAAAGGGCGTCACTTGCAGGTGGCAGAGCAGTAGCGACATTGCTCATTGGGCGTGGGGTACGAGGGTGAAGGTGAGAAAGGAGCAGCTAAAGGTGGAAAGCCTGTCAAGGACTTGCAGCTAGGGAATAGTCACCCACTCGTTTCCTCGGCCTGCAAACCTACACGGAAACCCTTGGAACTGACAGCCAATGTTCCATACGTCACCACTCCCTTACTCCTGTATTAAAAAGCAGTGAAACCATTCAGCCAGTGTCTGGATCAAATTCAGCCACCATCTGTGTCATTGACAAACAATGCTGACTCAGGCATTGCCACGCTGCAAACCAAAATGCCAAATGAGAATATCAACGAAACTTAATGCACCAAAACCACTTTGATTCAGGCCTTGATAAGGGTGGATAGCTTCAACTTAGGCCCCTGTCCACATTTATGTCTACGTCTTCATTGGGGACAATGATGTGTTTTGTCAGAAATGTTTTTCTCTCCCATAGCTAACTGCAGTGGAAGATTAACAAGAGTCAGGACTGAATTGGCCCATGCCAGATGTAATAACAATGATTCAATTAACACAACACATATTGTTTATGTTTACATAGGTTGTCTTTTCATAGAATTTACAGTGAAGAAGGAGGCCATTCAGCCCATCAAGTCTGCACCAGCCCTTGGAAAGAGCACCCTACTTAAGCCCACGCCTCCACCCTATCCCGGTAACCCAGTAACACACCTACACTTTTGGACTCTAAGGGGCGATTTAGCGTGGCCAATCCACTTCACCTATACATCTTTGGACTGCGGTAGGAAAACGGAGCACCCGGAGGAAACCCATGCAGGCACAGGGAGAAAGTGCAAACTCCACACAGACAATCACCCAAGGCCAGAATTGAACCCGGGATCCTGGAGGAAGCAATGCTAACTGTTGTGCCACCATGCCACCCCCAGTGTGAGCCTTTCAGTATTGCTTCAGAAGCAGAAACATAATTGGTAGGATTGAGACTTGGAGTTATGGGAATGATGGTGTCATGGTCTCTTATGGTCTGCTGCCACAGTATACATTGAGGAACTTGATGTAGACCTCAAGGTATCTGTCTCCATGCTATCTCTGCTAAGCAAGATATTGTGAATGATGAGGGTTCTGGTTGAACACAGTTACATGAAGTTCATTACTAGCAACAACTATATACAGGCCTTGACCTTGCCTGGGTCCTAATAGTTACATAGGCTGATTACATGACTAGATGCTTGACTCTGAAGGCGTGCATTAAGTCTTACTGATACAGAGTCACAGACAGTAGTGAATATCTGTAGGAGGGATCACAGGCAATAGTGAATATCATAGAATCATAGAATCCCTACAGTGCTTAAGGAGGCCATTCGGCCAATCGAGTCTGAACCGACCCTCCGAAAGAGCACTCTACCCTTGTTCACTCAACCATCCACCCAGCCCTATCCTCACAACCGACCCCATGCTGTTATCCCTTACGCTGTGAGGTAGCAGTGCTAACTACAGTACCACCATGCAGATATCTAGCATATCTAGCATTGAGGCTGTGCCTTTCATCCTCCAGCCTTACACACAGTGATGCCACAGTGAAGTGACTATGTAGCTTCTTAAAGGTGCATCTGATTGTCTGCAATGGCATGTATACAATATCACAACAATGGGTCTGGATTTTGGGGAGGAGGCAATACTTTGAGTTGGGTGGATTTACATTCACCTGGTACTTTCCTGGTGAGAAATGGGAGATTTCTTACTTACCAGAACTGAGAGAGAATTCTGTCTCCTGTGCTATATGCCCCGAGGCTTCTTGTTCAGATACGTTTTTGTTTTAATTTGTTTCATTACTTTAAACACTAGTGTGCACAAACACCAGTTGTAACAATTACAATGTGGTAGCTTGGCCCTTTTAAGGGGGTGAACTGCACTAACCACGTGACCAACTCCTCGGGGCCAATTGCATGGGACCACATGAACTCTGGGCAATTGAGAGGTTGCGCGGGGCCCTGGGGGCAGAATCCCACGCAGTGTGGACTAGGAAGCTGAAATGTAAAGACCTGTTTATAGTGTTCCATGCCTGTTCTCTAACTGCTTTTGCCTTTCTTCTATAAACCTCTTTTGTTTACTACTGGAAGCCTCCAGTGTATGCCTCAAGCTACAATATAGGCGACGAGGAAAAACATTTTTCAATCGCAGTCAACCGTCATTGTGAATCGAGGGGATAAGGAAGGAAAAGTTGAGAAAGTAGAGAAGCTCCAGCAAAAGTCTGACCCATTTAAGTCATGAGTGGAAATGCCTATCATTGGGAAATTGGACTCTTTCGACCAAGGAGTCATGGAGTCAATACACCGAATGACTCCATTTCTTCTCTACCGGGAAAGAGAACACAGGAGAGGACAAGCAGAAGGTGATACTTCTGACAGTCTGTAGGCCCCAAACCTACAATTTGATTAGGAACCTCATGTCCCCAGAGGTACCTGACTCAAAGACATTTGACGAGGTAGTGAAATTAGTCAAAGAGCATTATAATCCAAGGACCTCGATTATCCTCCAATGTTATAAGTTCAACTCTGCTGCGAGGAACCATGAGGAGTCTGCCTCAGCCTTCATAGCCAGGTTTCACCAGTTTGCTGAGCATTGTGAGCCTGTGATTGCGTTCAGTGACATGTTGTGCAACCAGCTGGTTTGTGGGATCCATGACCTCAATACCCAGAAGAAGCTTAAGGTGGAGACCACAATCTTGTTGGGAAAAGCGATCGAGATAGCTCAGGCAATGGAGTGCGCCGAAAAAGAAGCAACTGAGCTTCAAAGCGTGGCTGAAGGGGAGATTAGCCACGTATGGGGCTGTACATCTGTGAGGTCTGCAGTGGAATCAGCAGGCACAACTCAGAGTCAGACTTGGTCCTCGGAGTAGGACCGGAACCCAAGGAGCAGGATGGAATCATAGTATAAACCGAATCCGAGGTACACTGCTATCTTTGCGGGAGGTACCATCCCAGGAAACCTGCCATATTCGGAGTTCATGTGCTTCTGTTGCAACTGAAGAGGGCACATTTACCAATGCTGCTGCGCGAGGCAAAGCACGCCATTGGGGGAAAGAAAATAGCAGCTCCGTACAGCACCACTGCACATAGTAGAGATGAGTTCTGAAGGAGAGAATTTTGTGCGTCGGTTGAATGCAGCCCAATTGATTAAAACAGTTCAGATTGAAATTGTCATCAGGGTGAATGGTGGACCCCTTAAAATGGAAACCAACACCGGGGTCTCAATGACCATAGTGAGTGAGCAGACTTTCAAATATCTGCGTGCAGGAGCACAGACTTTAAGCTTTAAGAGTACCACAGTCAAGCTTCCAACAGATATCGAGGGGATGATGAATTTTGAAGATCCTTGGTCAATACCCCAAGTGGCCTACAGAGGGTTGGAGGCCAATCTGTCTTTGGGTGTTGTGGAAGGACATAGACCCAGTCTGTTGGGAAGAAACTACAGAAGATTAGGCACGACTGGCTGGAGATCTTCAAAATATCTAACGACATCCTCCAAGGTGCCTGAAGGAGGTATGAAGACATCTTCCATGAGGAATTGGGCTCAATTAAAGGTGTAAAAGTCAAGATATATGTCAATCCGGATTCAACACCTAAGTTCAGTAGAGCCAGGCCAGTGCCATACGCATTTCATCAGAAGGGTGAAGCAGAGCTAATGAGACAGGAAGCACTGGGTATAATTAAGACGGTTCAGTTATCAGAGTGGGCAGCGGCGATAGTCCCTGTCCTTAAACCTGATTGTTCTATAAGGATTTGTGAGGTCTATAAGATGACCATACACGAGGCTGCCCAGGTCGATCAGTATCCAATTCCCCAAATTGAAGATCTCTATGCCAAGCTGGAGGGGGGCCTCACCTATTCAAAATTAGAGCTCAGTCACACCTACCTAGTGCTGGATGAGGCGTCTCAGAAGTTTGCTACAATCAATACCCAAAAAGCCTCTTCCAGTATGCCAGACAGTTATTTAGAATCACTTCAGCCTGTGCTATCTTCCAGCATGCAATGGAAAATCTCCTCCAGAGGATTCTCAAGATTTACCTTGATGACCTGCTCATCACCGACACACTACACCTGAAGAACATGTGGCCATCCTCGAGGAAGTATTAATAGGCTTTGTGATGCTGGGGTCTGTCTAAAATACAAAATATACACCTTCCAGGCCTCTGAAGTGGCGTACCTAGGATTAAGCGTCAATGGGACAGGGTTGCACAAAAGGAGAAGGCCATAAGAGACGACCCTGCAAACAAAAATGTCAGCGAGCTGAAGTCCTCTCTTAAGTAGTGGGGGGGGCGGGGGGGAGGTCAAGCCAGGGCAGAAACCTGGCACTGCCCATGCACTGCCTGGGGAACTACCATCCGGCACTGCATGCCAGGGGGCGGCACCAGTGGCAGCGCTGGGAGGGGGGTGTTCCATGGATATGGTGGGGGGCTCCGTGGTGGGGAAGGGGAAGGGATGTTCCATAGTAGGGGTTCTATATGGTGGGGGTTCCTATGGGGGCTGAAATATGTTTGTGGGGTTGTTCGGGAGTGTGGGGGGGGGGGGAGCTTTATTAGGGTGGGCTCAGCTAGCGTGATGTAATGCGACCCACCACTTACCTTTCTTTTCACGGAGTGCCTAAAATTGCGACTGAGGAAGCCGTCATTGGGTCGACAGCTTCCCCACTGCTTTTTCCACCCGCACTGCCACTCTGAAAAAATGAGAAAATTCCGGCCATCAAATTTCTTTTACACTGACCCAATGTCCTTCGGGATGATGCTGCTGGCCACTAACCCTTTCAGCCATTCTGTCCAAGCCTTCTTAATATTGTCATGTACCTTTAAGAAATGGATGTTTAAGCAATGTACCTTTACGAAATGGAGCTGATCATATTACTGAAGTGATGTCAGAGGGTGGGGGGGAGCTGACCTCACTTCTGTTTTTTGAGTTTAAGTTTGAGATCGCAGCTGGGAGTGTCTGTGTGTTTTGCTGCATGAAGAAACACAGAGCTGGTCTGTTGATTTCTACAATCCAAAGACTATAAATATATTGAATGTAACCTAATGTGCTCCTATTTTTGAAGGTTTGAGGTCTTTTGGACGTTTAAAGGAACAGTTTGAAGGATTATTTAGTGTTGTAGTCTTTTGGGGTTATCTTTGAAGTAATGGGTGGTAAGATATTCAATGTTTATTTTTAAAAGGTTAACGTGAGTTCATAGAATAAACATTGTTTATTTTAAAAACCACTTGTCCATTTCTGCTGTATCACACGTGGAGAGTACGCCGTGTGCTTCCCACACCACAATCTATTAAAAGTTGTGGGTCGGTTGAACTCCATGAAACACTTTGGGGTTCTGTAAACCTGGACCCATAACAACATTTAACCTAGATATATTCCTGAGAGTTTTCAAAGACAATGGGCACGATTTTCCTATTGCGTTGCACCTGGCGCCGATCCTGTTGCACTGGGTGCATCGAGGTAGAGGCCCAAAATGGACTTGGCACCAGGCACAAAACCACGCACGAGTCACCTGAGCTGCGGCATGCAGCACGATCTGGGTCATTCTCTTGCTGTGCGTAATCCAGTTAATGATATTTAAATCGGGCAGCACGGTGGCGCAGTGGGTTAGCCCTGTTGCCTCATGGCACTGAGGTCCCAGGTTCGATCCCGGCTCTGGGTCACTGTCCGTGTGGAGTTTGCACATTCTCCCCGTGTTTGCATGGGTTTCGCCCCCACAACCCAAAGATATGCAGGCTAGGTGGATTGGCCACGCTAAATTGCCCCTTAATTGAAAAAATGAATTGGGCACTTTAAATAAAATTAAAAAATGATATTTAAATTATCCATTCGGCGAGGCCTCATCCAGGCACCGATTAGTACTGATGTCCACAAGCGGAGACCAGATTTGATGACCACTCTGGGGTTCTTGGAGGCCATTGGAGCCCCCCGGGTAGTTGGGGACAGGGCAGAGCAGTACCCTGGCGCTGCCCTGGCACCCTGGCAGTGCCAAGCAGGTTGGCACCATCAGGATGTAAATTTGGCACTGCCAAGAGTCAGGACCTGAGGTGGACCATGCCCATGAAGAAGGCGGTGAAGGTGGGGAGGGGATTAGCTCTGATTACATGCAAGAATATCCCGAAGTGAGGCGTAAACACATAAACGGCACCCTCAGAGAAAGAACGCCAATATAGCGTAAATGGTACTTTCTATTTTCATTCATGTATTTTCTTTTCTTCCCTTTTCTTCCCATGTATTTAATGATCTGTTGAGATGCTCGTAGAAAAATACTTTTCACTGTACCTCGGTACACGTGACAATAAACAAATCCAATCCAATCCAATCCATTCACTGAAATAAGTGTGCAAATTTAATTTGGAGATATTCATTTCAACAAGCTGTAAACATATTTCTCTTTTCCTTAACATTTTCCAGAGCTCCCTCCATTACACAGCCAAAAGGATGGATAAGGAACCTGGGGCGTCATTCTCCGACCCCCGCCGGGTCGGAGAATGGCCGTTGGCCGCCGTGAATCCTGCCCCCGCCCCCGCCGAAGTCTCCCGTACCGGAGATTGGGCGGGGGCGGGAATCGCGCCGCGCCGGTTGGCGGGACCCCCCGTTCAATTCTCCGGCCCGGATGGGCCGAAGTCCCGCCCACAAATTGCCTGTCCCGCCGGCGTAAATCAAACCTGGTATTTACCGGCGGGACCAGGCGGTGTGGGCGGGCTCCGGGGTCCTGGGGGGGGGCGCCGGGCGATCTGACCCCGGGGGGTGCCCCCACGGTGGCCTGGCCCGCGATCGGGGCCCACCGATCCGCGGGCGGGCCTGTGCCGTGGGGGCACTCTTTCCCTTCCGCCTCCGCTACGGCCTCCACCATGGCGGAGGCGGAAGAGACTCTCCCCACTGCGCATGCGCGGGAAACTTTCAGCGGCCGCTGGCGCTCCCGCGCATGCGCCGGGAAACTGTCAGCGGCCGCTGACGCTCCCGCGCATGCGCCGCATTTCCGCGCCAGCTGGCGGGGAAACAAACGCCATTTCCGCCAGCTGGCGGGGCGGAAATCCCTCCGGCTTCGGCCTAGCCCCTCAATGTTGGGTCTCGGCCCCCAAAGGTGCGGAGCATTCCGCACCTTTGGGCCGGCGCGATGCCCGTCTGATTGGCGCCGTCTTTGGCGCCAGTCGGCGGACATCGCGTGGTTGGGGGAGAATTTCGCCCCTGATTCTAGATCCCTACCAATAACAATCTGCAACCAGCTACATGGGATGTGTGCAAGAATGAATCAGACTAACGTTGTACTCTCCTTTCATTTTAATCCAAGACAGCTCAAGTTGTAAAATTTATACTTCATTGATAACTGGCAATAGCCTAATAATTATCCATTAAATTTAAACAGAATATAAAGCTCAGTAAACAACCACATATATCAATATTAATAAAATATTCATAAACAAAGGGTACTTGGGATGATTGCACCAAGAACACAAGTATGCCAATTAAAACTGCCAACTTAGAATTAAAGAGAATTCATCCCGAGGGGTCAACAGGCTAGTCAAGCTCAATCCATCAAATCTGTTGCAAGTTAAGGGCCCAAAGCACTTTGCCATCTTACTCCAAAATGAACCACCTACAGTCGATTGCACATTTATGTCCTCTAGAACACAAGTGACCAACCTGAAACTAGTCAATAAGCAACTGCTAAGTCCCACGGTAGCTACCAATATCAAATTAACTAAATTGCAGAGGTTAGGGGGATAAAAATGAAGATGCAAAACATTTCTCTGCAAATACTCAGAAGTTATAAAGAATAGAAAATATGAAACTGTTAGATTGTTTCTGCACGTAGAATTCTGATTTGATTTCCCTCTCCTCCCCCGTTTCCCACCAGCCCACATCACCGCTCCCCCACCCTCACCCTGTCTATCTGAAATTTAAAAAATCCTGACACCAGTGCTGCCCATCTCCAAATAATGAGAAGGATTCAGCACCTACACAAATGCTAGAGAGGCTCCCAGGAGCACTGCCCAAACGAGAACCCTCCATTATGAAGCTGACAGTTATGCTCCAGGATAATTCTGTCTGCTGGCACTGAACATCTGCCTTCGCTGATCTCCCCATAGCGAAGCAACAAAAATGATGAGTGACATTCCCAACAGGCAACGGCACCCCAGGGCAGGACAAGGCTGTTGCTGCAGCAAAAAAAAACTGATGTGTGACACAACAAGCGGGGGAACAGAGCACAAAACAAACTGCTCATTATGTAAAAATGCAGTACACATGTTAAAAACACAGGCTCAACTCGCGGGGAAAGGGCCACAGTCTCACTTTTGACTCAGTGATCGTACTCTTATTTCTCAAGTCAGACGGCTGTGGGTTCAACCTCCTCCCCCACCCCAACATCCCGCCCCACCACCCTCCCTACCCCCATTCAAAGACTTGAGCGCATCATCTGGGATGATTTTACAGAGAGTGCTGCATCCTCTCAGGTGCTGTCTTCCAGAGGAGACTTTAATCTGAGGTGCCCTCTCAGGTGGGTGCAAAAGATTAGTCTTACGAAGTACTGCAGAGGTGGGATCTTCCCCCTGTTCTTGCCCAGTGTTGGTTGCTCTGTCAATATGTAACATTTGCTGTGGTCATTTATTTCGTTGCTGCTTGTTGAAGTCTTGCTGTGCTGGATGGCACTTCATAAGTGTCTCATTGGCTGCAATGAGTTTTAGGACATTGTGTGATTGTGTAAGGTGCTATCGAAATGTACGTTTATTATCTTTCCTTCACAATTTCACAAATTCTAACCACAATTCAAATTGCCAGTCCACTTTAACGTTGTTAATTGACACAAAGCAGCTAGTTCACCCTTGCAAATCCTGAGGGATAGCCTTTTTAAAATGTATTCCTTCACAGGGAATGGGCATCACTGGCTAGGCTAGCATTTATTGAGCATCCTTAATTGCCCTTCATTAGGAGCAAAGGGTGTAGATCCATAGAAATAAAGGTGGGAATTTTAACTGCCATCAGGTTACCAGTGGCAAAGCATTATATTCAGTTATAAAAATTGTCATAATATACACCAGTATATCATTGTGCAGACACACACTGATGGACACACAGTGGGACCAATCAACACACACAACACCGCAGCCAATCACCAGTGAGAGCACACGCACTATAAAGACAGGGGACATCAGAGTTCCCGCTCATTCGAGTAGCAGCTAGCTAGGAGCACAGAGCTCACAGCCTGCAACACAGACATTCACCATGTGCTGAGTGCATCAACTGGTTCGGACAAAGGCAAAGGTCTTTAGTTAAAGCTGGTATCGTATATACCCACAGTTCAAGTATGTTGAAATAGTTAACCTTTTAATAAAATTGTGTTGCACTACTTCAAGTGTTGGTGACCTGTATGTGATCCAGAACACCCAACACATCATGATACCAGGAGTGGTTGCATACTAGCACTTCTTAGACCTACCTGCAAGTGATCTGCCTTCCGTCAGCATTCCGTCATTCTGCAACATGGACAACATCAGCCCGCCGCCGCCGCTCCGCACCGCCGGCAACCTCGGGGCAACTGGAAGACTTTCAAACAGCGCTTCCAGCTCTTCCTCGAAGCCACGGACAGGGAGGGTGCCTCGGACACCAGAAAGATTGCTCTTCTCCCCTCCACGGCCGGGGACCATGCCATCCATATTTTCAACTCTCTCACCTTTGCAGATGACGAAGACAAGACAAAGTTCAAGACGGTTCACCTCAAATTTGACATTCACTGTAGCGTAGAGGTGAATGAAAGTTTCGAACGCTACGTGTTCCAGCAGCATTTGCAGGATAAGGACGAACCTTTCCAATCCTTTTTAACGCACCTCCGCATAATTGCGCAATCTTGCAGCTACGGGCCCACCTCCGACTCCATGATACGCGACCAAATCTTTTTCGGTGTTCAGTCGGACCCCCTGCGTCAGCAGCTCCTCAAAGTAAAGCAACTCACCCTAGCGACCGCCATCGAGACCTGTGTACTACATGAAAATGCCAGCAGTCGGCACTCCCATATACAAACGGCTGAAACGGCACGGCAAGGTGCCCACGAGGCGGAACGGGTCCAAGTGATTGAACACCTCCAGGGCCTCAGCCTGGATGAGGGCAGCCATTTCACGCGCTTTTCGCAGACTTCCGCGCTTGTACGCACCAAACGAGGGGACGGCGACATGGAGGAATGTAATGCGCAGGCGCGCACCACG
This sequence comes from Scyliorhinus torazame, assembly GCF_047496885.1. Taxonomy (NCBI): domain Eukaryota; kingdom Metazoa; phylum Chordata; class Chondrichthyes; order Carcharhiniformes; family Scyliorhinidae; genus Scyliorhinus; species Scyliorhinus torazame. The sequence continues at coordinate 43,355,644 of NC_092713.1, read as the reverse complement.
CAGGACCACACCTTGCATGCGCGGTGACGTAGCGAACGTGCTGACGTCACGACGTGCGGCAACTGTGGCTCCGCCCATTTAAAGCGACAATGCCCGCAAAATCTCGACAATGCCTACGATGTGGCAGACTTGGCCACTACGCTGCCTGCTGTCGAGCAGCTCAGCCTTCCAATTCATATCGCTTCAGCCAGCCTCGCAGGAATGTTCGGGCAATTCAACCCAAGGTCACCGAGTCCGATTCCAACCTCCCACACAGCAGTGGCACTGAGGACCCGAAGGCGCCTTTTCGAGTCGGTGTCATAACGAAAAACAGGCTGTCCCCAAAGCAAAGACACCAGCCACTGTTGGTATACAGCATCGCTCCAGACGATGAGGGGTGTGCCACCCTGACGGTCAACCGGTCCCAAATATGATTCCGCCTGGACACTGGTGCCTCCGCCAATCTCATGGCGTGGTCTGCTTTCCAAAGCCTTCGTGTCAAACCAACCATTCTCCCATCGGCCTGCCAGCTATTGGACTACAATGGCAACATCATTCCTGCTACCGACTGATGCCAACTCGAAGTGACGCACAAGTCACGAAAAGCCATCCTTTCTTTCGAGATCGTGGGCTCCTCAAAGGACTCTCTGCTTGGCGCACAGGCGTGCAAATTGCTAAGCCTCGTTCAAAGAGTTCACTCTCTCTCTCCTGTTGACACGTCTGCCTTCCAGGATGCTGACTTCAGGCGCACCTCAACGCCATCATCGACCAGCACCGCAATGTCTTTGAAGGCATGGGCACGCTCCCATATACTTACAAGATCATACTCAATCAGAACGCCACGCCTGTGGTGCATGCACCTCGCAGAGTCCCAGCACCCCTCAAGGACTGCCTCAAACTGCAGCTGCAGGACCTCCAATACCAAGGAGTGATCTCCAGAGTTACGGAACCAACCGACTGGGTCAGTTCCATGGTGTGCGTAAAGAATACTTCCGGCGAGCTCAGAATCTGCATTGATCCAAAGGATTGAATCGCAACATAATGAGGGAGCATTACCCAAACCCCAAGCGCAAAGAGATCACATACGAGATGGCTCGGACCAAGCTCTTCACCAAACTTGACGCCTCGAAATTATTCTGGCAAATTCAACTAGACAGATCCAGCAGGAAACTGTGTACCTTTAACACCCCTTTTGGCAGATATTGTTACAACAGGATGCCGTTTGGGACCATATCGGCGTCAGAAGTATTCCACAGGATCATGGAACAAATGATGGAAGGCATTGAAGATGTTTGTGTCTATGTTGACGACATAATCATTTGGCCCACCACCCCGCAGGAGCATGTCAGTCGCCTCCAGCGCGTGTTCAAACGCATACGGGAGCAGCGCCTACGCCCCAACAGAGCCAAATGCTCCTTCGGCCAGACGGAACTCAAGTTCCGAGGGGACAACATCTCCCAGTTGGGTGTGCAGCCGGATGCGGACAAGGTGGCTGCCATCACAGCCATGAAAAAGCCAGAGGACAAGAAGGCGGGCCTCCGATTTCTGGGCATGGTCAACTTCTGAGGGAAGTTCATCCCTAACCTCGCCTCTCATACCACAGCTCTCAGGAACCTGGTCAGGAAGACAACAGACTTCCAATGGCTTCCTGCCCACGAGAGCGAATGGACAGAACTTAAAACCAAACTTACCACGGCCCCGGTATTGGCCTTTTTTGATCCAGCGAAAGAGACAAAAATTTCGACCGATGCCAGCCAATCCGGCATTGGGGCAGTGCTCCTGCAATGCGATGAGGCCTCACCATGGGCCCCCGTTGCATATGCGTCATGTGCCATGACCCCCACGGAACAGCGCTACGTGCAGATAGAAAAGGAGTGCCTGGGCCTGTTGACCAGTGTCGTCAAATTTCATGATTATGTGTACGGCCTTCCCCAATTCACCATCGAGACCGGCCATCGCCCGCTGGTCAATATAATACAGAAGACTTGAACGATATGATGCCTCGCCTCCAGCGCATTCTGCTCAAACTCTGGCGATACGACTTTCATAAGAAAATAAGAACATAAGAACTAGGAGCAGGAGTAGGCCATCTGGCCCCTCGAGCCTGCTCCGCCATTTAATGAGATCATGGCTGATCTTTGTGGACTCAGCTCCACTCTCCGGCCTGTACACCATATCCCCGAATCCCTTTATTCTTTAGAAAGGCATCTATCTTTTTCTTGAAAACGTTTAAAGAAGGAGCCTCAACTGCTTCACTGGGCAAGGAATTCCATAGATTCACAATCCTTTGGGTGAAGACGTTCCTCCTACACTCCGTCCTAAATCTACCTCCCCTTATTTTGAGGCTATGCCCCCTAGTTCTGCTTTCCCCGACCAGTGGAAACAACCTGCCCGCATCTATCCTATCTAGTCCCTTCATAATTTTATATGTCTCAATAAGATCCCCCCGCATCCTTCTAAACTCCAATGAGTACAGTCCCAGTCTACTCAACCTCTCGTCATAATCTAATCCCCTCAACTCTGGGATCAACCTAGTGAATCTCCTCTGCACTCCCTCCAGTGCCAATATGTCCTTTCTCAGGTAAGGAGACCAAAACTGAACACAATACTCCAGATGCGGCCTCACCAACACCATATACAATTGCAGCATAACCTCACTAGTCTTGAACTCCATCCCTCTAGCAATGAAAGACAAAACTCGATTAGCCAACTTAATCACCTGTTGCACCTGCACACCAACTTTTTGCGACTCGTGCACCAGCACACCCAGGTCCCTCTGCACAGCAGCGTGTTTTAACATCTTACCGTTTAAATAATAATCCAGTCTGCTGTTATTCCTCCCAAAATGGATAGCCTCACACTTGGCAACATTGAATTCCATCTGCCAGACCCTAGCCCATTCACCTAACCTATCCAAATCCGTCTGCAGACTTCCGGTATCCTCTGCCCTTTTTGCTTTACCACTCATCTTAGTGTCGTCTACAAACTTTGACACATTGCACTTGGTCCCCAACTCTAAATCGTTTATGTAAATTGTGAACAACTGCGGGCCCAACACTGATCCTTGAGGGACCCCACTAGTTACAGGTTGCCAACCAGAGAAACACCCATTTATCCCCACTCTCTGCTTTCTGTTAGTTAACCAATCCTCTACCCATGCTACCACTTTACCCTCAATACCATGCATCTTTAGTTTATGCAGCAACCTTTTGTGTGGAACCTTGTCAAAAGCTTTCTGGAAATCCAGATATACCACATCCATTGGCTCCCCGTTATCTACTGCACTGGTAATGTCCTCAAAAAATTCTACCAAATTAGTCAGACACGACCTACCCTTTGTGAACCCATGCTGCGTCTGCCCAATGAGACAATTTCCCTCCAGGTGCCCCGCTATTTCCTCCTTAATGATAGATTCCAGCATTTTCCCTACAACCGAAGTTAAGCTTACCGGCCTATAATTACCCGCTTTCTGCCGACCTCCTTTTTTAAACAGTGGTGTCACGTTTGCTACTTTCCAATCCTCTGGGACCACCCCAGAGTCTAGTGAATTTTGGTAAATTATCACTAGTGCGTTTACAATTTCCCTAGCCATCTCTTTTAACACTCTGGGATGCATCCCATCAGGGCCAGGAGACTTGTCTACCTTTAGCCCCATTAGCTTGCCCAATACTGCCTCCTTAGTGATTACAATCATCTCAAGGTCCTCACCTATCATATCTTTATTTCCATCAGTCACTGGCATGTTATTTGTGTCCTCCACTGTGAAGACTGACCCAAAAAACCTGTTCAGCTCCTCAGCCATTTCCCCGTCTCCTATTATTAAATCTCCCTTCTCATCTTCCAAAGGACCAATATTTACCTTAGCCACTCTTTTTTGTCTTATATATTTGTAGAAGCTTTTACTATCTGCTTTTATGTTCTGAGCCAGTTTACTTTCATAGTCTACCTTACTCTTCTTTGTGGCTTTTTTAGTAGCTTTCTGTTGTCCCCTAAAGACTTCACAGTCCTCTGGTCTCCCACTAATATTTGCCACTTTGTATGGTTTTTCCTTCAATTTGATACTCTCCCTCACCTCCTTAGATATCCACGGTCGATTTTTCCCCTTTCTACCGTCTATCTTTTTTGTCGGTATGAACCTTTTCTGAACACTGTGAAAGATCGCTCGGAAGGTTCTCCACTGTTCCTCAACTGCTTCACCGTGAAGTCTTTGCTCCCAGTCTACCTTAGCTAGTTCTTCTCTCATCCCATTGTAATCGTCTTTGTTTAAGCACAAAACACTAGTGTTTGATTTTACCTTGTCATCCTCCAACTGTATTTTAAATTCCACCATATTGTGGCCGCTCCTTCCAAGAGGATCCTGAACTATGAGATCATTAATCAATCCTGCCTCATTACACAGGACCAGATCTAGGACCGCTTGTTCCCTTGTAGGTTCCATTACATACTGTTCCAGGAAATTATCCCAGGCACATTCTATAAACTCCTCCTCAAGGCTGCCTTTACCAACCTGGTTAAACCAATCGATATGCAGATTAAAATCTCCCATGATAACAGCTGTACCATTTCTACATGCATCCGTTACTTCTTTGCTTATTGCCTGCCCTACCATCCTGTTACTATTTGATGGCCTATAGACTACTCCTATCAGTGACCTTTTCGCCTTACTATTCCTGATTTCCACCCAAATTGATTCAACCTTGTCCTCCATAGCACCAATATCATCCCTTACTATTGCCCGGATGCCATCCTTAAATAACAAAGCTACACCACTGCCCTTACCGTCCATTCTATCCTTTCGTATAGTCTGATACCCTTGGATATTTAACTCCCAGTCGTGACCATCTTTTAACCATGTTTCAGTAATGGCCACTAAATCATAATCATTCACGATGATTTGCGCCATCAACTCATTTACCGTATTTCGTATACTACGAGCATTCAGGTAAAGTACACTTATGCTGTTTTTTATGTCTTTGTTATGAATCCTAACACCTTGATCAGTAACGTTTCGCAATTTATTTTTCCTCTTACCCTTTCTCCTAATTTTCCTTGTCTTTGAACCCATATCTCTACATAATAACCTGTCACGTAACCTGCTGCCTTGATCTCCATTAACCTTTATACTGTCCATAGCTTTACACTTTCAGCTTGTATACACCCCGGGCAAAGACCTGATCATAGCCGACGCTCTGTCCAGGGCAGTCAACACCCCGTGTGACCCAGCGGGATTCGTCTGCCAGGTTGACGCCCATGTGGCCTTTGTGGCCGCCAATCTACCGGCCACGGATGAACGCCTCGTCCAAATTCGACGCGAAACTGCGGCTGACCCCCTGCTACAGTGTGTCATGCGACACCTAACAGACGGGTGGCTCAAGGGCCAATGCCCGCAGTTCTACAACATCAGAAACGATCTGGCGGCAGTCGATGGTGTCCTCCTGAAGCTGGACCGCATTGTTATCCCGCACAGCATGCGCCAGCTCGTCTTGGAACAGCTATACGAGGGCCATCTTGGCGTGGAGAAGTGCCACTGCCGAGCCCGAGAGGCAGTGTACTGGCGCAGCATCAATGACGACATCGCCGACACAGTGCTCAACTGCCCCACCTGTCAGCGGTTCCAGCCGGCCCAACCATGTGAGACCCTACAGCCCCATGAGCTGGTCACGTCCCCTTGGTCCAAGTTCAGCATCGACCTGTTCCACGCGCTGGGCAGGGAAAATGTTCTGATTGTAGACTATTTTTCAAACTACCCGGAGGTGGTAAGTTTGCACGACATCACATCGTCTGCAGTCATCCGTGCCTGTAAGGACATCTTTGCTCATCACGGCATCCCACTCACTGTGATGTCAGACAATGGCCCCTGCTTCGCGAGCCAGGAATGGTCCAACTTTGCCAGGAGGTACAACTTTGTGCATGTGACATCCAGTCCCCTGTACCCCCAATCCAATGGCAAAGCGGAGAAGGACGTCCACTTAGTCAAACGGCTCCTCTGCAAGGCTGCCGATGCAGGATCCGACTTCTACCTCGCCTTGATGGCCTATTGCTCTGCCCCACTGTCCACTGGCCTGTCGCCAGCCCAGCTGCTCATGGGTCGCACCCTGAGGACGGCGGTGCCGCCCATTCACGTCCCAGACCTCGACCACGTTCCGGTCCTTCAACGAATGCAACTGTCTCGTGCACAGCACAAGGCGGCTCATGACGCCTGTGCAGCTGATCTCCCTGCTCTGGCTCCAGATGACAACGTCCACATCCATCTTCCGGATGGTGGCTGGTCTGCAACTGCTGTGGTTCTTCGGCAGGTGGCTCCCCGCTCGTTCCTGATTCGTCTACCGGATGGTTCCATTCTGCGCCGTAACCGGCGTGCCCTTCGTCTCGTTCCGCGCTCGCTACGTGATCCTCCGCCAGTGCCACGCCCTCCTGTTGTCCCTGACCTGGACTGTGCGGAGATTCCAGTTACTCTGCATCCTCCTCACTCTGACGCAGTCCAGCCCGCTCCTCAGCCGGCGGCTCCCGACCCACCCTTGAGGCGGTCAACCAGAATTCGTCGCCCGCCTCAGAGACTTAATTTGTGAACTTTGTGCACTAATGGACCCTCTGGTCCGTTCTGTTCTTCCGTTTAATCGTTCAAGTGGTTTGTATATAGTGTTCATCTCGTTATTTGTGTGACACACTGTTATTTTCTGCACCAGACACCTTCCCATGTAAATAGCTTAGTTTTATGTACATAGTCCTGTAAATATTTCGCACACACGTAGTCAGGAACATGCACCACACACTATTTATTGTCACGCAGGCACATTTCCTTATATAAAAGGGGGATGTCATAATATACACCAGTATATCATGATGCAGACACACACTGATGGACACACAGTGGAACCAATCAACATACACAACACCATAGCCAATCACCAGTGAGAGCACATGCACTATAAAGACAGGGGACATCAGAGTTCCCGCTCATTCGAGTAGCAGCTAGCTAGGAGCACAGAGCTCACAGCCTGCAACACAGACATTTACCATGTGCTGAGTGCATCAACTGGTTCGGACAAAGGCAACTTTACCCACAGTTCAAGTATGTTTAAATAGTTAACCTTTTAATAAAATAGTGTTAATCAGAATTCAGATGCCCAATTCACCAAACAAGCACGTCTTTCAGAACATGTGGGAGGAAACCGGAGCATCCGGAGGGAACCCACACAGACACAAGGAGAAAGTGCAGACTCCGCACAGACTGTGACCAAGCCGGGAATTGAACCCGGTTAGAATCCCGTGCACCCAGGGTAGAATCGGACCGTGGCAATTTGAATAATCAAACTGCATTGAAATGCCATTGGCCAGTTTCAGGGTCAGATCTGTGGGGAGCTGGGAGAAATGGGCCTGCGGGGTCTTGACCACCTGCTGCCACTCAGGTAAGTGTGGGGGACTAGGGTCTCAGGGATGTCATAAGGAACGGTGACGTGTAAAATGTTACAAAGGAATAAAATACGGAGAACTTGTGTAAAATGAAGGCAAAAGGGTACATGATGAAGAGCGAATCTTGTGAGGCGAATGACACCAGACAATCCTTAACAGCCAAGGGTGAACCGACAATGTTCTACAAAGTATTTCCTAAACTCCACCGTATTGAGTAAAACTTCCAAGATATCAATCTAACATTCTAAACCACATTATTTAGCCTTGATCAGTTCAATTTCAAGTGCAAAAATTCTCTAATCCCAGCAGCCGATGGAACATGCTTTTTCTGTGCTCATATCTGCAACCTTCAATTCCAACCTTAACCGGTTATTCATCTCCGTGAATGAAGTGGTGTCGTGCATAGCTCAGTTGACTGACCAGATGTGCGTTATCTGACACCATCGAGTCATTCATTTTGAATAGCTAAACTCAGCCTTACCTCTATTTGTTGCGCTAGGCTACAATCTAGGAGAAACACTGGTATAAAATCATCATTTGTGGGATATTCGAGACACACAACTCTGTTATTAATGCAGCCTAAGAGCAAATAATAAGCTCTGATGGTTGGTGATTGTTCTGGCAGTAATGGAAGCTACTTGTAAATCAGAGCAAATAGGCATAGCTGCAGGAAGTGTATAAATAATGAGCAACTCGCTCTTCCAGAGAGAACAACACATCTACCGTCACTGAGTTTGATTCCAATTTAACACAAGAAAGTAAGATTTTGACATCAGAGCTAAAAAAAAGTTAAAGGGTGGCCCAATAGGGGGCTCTTAAATTTATGAAAAGTTAGTCTAAGGTAGTGTCCCTACAGTGCGGAAGGGGGCCATTCGGCTCGTCGGGTCCGTACCGCCCCGCCGAAATAGCACTCCACCTATCCCCGTAACCCCATCTAACCTTTTGGACACCGAGGGAAAATTTAGCATTGCCAATCCACATAACCTGCACATTTTTGGAATGTGGAAGGAAACCGGAGTACCCGGAGGAAACCCATCCAGACACGGGGAGAACGTATAAACGTCCACACAGTCACCCGAGGTCAGATTCGAACCCGGGCTCCTCAGAGCTGTGAGGCAGCTGTGCTAACCACTGTGCCACCGTGCCAATAAACAATAATTTTTACTGGTGAGTGAAATGATCAAAAGAGGCTAGAAATGTTAAGATAATTTGCAAAAACATTAAAGGTGAAGTTCGACAAAGATATTTACACAGAGGGTTTTTAGAATGCGGAATTCGATCACAAACTACTGCTAAAACAGAATGGACAAATTTATTTAAATGGGAATTGGTGATTGCTTGGACAAGAGTAATATTCAATGCTACAAGTGCAGGTCGAGACTGGAAATCCTACAGTGAGTTACTCGTCTCCTGACTCCTCAAAGCCTGTCCACCAACTACAAGGCACAGGTCAGGAGCATGGTGGAATACTCTCCATTTGCCTGGATGAGTGCAGCTCCAACAATATTCCTTGATTGGTATCCCTTCCACAAACATTCAATCCCTCTACCACCAATGATTAGAGGCAGCAGTATGTACCATCTACAAGATGCAGTGCAAGAACTCTCCAAATCTCCTTGGGCAGCACCTTCCAAACCCACGACCGCTACTATCTAGTAGAACAAGGGCAGCAGATTCCTGGGAACACCACCATCTGGAGGTTCCCCTCCAAGTCACTCACCATCCTGACTGTAGGGATTCAATGATTCTCTGATTCTTGTGGGAGAATCCAGATGTCAGGGTCACTGTTTAGAAATATGGGGTCATCAATTTCAGACAGAGCTGAGGAAAAAATTCTCTTTGTGTTTTAAGACTTTGGAATTCCCTTCCTCAAAGATAGTTAAAGTAGAGTCTTTGAATATGTTTAAGGCACAGGTCAACAACTTCTTGATGAGCTGTAAAGCGACCACTCGGAAGCGATGACTGTAGAAAAATTTAGATTTATTCCCTTATATATTTACGCCTCCAACTCCTCAAAGAGTCTCCCGCTCCCAGTCCACACTTGGACCAAAGTATTTATGCCCCAGCAGTCTCTGGCTCAAGGGGGTAGCTCCTCCCCCCACCCACTCCACTCATCTGGGCAGATCGTACTTAGGTGAGGCCAAAGGGACTCTAAGGTTGCAGATCCTGGGCTTCCTGCAGGGTTATAACAGGAGTGAAAGGTTATCAGGGTTAGGCAGGAATATGAACTGAGGTTAAAATTAGATCAGTCATGATCTTAATGAATGGCAGAGTAAATTCAAGGGGCTGATTGATCTACTTCTGCTTCTAATTTGTTTGCTCTCATGTTCCTCTGATTCCCACTGGTGGAGGGATAAATAAGTCTGCACAACCTTCCTCTGTCCAGCTCATTTATTATGCATCAACAAGGAACACATTGAATCTTGTGGTGGGCCAGGCAGGGATTCACCTCAGCTGAGGATGCACAACAACCATCCGATGAAAACCCGTCATTGTGTTCACCTGCACCCTCCACCGGCGCAGATACATGCATCTCGGTGGGACCGAGTTCTGGAGTTGGCAAGGGGTCACCTCACAGACACAGGTCCGCAGCTGGCAGAGACAGCGACAATCAAGGTCTCTGATGCTTGGAAGACTGGTGGAGACTGCTGAATCCGAGTTAGAGATGCAGAGAGAGGCAAGGGAATATCAGGCAGTGTGGTCAGAGACCATCACCAAACTGGAACGAAGGATGGTGGAGTCCATCCACATTCTGTCAGATATCGTGGCTGTGCCATGCAAATAATAAGAATAAGAATAATCTTTATTATTGTCACAAGTAGGCTTACATTAACACTGCAATGGAAAGTTACTGTGAAAATCTGCATGAAAATCTCCATAGAAAGGGTGGCGGTTGCTTTGGAGACCCAGGCTTCTGCCAGATTTGCACTCAGATCTGTACACCATCGCACTAGCCATGGCAAGTTTCAGCAGTGGCTAGGCAAGATGGCGACGGGGCACCTCGAACTCCCTCCAGGTGCACTTTCTCCTCAAGGAGCCAGCGAGGGGCCCTCGGCCACCCAAAGGGCAGAGGAGCACCGGCCGTTGGCATTCAGGATATTCCAAGGGTGTCCTGCTATTCTAAATCGTCTCTGCCAGTGACCCCGCCAATTCCACCAGGTCAGGCCGAGGAGGGCAAACCTACCTCAGAGCAGGAGACCTTTAGAAGGCTGAGGCCCGATAGGCCTCAGGTCACAAAAGGACGCCTGTGAAAGTAATCTCAGACAACACGGCAGAGCAGTCAGCAGGATGCCTCCACCTCGGCTGTGGATTTCAGGGCTGCATCTAGATGGAGCAGTAGGGTAAGAAAAGTGTAAATGTTTTGAATGTACATTGGTGGCACCAGTGTTCATTCACTGAATATACTCCTCACTATTGTAAATATATTTTGCATTTACCCTCTCCAAAGCTCAGGTATTCAATGGCTAATCAACCTCAGACAAGGTCCCGCATTCATTCACGGGTCAAAATGTACCTCCCTCCAATTAGCTCCCACCTGGATCCTCATTTTCATTAACTCTCACCCAATCTCTTCACATAATTAACCTTTATTTACACATCTGTGACATTAACAAAGGCACATCACATATGACCGTTAGATCTCAATCAGGCATTATTTGTCCTCAGGAGAATTGTTCATCAAGTTTGACAATTATCCTGATGCTGTCGTACCGATGTCTGTCGTTTGTGGATGTAACAAGTATTTGCCTCGATGAACACTAGGACCGTTTTGCAATGGCATTTATTTTATGACTGAGTTTTTGGGAAAATAATATTCATCATCGAGCACCATAGGCTTTCATGCCCTCATACAACATATTAACGTGCTACTGCTGGTTTAGTTCAGTGGGCTAGACAGCTGGTTTGTGATGCAGAACAAGGCCAGTAGCACGGGTTCAATTCCCGTACCAGCTGAGAATTCTGAATTCTCCCTCTGTGCACCCGAACAGGCAGCGGAATGTGGCGACTAGGGGCTTTTCACAGTAACGTCATTGCAGTGTGAATGTAAGCCACTTGCGACAATAAAGATTATTTACATTTACGTCTCTGAGTTTAAAGCTGAATGTTATTCATTTCTGTGTTCCCATGATGCTGAACGATAGAAGTTGTTTCCACTCATGACTTTAGAAATGTCTGCAAGAGGGATATGAGTTTATGTTGTTAGAGGTGTGTTCTTCGTGATGAAACCATCTATTCATATGTGAGAATCTTACTTTTCTTCTAAACAGCTGTCTAGTAGTTCTTTACAGAATCCTTCTGTAGCTACGCATGATGGAACTCCAATTGGAATTCATTACATGACTGTGCACTCACTGACTTAGGGTAGATGGAAAAGATTAGTCTTTGTGAGATGGACAATGTCGAGGACTGTAATACTATGAAAGTGAGGCTTTGGTACATCTCCTGAGTGCTCAGCAAGATTTATGGAGGAAAGAAGTTGTCATTGCCATGTCAATACTGACTGAACCACTTCTCTACCAAATGCAATGCCCAATAGGTAATGTGGGACATAAAGTGGCAGACTTTCAACAAGTGCAGGATAATGAGTGTTTGTAAGTAATCAAATGATATGAGCCGCTCTCTGTGAGGATAATGCAAACGTAACTGGCAGCTTTGAGTGCATGCTGTAGATTAACAGGTCTCTGTGTCCTGATGTCCAAAGGCATGTTGGGGATCAGTCACAAGACGAAGCCTCTGTATTATTCACCCTTGAGAGCCGGCATTTGGAGAGATGGTGATGTCCAGATGCTGCCATTGATGATTATTTTTCCTTGCAGACTGGCAAGAGTGCATCCATGTGTGCAACGGTGTTTCAACAGCTTGACAGCTGCCATGTCCACTGACTTGTTGACACTCTGGTTGAAAGTACTCCACTATGTGTAGTTGCTGAAGGATATGCTTTAATGGAGTACTAATCACATTCCACACTGACCATTTGTTCCCAAGGCTCTGGTGCCTTCCAAGGATGACCTCATCATTAGGGCAAAAGTGACTTGTGTTGCTTCCTTGATCATTGCAAAATTGATTACCTTTCCTGATATGTTGCGACTGAGAATAAATGTTTTGTTGTGTCCCCTGCATCAAAGCTCATTTCATTTCATTTTCATTTCATAAGAGAACTTTGATTGTGGACACTTGTCTTGCCTCATTCCTGTTAAAATCCCACAGCTATAAGGTTGTCATGGGCACATCTGCCATTTCGTCCATATATAATGGCATCCTTGTGGCTCATCTGAATCTTCATCCTTCTCAGTCATCCCCTTCCAAGTCCTCCTCATCTGTAGAGTTGTCGAACTCCTCTATATCTCCCTGTGGCAACACATTCCTCCTTTGCAGTGCCAGATTGTGCAGGGCACAGGGAACAACGATGACACAGGTCACCTTCTGCGGTGAGTATTGGAGAGTTCCACCTGACCTGTGCAAATATCAGAAGCACATCTTTAAGAGTGGCAGAGTATGAAGCATTGTATCTTGCCTCAGATGCACTCTGTGGCCAACAAATGGGCGTTATTAGCTATGTCTTCTGGGAGTGCTTCTTATCACTAAGGAGCCAACCCTTCGAAGTGCCAAGGTTTCTCAAATATCTCTAGCACCCGAGGGTGACTCAAAATGTATGAGACGTGTGAACTGCCTGTGTGCCAAACACAAACGTGCTGGATCTGCATTCTGTGATTACAAATTAGCTACACGTTCAGAGAGGAACATCCTTTTCAATTAACAAGTCCCACAAGCTGCAGCCTGGTAGCTCTCAAGGCCACATGTCTGCAGTGGATGACACACTGCACTTGCAGGAAATGAGATCACTGCGAATCCCACAGCTCTGGCAGACTGGCTTGTTACATCCATGCTGAACTGCTCATAAAGGTGAGCTTTACTGAAAAGGACATCTATCACCAATGGTGCAAATTTATATGTCACCAATTGTGAAATTCCACAAAGGTCCCAAGTGGAGCCCTGGGAGGATCCACTGACAAGAGAGTTTAGTGTGGTGGTAACCCTCAAATCCACCAGCATTGGATGCTCTCCAAGTCCGTGCGGCATGCGGTCCTCATGGAGAATGTAGAAAATATGAGCTATGACATCTCTGGACAAGCAAAGGTACCTGCAGCATTATCCTTCACTTATCTCCAGCTATGAGCTGCATCTGCTGTAGATCCTTGGTTGCAGCAAACGTCTTTGAGGATTTTTCCCTTCCCCACAGCATCTAGAACTTCCTGGGACCCCACTGGCCCTTGATCCTCATGGTGATGGTCTTCCCTGAGCTGTGCCAATCAATGATGGGCTCTTCTTCTCCTCATTTTAATCATAGTTATCAACAAGGTAGCATTGCCTACAACCTGAATTCTCCACTCCTTCTTGTATCTGTGAATGGACACGGTTGAGCAGTCAGTGGTTCCCTGGGGAATGGTCTCCCTCCTTATACAAGGCAGAAATCCATTCTCTAGCCCTTGACCTTCCCTCAGTCTGCACATGGTCTTTCAAGGCCACTCCTTGCGGGACAATTTCATCCTGAATGGTGACAAGTGGCTGAAAATTCCCCACAAATGTGACTGTGCATTCACAACGAGGGTCTTAATTTTGGCTCAAAGGACCCATGTTCTGTAGCCCACAGTCAGCATTATCTTCCAGTGGCCTTGGCAATGACTATCGATACCCAATCCGTGCACTTATGCCACAACTCCAAGCTTGGTGCCTTAAATGGACGATTGCCAGTACACTGGGAAAATTGAGGCTTCTGGGTCCATGTTGCTTCTGAAATGAAATTAAAATCGCTTATTGTCACGAGTAGGCTTCAATGAAGTTACTGTGAAAAGCCCCTAGTCGCCACATTCCGGCGCCTGTTCGGGGAGGCTGGTACAGGAATCGAACCGTGCTTGCTGCTGGCCTGCCTTGGTCTGCTTTAAAAGCCAGCGATTTAGCCCAGTGTGCTAAACCAGCCCCCATATAGCTCCCATAGAATGCGCAGCAGCTGTGGCCCTTGGTTAGTTGACCCCCCATCCATTCTGACATGCCTCTGTAAAGATGACAATTAAAAACCAAATGCACCACAGCTACCGAACGTATTGGATTCTTACCTAAATGTACAACATTAGGAACCAAACTCGTTCATTGTGTGTTAGAGCCTCGAGTCCAGCACTAAGCTGAGACATACTTTCCATGGTTTGAGCAGGAAATCTATAGGGTTTCCCTTCATTTGGCTCAAAATTGTTTGGCTGAACTCTTCCCACACATCTTGAGGCCCGTCCATAATTGACTTTTTCAAGCTTGTTTTTCAAACTACGTTCTCGGGTGATGTTGACCTTTGTGAGTGAGACCAGCTTCAAGCTTCCCATCGCCGTCCACCATCCTCCTCCTTACTGACAACCTCCCATTCCTCCTGTCACTATCCAACCTTCCCATGTTACCCATGACCCCATCACTGTCCATGTGGATATGCCCCTTCTCCCACCTGAACCCTTTAATGTTGATGTCTCCATACCCTTTGTCAACCTCACCCCTCCGCTTCTCAAGGTTACATGTAGCCTTTTCGGGCCCCTCCTATCCACTCAATCGCCACTTCCTCCTCCCTCCCCATGACACCAAGCAACACATCCCTGTGATTTTCACTTATTGACATACAGCATACAGATGCCTCCCATAGAATCACTTCTGTGCAGACGGAGGCTATTAAGTCCATCAAATCTGTACCATGCTCCAAAAGAGTACTCCACCCAGAACCACTCCCTCACCCTATCCCCAGAACCCCATTGACCATGGCCAATCCACATAACCTGCACATCTTTGGACCGTGGGAGGAAACCGGAGCACCCGGAGGAAACCCACGCAAACCCGGGGAGAATGTGCAAACTTCACACGGTCACCCAATGCTGGTGCTGTGAAGCAGCAGTGCTAACTCTGGAATGTTATTGTGCAACTTTTCCTCACAACCTTTCCTCCCACACCAGTTTCGAACCAAGATCCTTTTGCGTGCAAAGCACACATGATAACCGCTACACACTCTATCGTACAATACCATGACTAGAATTCCCAGGACCAATGCCTGAAGTGAGACCGCACACAATAATGTGCAGTATCATCACTGCACAGAGGCCTTCCCCCATCAAGACTGGGACAAAAACATGTGTGCTATGCACAGCCATTTAATATGGCCTGTAGAGCCCCAGGACATTTTCTTCAGTATGCCTCTGACATCATGGCCTCTGTCCCAGGACAGTCTCTTCAATATTCCTCCAACAGTGTGGCCTCTGTCACAGGACAGAATCTTCAATATGTCCCCAACAGTGTGGACTCAGTCCAAGGACAGTATCTTCAATATGTCCCCAACAGTGTGGCCTCAGTCCAAGGACAGTACCTTCAATATGTCCCCAACAGTGTGGCCTCAGTCCAAGGACAGTATCTTCAATATGTCCACAACAGTGTGGCCTCAGTCCTCGGACAGTACCTTCAATATGTCCCCATCAGTGTGGCCTCAGTCCTAGGACAGTATCTTCAATATGTCCCCAACAGTGTGGAATCAGTCCTAGGACAGCATCTTCAATATGTACCCAACAGTGTGGCCTCTGTCCTAGGACAGCATCTTCAATATGTCCCCAACAGTGTGGCCTCAGTCCTACGACAGCATCTTCAATATGTCCCCATCAGTGTGGCCTCAGTCCTAGGACAGTATCTTCAATATGTCCCCAACAGTGTGGAATCAGTCCTAGGACAGCATCTTCAATATGTCCCCAACAGTGTGGAATCAGTCCTAGGACAGCATCTTCAATATGTCCCCATCAGTGTGGCCTCTGTCCTAGGACAGCATCTTCAATATGTCCCCATCAGTGTGGCCTCAGTCCTAGGACAGCATCTTCAATATGTCCCCAACAGTGTGGCCTCAGTCCTAGGACAGTATCTTCAATATGTCCCCAACAGTGTGGCCTCAGTCCAAGGACAGTATCTTCAATATGTCCCCAACAGTGTGGCCTCAGTCCTAGGACAACATCTTCAATATGTCCCCAACAGTGTGGCCTCTGTCCTAGGACAGCATCTTCAATATGTCCCCGATAGTGTGGCCTCAGTCCTACGACAGTATCTTCAATATGTCCCTAACAGGGTGCCCTCAGTCCAAGAACATTTTCTTCAGTATGCCCCTGACAGCATGGCCTCTGACCCAGGACAGTATCTTCAATATGTCTCCGACCGTTTGGCCTCAGTCCTAGGACAGTCCCTTCAATATATCCCCAACAGCGTGGCCTCAGCCCAAGGCAGTATCTTCAATATGTCTCCAACCATTTGGCCTCAGCCCCAGGACAGAATCTTCAGTAATGTCTCTGAATATGTGGTCTCAGTCCCAGGACAGTCTCGGATTCCTCTAGGGATGGTCTGTCACTAATCTACTCTGTTCCTTAACTATCCCCCTCATCCCAACTCCATCCTACATTCCCCCTCTTGTATTAACACCTCCCCGCATAACCTGCCTCCTGTCCACCCCCTCCCCTCTCATGTTTCCCCTCTAGTCCTGCTTCTATCTCACTCCTATCCTCTCATGTCCACACCCCCTGCTCCCACAATGTGCTGCCTCATCTCACCCCACCCTCTGGTCTTAATTGCTATGACCTGCCTTGGCACTGTTGTGCTACAGGCACCCGATATTTTGCAGCTACAACCTTAAAGGAAACCGAAAGCAGCATCTACTGACTTCTGAGTCATGGGTGCAGTAGCGTGCCAGGTGCATACACATGTACACGCATAAAAGTGACCATTCAAATTATCCACTGGTGGGGCACATAATTTGAAGGGGAAATGATATTCTGGCGAATTAGCCTTTTATTGAACGTTCATAAGGGAGGTTGTGGGATCAACAAGAAGGAAGAAAATAGACATTTGGAAAAAGGTTAAATATGATCAGATATTTATTAATTACCACAGTCAGAACATAAGATAGGATGAAATACCCAAAATGTAGAAAACTCACAATCCAACATCATTTATTACTTTAGTCACTACATACCAATTTCCATTGCACTGCCTGTGATTATCTTCATTTTCCGCTTCGCTGTTCTGTAGTTATGCACGGTTAGTGCTGTGTGCTCTACAGATGAGAGTAAGTGTTATTAAATGTTCCAGCTTCCTGGCGGTGCTGATGTTCTGTGCTCCATTAACTCAGCCTGTTAGACATACTGCCTCATGCTGATTTGACTTGCAGCTCATCAGCACATACACAGAGCAGGCAAGGCCAAGCCTCTCTTCCACCCATTCCTTTTTCTACTGGAAGAACGTAACAAAGAGATGGCACAGACGGACACATCAACCAGATGTGGGATATCTTTCATTTACTTCCAGCAAGCGCAAGCAACACACAAGCTCATTTGTCACTCAGAATGAAGCCACCCAGTCAGCAGACTCTGCCATTATTTTTCCTTCCCCTTGCCCACCAGGCCTAACTTTGTTTAAGACTCTCTCTTGCCCTTACAGCTTTCTCCATTTTCTCCTTATCTCCCTACAGGCCCCTTCTGAGCTCTGCATGTGTGTGACAACAACCAGACTCCTCCGACCCCATTCCCACTAAACTGCTGACCACCCAAAAACTGATTCTGACCCACAAGAAAGCTTATATTATTAATGATTCCTCTTCCTCAAATACTATTCCCCTCTTCTTCCAATCTGCTCTGAGAGCCCCTATCCTCAAAAGACCAATCCTTGACTTCTCTGTTTTCACAAACCACCATCCCATCTCCAAACTCCCTTTCTTTTCCAAAGTCCTTTGTCGCCTCCAAAATTTGTATCCACCTGTCTTAGATCTCCATGTTTGAGAGTCTCCATTCAGGTTTCTTACAGCACAGAAATGCATTTTTAATCAAAGTCTCAGATTGCATTATGCACCACTGTGGTAAAGATAATCTATCCATCCTTACCCTTCTCAACCTGTCCGTAGCCTTTGACATGGTTGGCCACACCATCGTCCTCCAAAACCTCTCCACCTTCATTCATCTGAATGTAGAACCGCACTCACCTGATTCCATTCTTATCCAGCCAATCGCAGCCAGGGAATCACCTGCCATGGCTTCTCTTCCCTTTCCCACAACGCTCTTCTGGTGTCCCCCAAGGATCTGTCCTTGGCTCCCTCAGAGCATCAATTATACACACACATACACCAACAACAGCCAGCTTTCCCTCCCTTGACTCTCCATCATATCTAAATTGTCAGACTGCTTGTCCGACTCCAGTGCTGGATGGGCAGCAATCCTGCCCAACTAAATATCAAGATAATCAAACCTACTGGGTGGGATTTTCCGTCCTCCCCCCAGTGGCATTTTTCCCGATGGCGGAGACAGCTCACCATTAGATGCTGATGGGATCTTCCGGTTATGCTTGGTTCATGCCCTCTGCTCAGGGAATCTGCCACCGATGGGAATGGAAGATTCCACTGGTGGAAAGGGCCAGAATCCTGCCCATTGTCTTTGTTTGCCAACACAAACTCTATTCCCTAGCCACCATTCTATATCTCTCCCTGGCAGCTGAGGTGGAATCAGACTGTTCAGAACCTTGGTGTTATAACTGGCCCTGAGCCGCCAGGCAAATGTCAGTGCCATCGCTAAGGTGCCCTATTTCCCCCTGTGTAATATTATCCTCTGTATCTGTAAGATCATCTAAACTCAGCTGCCCACAACATACACCAAGGCACGTTCACCACTGACCCCTGTGCTTGATGAAGTGCATCGGCTCCTGCTTGAACAAAATCATCGTCTTTTCCTCAAACCCTCCATGGCCTCATCCCGCCCTATCTCTGTGATCTTCTCCAGAACTACAACTTGTCATAATATACATTTATGTATACAATGGAGTGCAGACAGGCAGTGATTGACACACAGGATGACCAGTCAGCACACAGAAGAGAGCAGCCAATCACCAGACAGGACACGATCACTATAAAGCCAGAGGGCACCAGTTTTCCCGCTCTCTCGGGACCCAGCCTCTGAGACAGTCAGAGCTCATGAGCTAGCCAGTGCCTACCCAATGTGGTAACTAGGTTAGTCTGGTCAGGCTAGTGTCAGATCTCCAGTCAAGTCAGCATAGTGTCAACCCACAGTTGAACATGTATAATAGTTTGGATGTTGAATAAAATCGTGTTGCTACACTGCATCAAGTGCAGTTCACCTCGACCCAGCCTACCCAACACATCATGGTACCAGCTGAGTGATGCTGAAAATTTGACGGACCTACCTTGAGTGAATCAGCGCTGACCAGCAAACAGCCATCTGGTCACATACCCTCCTCCGCAGCTCCGCATCGCCGGCAACCTCGGTGTAAATTGGAGGATCTTCAAACAAAAGTTCCAACTCTACCTCGAAGCCACCGACCTTGTGGCCACATCGGACGTCAGGAAAATCGCACTATTCCTCTCCACAGCCGGGGACCACGCCATCCACATCTACAACTCCCTTACATTCGATGAAGGCGAAGACAAGACGGAATTTAAAACAATCCTACTGAAGTTCGACAGCCACTGCGATATTGAGGTGAATGAGAGCTTTGAACGGTACGTTTTCCAGCAGAGGCTTCAGGGTAAGGATGAACCTTTTCAATCCTTTCTGACCTATCTCCGCATCCTCGCGCAGTCATGTAACTATGACTCGACCACTGATTCCATGATTCGGGATCAGATCTTTTTCGGGGTTCACTCCGATTCCCTTCGCCAGCAGCTCCTGAAAGTCCAGCAGCTCACCCTCACCATCGCCATCGACACGTGCATTCGCCACGAACATGCTAACAATCGGTACTCCCACATCAGGGCGGCAGAAACGGCAAAGCTAACCTCCCACGAGGCGGAATGGGTACAGGCCATCGCACAAATGCAGGGCCTAAGTATCGACGAGAGTGGCCATTCCGCACGCTTTTCCCGGGCCCCTGCGCATGCGCAGCACAACCGAGGGGACGGCGAGACCGACGACCAGACTGCGCAGATGCGTACGCCGTTCGACCGCACTGCGCATGCGCGATGGTGCACGGAATGCGCTGACGTTAGCGTCATGACGTGTCCGAATTGTGGTTCCGCCCATTTAAAGTGGCAATGTCTGGCAAAATCACGACGGTGTCTACAGTGTGGCAAGTTTGGCTACTACGCAGCCTTTGCAGATCTGCTCCACTGCCCAGCATCCAGCGATCCCAGCCGCGGCGCAGAAGCGTCCGATCAATACAGCAGGCCATGCCAGACTCTGACCCCGACAGCCCATCAGATCCTGATGCTGCGTGCCTCAAATCTCCATACCGGGTGGGCATCATTACGAAGCATGCGCTGCCTTTCTCCAAGACAGCGACGCACCTCCCAATCCTCAGCGTGGATCCCGACGACAAGTGGTGTGCTGTCCTCACAGTCAACAAGGCTCGCATCCGGTTCAAACTGGACACCGGCGCATTGGCGAACCTCATCTCCAAATCCGATCTCGACACCATCCGTGTCAGACCAAGCATTCTTCCACCGGCCTGCCAGCTCCTTGACTACAATGGCAATGCCATAGCTGCCAGTGGCTCATGCCAACTCAGAGTTTCCAATAAGTCATTTAAAGCGACACTGCAATTTGAGATCGTGGGACCTGACAGAGCATTCCTGCTCGGTGCTCGGGCCTGCAAACTCCTGAACTTGGTTCAGCGAGTCCACACCATGTCATCCTCACAGGCGACAGCCTCACCTGATGAGAACTTCCAGACTGAAATTGATGACATCATCACGCAGTACCACAGCGTGTTCACCGGAATGGGCACACTCCCATACCGATACAAAATCCTGCTGAAACCAAACGCCACCCCTGTGATTCCCGCATCACGTCGGGTGCCGGCACCCCTCAAGGACCGCCTCAAGCAGCAGTTACAGGACCTCCAGGACCGGGGCATCATATCAAAGGTCACAGAACCCACGGACTGGGTCAGCTCCATGGTCTGCGTCAAGAAGCCGTCAGGGGAGCTTCGAATCTGCATCGACCGCAAGGATTTAAACCGTGACATCATGAGGGTACATTACCCAATACCAAAACGAGAAGAGTTGACCAGCGACATGGCTCATGCCAAACTCTTTACGAAGCTGGACGCCTCCAAGGGGTTCTGGCAAATTCAGCTGGACGCATCCAGTCGCAAGCTGTGCACATTCAATACCCAATTCGGTCGCTACTGCTACAACCGGATGCCTTTTGGCATCATCTCTGCCTCAGAGGTATTTCACCGCATCATGGAACAGATGATGGAGGGTATCGAGGGGGTGCGCGTGTATATTGACGATGTCATAATCTGGTCCACAACTCCTCAGGAACACATCCATCGCCTCAAGCAGGTATTCCACAGAAACCATGATCATGGCCTCTTACTCAACAGAGCCAAGTGCTCGTTCGGTCAATCAGAAATCAAATTCCTTGGTGACCACATCTCGCAGCAAGGCGTGCGGCCAGATGCTGATAAGGTCTCGGCGATCAACGCCATGAAGACCCCAGAGGACAAAAAAGCGGTCCTCCGCTTTCTCGGGACGGTCAACTTCCTCGGGAAGTTCATTCCCAATATGGCGGCATACACCTCAGCCCTCCGCCATCTCGTCAAAAAGTCGACAGAATTCCAGTGGCTGCCCGCTCATGAGAACGAATGGCGTGAGCTCAGGGCAAAACTTACCACAGCCCCGTTTCTGGTATTCTTCGACCCTACCAAAGAGACCAAAATATCCACTGACTCATCACTGTGAGCTGTATCCCATGCCTGGCAAACGTTTCTTTGCATGCTTTAATCACCCCTTCGACGTGAGGTCGGACAGTTTCACCACTTCAGAGTCATTGGAGAAGTAGTCGACCAGGAGGACATAGTCATGCCCCTTGGCGTGGAAAAGGTTGACACCGACTTTGGACCATGGGGAGGTCACTATCTCATGTTGCTGCAGAGTTTCTTTGGGTTGAGCTGGCTGAAATCTCTGACATGTGGGGCAGTTGAGGACGTGCCCTACCATGAGGCCACCGATGTACCAGCAATAAACTAGTATGGCAGGGGGGTGGGCACGGGAGCAATAGGTCAGAAGGTGAGAGCATTGAGGGAGAACTAGGGAATAGGGACAGTGTGGCTCTGAGGCAGAGCAGACAGGGAGAAGTTGCTGAACACATCGGGTCTGGTGGCCTGAAGTGCATATGTTTTAATGCAAGGAGTATTACGGGTAAGGCAGATGAACTTAGAGCTTGGATTAGTACTTGGAACTATGATGTTGTTGCCATTACAGAGACCTGGTTGAGGGAAGGGCAGGATTGGCAGCTAAACGTTCCAGGATTTAGATGTTTCAGGCGGGATAGAGGGGGATGTAAAAGGGGAGGCGGAGTTGTGCTACTGGTTCGGGAGAATATCACAGCTGTACTGCGAGAGGACACCTCAGAGGGCAGTGAGGCTATATGGGTAGAGATCAGGAATAAGAAGGGTGCAGTCACAACGTTGGGGTTATACTACAGGCCTCCCAACAGCCAGCGGGAGATAGAGGAGCAGATAGGTAGGCAGATTTTGGAAAAGAGTAAAAACAACAGGGTTGTGGTGATGGGAGACTTCAACTTCCCCAATATTGACTGGGACTCACTTAGTGCCAGGGGCTTAGACGGGGCAGAGTTTGTAAGGAGCATCCAGGAGGGCTTCTTAAAACAATATGTAAACAGTCCAACTAGGGAAGGGGCGGTACTGGACCTGGTATTGGGGAATGAGCCCGGCCAGGTGGTCGATGTTTCAGTAGGGGAGCATTTCGGTAACAGTGACCACAATTCAGTAAGTTTTAAAGTACTGGTGGACAAGGATAAGAGTGGTCCGAGGATGAATGTGCTAAATTGGGGGAAGGCTAATTATAACAATATTAGGCGGGAACTGAAGAACATAGATTGGGGGCGGATGTTTGAGGGCAAATCAACATCTGACATGTGGGAGGCTTTCAAGTGTCAGTTGAAAGGAATACAGGACAGGCATGTTCCTGTGAGGAAGAAAGATAAATACGGCAATTTTCGGGAACCTTGGATGACGAGTGATATTGTAGGCCTCGTCAAAAAGAAAAAGGAGGCATTTGTCAGGGCTAAAAGGCTGGGAACAGACGAAGCCTGTGTGGCATATAAGGAAAGTAGGAAGGAACTTAAGCAAGGAGTCAGGAGGGCTAGAAGGGGTCATGAAAAGTCATTGGCAAATAGGGTTAAGGAAAATCCCAAGGCTTTTTACACGTACATAAAAAGCAAGAGGGTAGCCAGGGAAAGGGTTGGCCCACTGAAGGATAGGCAAGGGAATCTATGTGTGGAGCCAGAGGAAATGGGCGAGGTACTAAATGAATACTTTGCATCAGTATTCACCAAAGAGAAGGAATTGGTAGATGTTGAGTCTGGAGAAGGGGGTGTAGATAGCCTGGGTCACATTGTGATCCAAAAAGACGAGGTGTTGGGTGTCTTAAAAAATATTAAGGTAGATAAGTCCCCAGGGCCGGATGGGATCTACCCCAGAATACTGAAGGAGGCTGGAGAGGAAATTGCTGAGGCCTTGACAGAAATCTTTGGATCCTCGCTGTCTTCAGGGGATGTCCCGGAGGACTGGAGAATAGCCAATGTTGTTCCTCTGTTTAAGAAGGGTGGCAGGGATAATCCCGGGAACTACAGGCCGGTGAGCCTTACTTCAGTGGTAGGGAAATTACTGGAGAGAATTCTTCGAGACAGGATCTACTCCCATTTGGAAGCAAATGGACGTATTAGTGTGAGGCAGCACGGTTTTGTGAAGGGGAGGTCGTGTCTCACTAACTTGATAGAGTTTTTCGAGGAGGTCACTAAGATGATTGATGCAGGTAGGGCAGTAGATGTTGTCTATATGGACTTCAGTAAGGCCTTTGACAAGGTCCCTCATGGTAGACTAGTACAAAAGGTGAAGTCACACGGGATCAGGGGTGAACTGGCAAGGTGGATACAGAACTGGCTAGGCCATAGAAGGCAGAGGGTAGCAATGGAGGGATGCTTTTCTAATTGGAGGGCTGTGACCAGTGGTGTTCCACAGGGATCAGTGCTGGGACCTTTGCTCTTTGTAGTATATATAAATGATTTGGAGGAAAATGTAACTGGTCTGATTAGTAAGTTTGCAGACGACACAAAGGTTGGTGGAATTGCGGATAGCGATGAGGACTGTCTGAGGATACAGCAGGATTTAGATTGTCTGGAGACTTGGGCGGAGAGATGGCAGATGGAGTTTAACCTGGACAAATGTGAGGTAATGCATTTTGGAAGGGCTAATGCAGGTAGGGAATATACAGTGAATGGTAGAACCCTCAAGAGTATTGAAAGTCAAAGAGATCTAGGAGTACAGGTCCACAGATCACTGAAAGGGGCTACACAGGTGGAGAAGGTAGTCAAGAAGGCATACGGCATGCTTGCCTTCATTGGCCGGGGCATTGAGTATAAGAATTGGCAAGTCATGTTGCAGCTGTATAGAACCTTAGTTAGGCCACACTTGGAGTATAGTGTTCAATTCTGGTCGCCACACTACCAGAAGGATGTGGAGGCTTTAGAGAGGGTGCAGAAGAGATTTACCAGAATGTTGCCTGGTATGGAGGGCATAAGCTATGAGGAGCGATTGAATAAACTCGGTTTGTTCTCACTGGAACGAAGGAGGTTGAGGGGCGACCTGATAGAGGTATACAAAATTATGAGGGGCATAGACAGAGTGGATAGTCAGAGGCTTTTCCCCAGGGTAGAGGGGTCAATTACTAGGGGGCATAGGTTTAAGGTGAGAGGGGCAAAGTTTAGAGTAGATGTACGAGGCAAGTTTTTTACGCAGAGGGTAGTGGGTGCCTGGAACTCACTACCGGAGGAGGTAGTGGAAGCAGGGACGATAGGGACATTTAAGGGGCATATTGACAAATATATGAATAGGATGGGAATAGAAGGATACGGACCCAGGAAGTGTAGAAGATTGTAGTTTAGTCGGGCAGTATGGTCGGCACGGGCTTGGAGGGCCGAAGGGCCTGTTCCTGTGCTGTACATTTCTTTGTTCTTTGTTCTTTGTTCAATCCTGCCGACCTCTGCGACCACCGCATTGGCGGCAGTCCCGCCTATCCAAGTGCAGGCGGCCCCTGATCCACCCTTGAGGCGGTCAACCAGAATTTGTCACCCGCCGCAGCGACTAAACCTGTAGACTGAACTTTTGCACAACTATGTTAGCTTATCGTTTTGACCTCTGTAAATATCGTTGTTGCTGTTTCATCTGCCCTACATCTGCACGAGCGACACCTTCCTG
This sequence comes from Scyliorhinus torazame, assembly GCF_047496885.1. Taxonomy (NCBI): domain Eukaryota; kingdom Metazoa; phylum Chordata; class Chondrichthyes; order Carcharhiniformes; family Scyliorhinidae; genus Scyliorhinus; species Scyliorhinus torazame. The sequence continues at coordinate 43,329,970 of NC_092713.1, read as the reverse complement.
TGTACATAAGGTCATCTTAGCACATTCTGTATATAGCCACGCACATATACACATCCACACGCACATGCACCTTAATATTTATTATCTCAACACACACAATATAGAAAAAAAAAGGGGGAGAGATGTCATCATATACATCTATGTATACAATGGAGTGCAGACAGGCAGTGATTGACACACAGGATGACCAGTAAGCACACAGAACAGAGAAGCCAATCACCAGACAGGACACGACCACTATAAAGCCAGAGGGCACCAGTTTTCCCGCTCTCTCGGGACCCAGCCTCTGAGACATTCAGAGCTTGTGAGCTAGCCAGTGCCTACACCATGTGGTAGCTAGGTTAGTCTGGTCAGGCTAGAGTCAGGTCTCCAGTCAAGTCAGCATAGTGTCAACCCACAGTTGAACATGTATAATAGTTTGGATGTTGAATAAAATCGTGTTGCATTTTATCAAGTGTTGGAGGTCTGTCTCCCGCTACACTGCATCAAGTGCAGTTCACCTCGACCCAGCCTACCCAACACCTCACAACTCTGAAATAATTGCGCTCCTTCGGTTCTGGTCGCTTCACCGTCCCCACTTTAAGTAGCTCCATCAATGGTGGACGAGCTTGAACTACCCAATGCCTAAGCTCTGAAATGTCCTCATCACTGTTTATCCTTTCTTTCCTCCTTTAAGCCGCTCCTTAAAACCTACCTCTTTGACCAAGATTTTTGCCCGAATATCGCCTCATGTAATTTGGTGTCAAACTTTGTTTGTTAAGACTCCTGTGAGGCATCTTTAGATGTGGTACTATGTTATAGGTGCTATATTAATACATTGTGTCATTTAATAACATTTGTGTGAGAACTTTTGTTTTTTACATGTGCTGAAAATAGTGCTCTTGCTTTATTTTTATAGGTGCAGTTTGCAGGTTAACAGAGTAAAAAAAGGTATCTTCAAACACTATCCCTGGGTTACAGCACTATCGCGCCAGAGGTATCTCCCATCACTACTCCCCCCACTGGATCAATTTAAAGCAGGTTAGAAAATAGCCTCCAAATTCCATTCCCAATACTGCCTCCAGAGAGGGTATTGTTGCGACTGAAACTCCCTACAGACCTATCCAACACTCTTTTGCTGCACATGGATTTGAGAGGGAAAAATTGTACCTCAACTGCTTTTTGCACAATCTCAGGTGTCCCCTGTCCTGTGGCAGGTGGGTTTCTAAACTTTGTCATGTATTTTCAGCACCACGGAATCCCTACGGTGCAGAAGGAGGCCATTTGACCCATTGAGTCTGCACCGACCTTCTGAAAGAGCGCACTACCCAGGCCCACTCCCCGCCCTATCCTTGTAACCCCACTGTAGCACCATCGATCACACACAAGGCGAGACGTAAAGAACTTCAATCGAGGCTTTATTGAGCAGACTTGTTCAGACTCGTTCCCCAGCAGCTCAGTCACAGAATGCAGCTGCTGGGATTAACCCAGGTTCTTATACCCCGCCTATCTGGGTGGAGCCCAGTAGGCGGCGGATCCAATCGGGATCCAGCATCTGTCCTCCAATGGCTCCTCGGCATTCATGGTGTACCGTATTACCCTTAATACATACCACCACACCCACATAGCCTTTGGACACTAAGGAGCAATTTTAGCATGGCCAATCCATCTAACCTGTGCATGTTTGGATGGTCGGAGGAAACCGGAGCACCCGCAGATACAGGGAGAAAGTGGAAACCCCACACAGACAGTCACCCAAGGCCAGAATTGAAGCCGGGTCCCTGGTGCTGTGTGGCAGCAGTGCTAACCACAGTGCCATCCTCCCACCATCATAACTAGCAGGCTGGTTAATTTGTTGTTCCAATGCCTGCAGAATAATAGCTTTCTGTAGCAGCCTGAAAGCATAATCCACAATAATACAGTTCAGCAATAATCAATCTGGTATCAAGGGAAGTGAGAGAATTTTCCTCTAAATATTGAGCCCCTGTAGCAGTTTCTTATATATTCACCATCAGATTTTATATACATGCAAATAATGTCTTATACATTACTCTGATAAAACATAATAAGATGGAATTCAAGGATAATACTAAACTTTAGAACATTTCCCCATTCACAGTGTTTGCTGAATAAACCAGCAGCAAGTAATTACATTTTCAACTTGCTCCACATATATTTCTGCCTCTCTCAAAATGGTAATAAAGGTTTTCCCCAGGGAGGATGGAGAAACATAACCTGTTTGTGATTGACGAGTAACATGCTCCATGTTGATGATTGATAGAAGTACTAAAGTTCATATGTTATTGTGGTAAATCCGTACTTCTTAAAGGGGACCTGCAGCTGCTGCAGTATGTTGATACCACATGTAACTGAACACCTTTACACAAGTGATTATGGTTTGACGAATGCCTGTTGGCAAATATGTTGACTGATTTCCTTGATGAATAACTTATGGATAAACAATGACAGTCAATTTGCTGGGCAGCCTTTGAGATGAGAGCATTTGTTGCCTTGACAGAGTTAATTAAAACTTGCACAAAACATTTTATTAGCAAATAGTGGAAATTGGTCACTGAATTACTTCATTTTTTTTTCTGAAAACCTTTAATTGACAGGACTTTGGGTATCTCAGTGAATCAATAATATTTTATATCTATTTGAAAATGTTGTCGAAACATTAAGCCAGTATGTAAAAGGTTAGTTCAACCCTGAACTGAACTACAAACCCCAAAGCCTATTCATTTCCAAAACTACTTACCTTCCTCTCACTGTTCCCACTTCTACCCCTCCCTCAGCACATCAGTTGCTGAAACCCTTACCCATTTATTAGCCCACTTTAGACTTGATTCTTCAAATGTCCTCCTCCACAGTATTCTATATCTACATTGTACTTCATAACGAATGTATAACTGCCTATATTGTGATCTGTGCTAAATCTTGCTCACATATTGTTGTATTATGTGCCTGCATGCCATTACAATATAAATGTGCTCATCAGAGCAAGGGTTAATGTGGACAGGAGAATAGCACTGACCATGGTATGATATACAGAGTTACATGGTAAGAGACATAGAGAGAACACTCTGGATGCTGCCTTCATGGGAGAAAGAACACCATGTACAACAGTAACCTGGGATCTGTAAATAGATAAAGATTAACAATAAACTGTTGGTGTTTAAATATACAATCCCAAGATCTCACCATTGAGACATCTACAAAACCCATACTTACAACATGATTGGCAGCAGTGCTCCCAACATCATACTGCAACATGGTTGGCAGCGGTGGTCCCAACAGCATACTACAACATGGTTGGCAACGGTGGTTGCTTCAAAAAGGTCATGTCAGTAGAGGCATCAAAACACAACCTGGCGATCAGTGTTGATATTTGGGCGGCACATTGACATAGTGGTTAGCACCACTGCCTCACAGTGCCAGAGTCGCAGGTTCAATTCCGGCCTTGGGTCACTGTGTGGAGCTTTCACATTCTCCCCGTGTCTGTGTGGGTTTCCTCCGGGTACTCCAGTTTCCTTCCACAGTCCAAAGAAATGCAGGTTAGGTGGATTAGCCATGATAAATTGCCCTTAGTGTCCAAAGATTATGTGGGGTTACGGGGGTGTGGGCCAAGGTAGGGTGCTCTTTCGGAGGGTCGGTGCAGACTCGATGGGCCAAATTGACTTCTATACTGCAGGGATTCTATTCTGTGATTCTACGATATGAAAGTTGGCATTTAAATGAGGAATCTTGAAGAGAATCCCATGATGTAAAATATTAATAGCAGCTTAAGTTGGACCAGAGGGACGTGCGCCAAAGAAGAAAAATTAAAGATAAAGTTGAAGAAACTTCGCTCGAAACTTGGAAGTCGAGGAATCCACCAGAGTGAATGGAAGTCGATGGCAAGACCCTGAGTGACACAGAGTAAAGAAACCTTGTTAAAAAACACAGACAGTGAGCAAAACTACCAATATATTCCAAGACCCTGAGTGACACAGAGTTAATGGTCAGTTCACAAGACGGTGAGCAATAATTATACTAAAGAAGCTGTACTTACATTATAGAGTAGGCGGTGGTCCCAAGGACTCAGCAGATGGCAGCAGCGGTGGCCACGCTGCACTGAAGTTAAACAAAATAAATTAAATTCAAATCGGCTGATAGGGTAAAGTACAAAGGAAAAACTACAGAGAAATGAAGATACTGCAGAGTGAAAAAAGAAGACAGAAGAATCACCCTGAAATCGGTCTTTGCAATTCAGAGAAGGAATTGCTGCAGCTTCAAAAGTCAAAACAAAGGGCAGCCAGGATCACTGGAGAACCTGCCAAAATCATAAAATGTGTGAGGCATTCTTAGAGCTAAACGAAAAAAAGAACAAATCGCTCAGAAAAGAAATCCTGCTCTTCTGAAGTTTTGTAAAATGTTTTAAAAACAAGCCCAGAATCGCAGGGAGCCTGAAAAAGCACAGAAAGAGCACAGAGTAGAAATCAACGGCTACACACACCCTTACTTTAAAAAAAATCAATTTTCTGCACTGACAACTTTAAAGGGGCAACAGCATTTAACAGCAAGAAAGAAAATGGCAAGTGGACTGAAAATTACAAGAGACCCCGAGAGAGAGGGAACTCCCAATAAAGCATAGAAAGCAACAGGAGACCACAGAGGCTGAGCAACTAAAAACTCGAGATGGTGGGCTACAAAAGACCAAAGGGTGAGGGAGCCAAAGGATCCCGAACGAGGGGAACATTATTCAAGTAAACCACAAGATGGTTGCCCTCCATGTCATTGCAATGAAATGCATAATAATAATAACAATAATAATCTTTATTGTCACAAGGAGGCTTACATTAACACTGCAATGAAGTTACTGTGAAAAGCCCCTAGTCGCCACATTTCGGCGCCTGTTCAGGTACACAGAGGGAGAATTCAGAATGTCCAGTTCACCTAACAGCATGCCTTTTGAGACTTATGGGAGAAAACCGGAGCACCTGGAGGAAACCCACGGAGATACGGGGAGAACGTGCAGACTCCACACAGACAGTGACCCAAGCCAGAAATCGAACCTGGGACCCTGAGCTGTGAAGCAACAGTGCTAATCACTGTGCTACCGTGCTGCCTACAAAGCCAAAGGGTTTAGAACAAAAGAAAGAATAGTCTGAGAAGCAGTCGAAAGGTTGAAGAATACAGCTTTTGAAAAAAAAAGATTTATTCATTCATGGGATGTAGGCGTTGCAGGTTGGACTAACATTTATTACACATCCCTAATTGCACTTGGGAGGGGCGGGCTAGCCGTGAGTCAACCACATTGACTCTGGAGTCAATTGACAGTGGATCTGGAGTCAGATGTAGGCCAGACCAGGTAAGGATGGCAGATTTCTTCCCTAAAAGACCAGATGGGTTTTTACAACAATTGTTTCATGGTCATCATTGGACTTTTAATTCCAGATTTTTATTGAATTCAAATTGCACCATTGTGGCGGATTTGAACTTGGATCCCCAAAGCATTACTCTCGATCTCTGGTTTCCTAGTTGAGTGACAATACTATTATTCAACACGTCCCCGAATGCTGCTGAAATAGGCAAACTGCAACAACACATGGCAATGCACAGTGAGCAGATGGCTGTGAATGAAGGAAAGCTATCTAAGGTAATTCAAAAGAAGCAAAATGTGCAAAAATTAAATGAAGCTGTTCGACATGTTCACATCGGAGCTGAACTGGAAGATTTAAAGCACAAGATTCAAGCTGAATATATACCTTTGGAAAAGCACGATTAACTGATGTCATCAATGAACCAAGCTGTCCGAGATTTAAATAAGCAAATTTCAGGCACGACACAAAAGTACCAGGAAGAAATAACTACCCTCAGGTCCACAGTTGGTAAGCTGGAGTTGTGAAAATGCACAGATGTACAGCCAGGCAAAACTGCAGGCAGGAAATGCTGGCAAAGAAGTTGCGACCCTGAAAAACTCCTTGAAGAATCAATACGTAGCTATGGAAAAGCATGAGAAGCTAAAAATGTGGTTGAATAATACTTCAGAGCAAGCTGCTTTGGAACTATCAATGATTCATTGAAACCCAGAGTGAGTTGGCAAGATGTCAACAACAAAATAAACAGTTGAAAGAACAGTTGATTGTCCTTTAAGATCAAATGCGAATGGAATGCAATAAGCATTGAGCAACGTGAAGAAATGAAGACTGTCTTAAACAGCAGAATGGAAGCAATGTGGAAGAAATGCGAGAAGATTCTGCAGAATTACAGGATAACTCAGGATGAAACAAGCAAACTTTGCAAAAAGGAAAATATGTTGAAGGGCATTCGCATGCTACAAGAATACCCTAAGGTCAAAGTTTGTTTCACTGGAAAATTGCAAAGAGAATCAAAATGAGTTTAATGTTACTCTGTGCAGACTGAAGAATGGGTTGGCAGGGAAGACTGAACAATGTTCCATATTCCATGAGGAAGCCAAAGGCAAAGTTGAATGGCACAGAGGATGTATTGAAAGTAAAAGCCATAGAACTTTACAAGTTGCAGACAGAGTAAAAAAAGATAAAAATAAGGTTGAAAGCTGTAAAGCTGACGCCTGAAGCGCAAGGCAATACTAGATGGCAAAGCAATGGGTGTCTCAGACATGACTTGAACCAGTAAGCTGAACGAAATGATTCGTAAGGTTGCAAACAATTAAAAAATAAAACAGTAAACACCTGTTTGGCTGAAATTGTGAAACAAGATGAAATGAATGTTCCATTTGCGAAATGAAAATGTCCAGCAAAAACATGGCGGACACCACGGAAAACAGATTTTGCCAGTCCACTTTATCAATGAGCAGAGTGCTTCGGAAGGAATGGGACTAACATACAGGGGGGATTTTTCAACCATTCTCCCCAATGGAGGGTGGTTTCAATGGGAAATCCCATTGAAAACGGCGGGAGCAGAAGATCTTGCAGTATGCCAATGGCAAGCCGCCTTCTGTCGCCGAGATACACGCCGCTCGGGGCATGGAAAATCCCCCCACAGTGTCTGAAAAAAGCAGACGATAGTTAATATAAAGAAATGCAACTCAAAAGACCACAACGAATGAATCAGATGGAGATAACCAAGTACCAGAAATACAGAATACTACTATCATTCCTCTAAATGTGACAGACTAAGCTATGGTAGACCTGTCGAGCTTCAAGACAATTTGAATTCATAAAGTCAGAGCCTTGAAGTGTGGGGAGAAGGGATTGTAATACTCTGTTGGAAGTGAAAATCGGTTTCTATTCAGAAGAAAGGTGACGTTCTATTATGAACTTGTTCACTATTGTAATGTAAAGGTGCCTGGCAGGGAAAGGGTTAATGTGGGACTAGAGAATAGCACTCACAAGGTATGATATATTGGGCGGGATTCTCTGATGCCCGATGCAAATATTGTAATCGGTGACTGGGCTGAGAATCCCTGTTTATGACCGAGTCGGGGACGCCCCCTGTTTTTGGATATTCCGCCCCCTCCAAAACGGCGTCACAAGGAATATGGCATTCCCCGTTGGGACCGTCTCAGGACGTTACCTGAAGGCCCTCCTACGTTGCTCCGCCCCTGATGTGCCGAATTCCCGACGTCTGCTGGCCAGGGGGGCTTCGGCGAGGGGTGGGGGGACTGGTGGGGGAATGGCCCAAGGGTGGGGAGGGGGGCACTATCCGGCAGGTCGGGTCCACGCATGGCCGGCGCCATGTTGTACGGTGCGACCGCTGCAAGTCTTCGCCGTACGCATGCGCTGCCATGGATCCAGCAATTCACCAGGCCTGAATATCGGGAAGGCCTTGCATCTTACATGGTGCAGCTGCTAGCCCCTTACCAGTCAGAGGATCAGTGCTGGGGCCTTGCCGATTTTTCGTCGTAAAACTAGACACTCCCTCGGGACATAGCCTCAAAACCGGAGAATCCAGCCCATAGAATATTATGGTAAGAGACTCAGAGAGAACACTCTGGAAGCAGCCTGCCTAAGCGAAACAGCACCATGTATGGCAGTAACCTGGGATCTGTAAATAGTTAAAGATTAGGTAAGGTAATAATATTAATAATAATGATCTTTATTGTCACAAGTAGGCTTACATTAACACTGCAATGAAGTTACTGTGAAAATCCCTTAGTTGCCACATGTGCATACTCCGCACAGACAGTGACCCAAGCCAAGAATTAAACCTGGGACCCTGGCTCTGTGCTACCGTGCTGCCCATGCGTTAAAGTCCCAGATGACCATACACTGCTTTCCCCTTTGAGGGGGAGCTGACTGGTTTAACCTGAGGATCACCACACCTCAGGCAAGGGGCAAGGTTAAGAAAGCAGGCCTTTTATGAATAATCACAACCAGTACAGCAATTGAACTATGGTAGGCTTATTCTGCAACACAAAACAGCTGTCTAGCCCACTGGGGTAACCCAGTGTCCAACAATAAATGGTTCACGTCATGAATGTCATCATTTAGACATCTAAAGGACTCATAATACAACACATATCACCCTTCAATCTCACTGATCTACATTGGGTCTCAGTTTCCTAACATTAAGTGAAGAATACTTAGGTTTTCTTGTCCCAACCTACCACTGGAACATTCTCTAGCCTTAAATTTCCTCGTTGATGTACAAATGAAGAGAGGAAAAAATAGATAAACCTACAAGGGAGAAGGGAATGGAAAATGCTGGTAGGGTTTGATGAGGAAGGATGAAGCAGGGTGATTCAAGTGAAAATGTCTCCATGGACTGGTTAGGACATGTGGCCTGTGCATCTGCTCTATACTGTTCTATGTGAAGAACAACCAATGGCTAAAGATATTAAATTGGTTTCAATGTGATGGTCCTCATGCATCATTCATTATTTTTGCCTTTTTATTTGAGTGGAGAAGATCAAACATTTTGGCTTGGCGAACATCCATTACAAAGGAAGCGAAACATCTCTCATTTGATAGGACTCCCATTCATTTGTTAATATATTAATTTGCTTTCTCCGCTCTCTGTAATTGGCGCAGCAAAAGCAGCTAAATTAATAGAAGGGGGAAACCTATTTTCACCAACAATGCCAACAAAGGTTTGCAACAGTGAGCCTCTGATTAATGTTCTCATTTTCCATTTTACTTTTTGGTCTCGTGAGGATCGCAGAATCACTTATTTAAACTGCTGTGGTCATCAGTGTGTCCTCATCGAGTTAAGTGGTTCACTGTAACTATGCAGAAGCACTGGGCTTCCTGCAGTGGGGGCAGGAAACCTGGACAAGGCGACCAAAGATAACAATCGAATAACAGCTATTAAAATTCCTTAAATAATAATAGAAATCCTTCCAAAGAAAGTATTTCAAACAAATTTGCTGCAAATAGAATGTGCCTCAGGCAAGGTTCTTGGAAAACAGCTTAAAACAAGTAAAAGATGCACTGAGATACAGTGTATGACACAGAACTATTTAAATAAATACTAATGGCAGGGGGAATTCAAGTTTGATTATGGGATTGTAGCGCACAAAGACTCCGTGAGACGAATAGAGTGAAGTCGATGAGGCTTTATTAAGCGTGTCTGTTCCCCAGCAGCCCGATAGTAAACTGGCCTGCGGGGGAAGGCACCGGCTTCTTATACTTCGCCTTCAGGGCGGAGTATGAGGTCAACGGCCAACCAGGACCCGGGATCTGTCAGCCAATGACATTAGGGCTTCCAGTCCCACATGACCCCCAATATATACTACCACATTCACCCCTTGTCAAAAATGAACCCGGCGGGGTGATGCTTCGTATGGTGGTAAGGGTTTACAGGGCTGGTCCTGGGAGGATAGAACAGTTACATGGTAGTACAGTATTGGACAGTATCGTCCTGTTACAACTATTTACAGAGGGTATAGGAAAAACAAAATGTTCATTGAACAGTCCATCTTTGTTTTACATCGACGCCACGAGTCGATCGGGCGGTCTGGTCGTCCGTGTCGATCGCCTCGGCCCCGGCGGTGGTGGTGGTGCTTGTACCAGTGTTGTCGCCTCCGGGAGCCGCACGGTTTCAGCTGTCGGTGCAAAGGGGAGGGGGACTGATCCTCCTGGGAAGGGGGCGGTCGTGGGGTGCGGCGGTGGCAGGAGGGGGGCGGTTGGGTTGATGGTGTCGGGGGGGTGTGCGTGGTGCCGGCGGGCGCCAGATCCCGCAGGGAGACCGTGTCCTGTCGGCCGTCGGGGTACTCCACGTAGGCGTACTGGGGGTTTGCGTGGAGGAGGTGAACCCTTTCGACCAACGGGTCCGCCTTATGTGCCCGCACGTGCTTTCGGAGCAGGATGGGTCCTGGGGCCGCCAGCCAGGTCGGCAGCGACGTTCCAGAGGAGGACCTCCTAGGGAAGACAAGGAGACGCTCGTGAGGCGTTTGATTAGTGCTTGTACATAATAACGACCGGATGGAATGGAGAGCGTCCGGGAGGACCTCCTGCCACCGTGAAACTGGGAGATCCCTGGACCGTAGGGCCAGTAGGACGGCCTTCCAGACCGTGCCGTTCTCCCTTTCTACTTGCCCGTTCCCCCGGGGGTTGTAGCTGGTCGTCCTGCTTGAGGCTATGCCCTTGCTGAGCAGGAACTGGCGCAGCTCGTCACTCATGAAAGAGGACCCCCTGTCGCTGTGGACGTATGCGGGGTAACCGAACAGCGTGAAGATGCTGTTCAGGGCTTTAACGACTGTGGCAGCGGCCATGTCGGAGCAGGGAATGGCAAAAGGGAAGCGGGAGTATTCGTCCACTACATTAAGGAAATACGCGTTGCGGTCGGTGGAGGGGAGGGGCCCTTTGAAATCGAGACTGAGGCGTTCAAAGGGGCGGGAAGCCTTAATCAGGTGCGCTCCATCTGGCCTGAAAAAATGCGGCTTGCATTCCACGCAGATGTGGCAGTCCCTTGTGACTGTACGGACCTCCTCTAAAGAGTATGGGAGATTGCGGGACTTGATGAAGTGGTAAAACCGAGTGACCCCCGGGTGGCAGAGGTCCTCGTGGAGGGTTTGGAGGCGGTCAATTTGTGCGTTGGCACATGTGCCGCGGGATAGGGCATCGGACGGCTTGTTCAGCTTCGAACATTAATGCAAATACATATTCAGAATCCCAAAGAACAATTTTCCAGGCAGATTATTTACTGCTGATGAGCTAACAAACCATTCGTTCCTAGGAGTTGCAAAAATACCATTCTTAAGTAGGAAAGAAAAGCGTTGGGTTAAATGATGCTAAACCAGAGATTATTCTGAATATGCAGTACCTCTGATATTTGGGCTCAACAATACAAAATCAATGCATCTTTTAAGGCTGTGGGCTTCCGAAGTGACATTTTAACGAGAGACGTGGAGGACAGCAGAGGGGAAGTTCTATAATAATTCATACCTTCAGTCATTGTTGATGAATGTTGGTTCCCTTTCATACTTCACTCCCATCACACTAGATAATGTAAATGCCGATTAAAAGTCAGCCTTTGTAAAGAGCTGCTTTTTTTTTTGGCGAAGCCTCGTGCATGATAATGCAGCTATACAGCAGTGCACAGTTTGTGAGCAGAGCAGGGACAGATGGTGCCTGTCCTCGACTATAAAACACCACAGAAACATCAATATCCACAGACACATCTAATCTCGAATAACTAGTTTCACACTTGACCTTGGTGGGGTTTGTCTTTCTTCTGCTGACAGCAGCTGAAGGTTATGTCACAGATTTGAAAGTTATAGAGGTGGCATTACGGCAAATCAAATTTTGATCAAATGCTGAACTTCTGAGTTTTCACTGACATCGGTTGCAGCTCAACGTCAGGACTAAATTTATTTTTTGCAAAATAAATTCTTGGGTTGGGAAGAATTTCAGGAACAGAAAATTAAATTAACACTCACTTTAACTTGTGATCTGCTTTAGGTTTCCCTTTTTAGACAATTCCTATTGACCCTCTCAAAATTGCTTTCTTCTCAGAAGCAGAGTTCCTAGGACCTTACAGATGCTGATTCCTCAGAGGAGATGATCGCTACTGAGGGTGCACTGTCACAGGACTCCCTCTTACCATCCACCAGCTCAAATACTCACTCTTTGGTAGAACCAGTCAGACAAAGAGTTGGGTTTTCACCTGGTGACTCACATTTCACAAGTGACAAGACTAGAGAGTTTTGGCATGGACAGTTGTGGAGCGTGCATGTTGCAATGTGCAGACCTCTCCAAGCTATGCCCAACTGGGAACAGATGCTGTACCTTGGGAGAGGTCAATGAAAAGGATAATCATTGAAGAGCACAAGAAAAATGTACCTTCCAAACACCCAAAATGGCGATTCTCGCTAGCGGCACCCCCGCTATTCTGAGGCCCGGGTGGGCCGAGCGGCCAGGCCAAAACGGCGGGTTCCCCACGGCGCCGTCCACACCTGGTCGCTGCAGTCGTAGGCGGTGCGCAAACGCTGGGGGGGGGGGGGGGGGGCGGCCTGTGGGGGGGCGAGGGGGGATCCTGCACCGGGCTTCACCTTGAATGTGGGGTGGCCCGCGATCGGTGCCCACCGATCGTCGGGCCGTCCTCTCTGAAGGAGGACCTCCTTCCTTCCGCGGCCCCGCAAGATCAGTCCCCCATCTTCTTGCGGGGCGGATTTGGACAGGACGGCAACCACGCATGCGCGGATGACATCCGTTATGCGGCGCCGGCCGCGACATCTATGCGGCACCGCTTTTACATGGGCGACAAGGCCTGCGCGGGTAGATGACGCGGCCCCAATACTGGCCCATTGTCAGGGCCTGAATCGGACGGGACCGGGGCCGTTCCGCACCGTCGTGAACCTCGACGGCGTTCACGACGGCGCGACCACTTCTGCGCGGGAGTGGAGAATCCCGCCCACAGGACGGGATTCTCGGAGCCCGCACCGGGTCTGAGAATTGCCGGGGGGGCGGGCCGAGAATCCCGCCACGCTGCTCCGACGCCAGGTGCCAATTCTCCGGCGACTGGAAAATCGCCTCCAATCGCGCCTGCGTACTCACCACAGTGATTCTCCGCACACCACGGGCTGAACTCCCGCCGAGTTCCGCAGAGTCCCGCCGGCGTGGTTCAGGCCTGGTCCCACCCGGCAGGAGCCCGGACCGGCGGCGGATGTGGACGTCCTGGTGGGGGGGATGGGGGGATATGACACATGGGGGGGGGCCTCCAGGGGATCCAGGCCCGTGATCGGGTGCTTCCAATCGGCGGACGGCCGCGATCTGGAGGGGGCGAACCTCCTGCTGCGCGGGCCCACTGTTCGGTCGCGGACATATTGCTCTGCGCCGGCGCGGAGACGGCAACCACGCACATTGCCAGCGTGGAGTTTGCTGTGGCACGCATGCGTGGACCCACGCAGGCCGTGGAGGGCCGGCTTTCGGCGCCGGAGCAGTGCACAGCACTCCGGTGCCCTACTAGCCCCCGAGGAAGAGGGGAGTTACTGGGCCTGGAGGCCTATTTACGCCAGCATCGCTCGCGCTGGTTTTGACGCCGGCGTCAACACATGGCCGCGATTCCGGCCACAATCTATGACTGCCGAGAGAATGGAGGAACCCCCCTCAAGCGTGAATGGGTTGATGGCGCAGGGCATTGCAATAATGTACTCCTCCCTGGGTCGACCAGCCAACTCTGTGGAACACCAACTGGGGTCATCAAACAAGCCCATGCAGATCTTGGCAATGGCCGTGCATGCACTGAATGCCAGCATGTCCGATGCCTTCATAGAATGGCAGACACATTGGGCGCGATATTCTCCACTCCCACGCCGGTTGGGAGAATCGCCTGGGCTGCCAAAAGTTCCGGGGACGCCGGTCCGACGCCCTCCCGTGATTCTCCCAAGCAGCGGGAACGGCCCGGTCGAGTTTCACGGGCCGCAGGCCGGAGACACCGAAAATGGCGATTCTCCGGCACCCCCGCTATTCTGAGGCCCGGATGGGCTGAGCGGCCAGGCCAAAACGGCGGGCTCCCCCCAGCGCCGTCCAAACCTGGTCGCTGCAGTCGTGGGCGGTGCGTGAACGCTGGGGGGGACGGCCTGTGGGGGGGGCGAGGGGGGATCCTGCACCAGGCTTCACCTGGAATGTGGGGTGGCCTGCGATCGGTGCCCACCGATCGTCGGGCCGTCCTCTCTGAAGGAGGACCATCATCCTTCCACGGCCCCGCAAGATCCGTCCCCCATTTCTTGCGGGGTGGACTTAGAGAGGACGGCAACCCGTGCATGCGCGGATGACGTCCGTTATGCGGCGCCGGCCACGTCATCTATGCGGCGCCGCTTTTACGCGGGCGACAAGGCCTGGCGCGGGTAGATGACGCGGCCCCGATACTGGCCCATTGTCAGGGCCTGAATCGGTCGGGACCGGGGCCGTTCCGCGCCGTCGTGGACCTCGACGGCGCGGCCACTTCGGCGTGGGAGTGGAGAATCGTGTCCATTAACCTTGGCCTTATAGCACCTCATTGATCTTCATCAAGTTGCTCACCAGTTGATAGGAAGCAGCGAATCACACACATACCCTGGGAGACATGGTGGTGAATAGAGCCTTGGAAGTGGGGACCACACTCTCACCTCCCACCTGTTGCCCAGCTGCCTGCCTCACATTCTAATGGTTGAGTCTGCCACAGCACCGGCGCAGTTGGAGAAGTCTTTGGCAGAAGTGAAGAAGACCTCATAGTTCGGGCAGCAATCTGAGAAGCCTGCTTCTAACTCTGCTGGAAGCAGAGGATGGACAGCATGTCGGAGCTGTGGCAAAAGGAAGAATAAATCTTTGTGGTTGACTGAGGGTAGGCACATGGGTGTCTGAGAAAATGTTATGTTGCGGTTTCAATCATCTGGCCGATTCACATAGATTTTATCAGCCTTTGCTGTTGTTTATTCTTGTTGTTTATTCTTGGCCGCTGGTGGTAACTTGCCTTTTCACTTGCTTACTGATGAATGAAAAGTCGTGAATTGATGGGGACCAAAGGAGGGGTGTACAATGGGTAATTGATTGATTGCAGGGCAATTTGTATAAGTGGTATTAATGTGGGGGTGGAGGAGAGTGACTGGGGGAAACATGGGCATGACATCAGTCCAATGATGGTAACTAACTGGATCTTGCATTAATAAGAATTATAGAATTCCTACATTACAGAAGGAGGCCATTCAGTCCAGCAAGTCTGTACCGACCCTCTGAAAGAGTGCCCTACCTAGACCCATTCCCCCACCCTATGCCTTTAACACCATAACCCCACTTAACCTGCACATCGTTGGACATTAAAGGGCAATTTAGCATGGTCAGTCACCGAACCTGCACTTCTTTGGACAGTGGGAGGAAACCAGAGCACCAAGAGGAAACCCTCGCAGACACGGGGAGAAAGCAAACTCCACACAGTCACCCAAGGCTGGAATTGAACCCGGGTACCTGGTGCTGTGAGGCAGTAGTGCTATTTACTAGCCACCGTACCACCCCAATGAAATCCTTGGAATCCTGGGCAGCAATAACATGAGCAGCTGATGCTAAATTATCGTCATCACTGTCATGTGAGAATACCTTTAAGAAATGGGTGTTTATAAATGGGTGTGTATATAAATATCTGCAGTGAGAGTACCTTTAAGAAATGGGTATTTATTACTGCAGTGATGTCAGAGAGTGGGTGGAGCTGGGCTGTCTGTCAGCTTTTTACTTTTGTTTTAGGCTGTTTGTTGCAGGGTGTGTTTTAGTTTCATTTTTCAGAGCTGGATAGCTGCAGTCACAGCCAGAAGGGGTATTAGTCTCTCTCTCTCTGTAATCTAAAAACTGTAAATCGATCCTTTGGTGATTTAAAACTAATAACTGCTCTCAGTAGTGACTTTAACCTGATGTGCTTCTGTTAAAGGTTTTGTTTTTAAATCTTTTGGATGTTAAAATGAAAGCTTAAAGGATTACTTAGTGTTGTAGTCTTTGGGGGTTGTATTTGAATTAATGGCTGCTAAGATGCTCACTGTATGTTTTAATAAGGTTAACTTGAGTTCATAGAATGAACATTATTTTGCTTTAAAAAATACTTTTCCATTTCTGCTGTACCACCCTGTAGAGTGGGCCGTGTGCTCCCCATACCACAATCTAGTAAACGTTGTGGGTCAGGTGAACTCCATGATACACTTTGGGGTTTTCTAAACCCTGGCCCATAACATCACCTTAATCTTCCTCAACTTCCTCATTGGAATCATCTACAGGCCATGTACACTCCTCACCTTGTACCTCCTGCAGCTCCAAACCTCACAGCCACAGGATGGTGTGTTGAGTGCAACACATTATGACTATCCTGGAACCCTACTGTTAAGTAGAAGGACACTTCCAGATCTATCTAGGCACTTGAAAAGCGTGCCATGCAGGCTGAATGACACAACTGGTGGTCACCTAACTGTGGTTGCAACCCTCTTATGCTTCATTGGTGAGGTTGCTCATGGCCACCATCAGCCAAGTTTGCAGGGGATATCCCTTTGCCACCTAGCAACCACCTCATGAGTGGGTGCTTCCAGGTCCAAAGCCAACTGGGACTCTCATAGGATCCTGGCAGCTGCTGAGAAATCATGCGCTCACCTGTAGAAATATCTTTTTGTGTTTACACACCCATTGCACACTGCTGAAGTGGAGGCCTGTGCGGTTCACAAATATTCTCAGTTGAACCAAGGGTGCCCTGATTCCACAAGCACACAGCCGAAGGCATTCTGAGCCTGTGAGAAACAACACTGAAAAGCAGAGCTCCTGCTCACTGACTGACATCATCGCAGACAAATCTGATTCAATTACTGGCCCTGAAGTATGAACTGCCAGGCCCTTGTCATGCATTTGTGATGTGGAGATGCCGGCGTTGGACTGGGGTGAGCACAGTACGAAGTCTTACAACACCAGGTTAAAGTCCAACAGGTTTGTTTCGATGTCACTAGCTTTCGGAGCGCTGCTCCTTCCTCAGGTGAATGAAGAGGTCTGTTCCAGAAACACATATATAGACAAATTCAAAGATGCCAAACAATGCTTGGAATGCGAGCATTAGCAGGTGATTAAATCTTTACAGATCCAGGCTGAATGACACTGCATTTGTGAGTCACTAACTGGAAGATCCCCTGGCAAAATCATTACCAGAGAACTGGAATGATCCAGGAGGCAAAAGCGTTGTGGAGGAGGGCTGGTTACTTTGACAGCCACTGGTAGCACATGGCCACCTTGTCCACTTAGCAGAAGATCTTCTTCGAGGAGGCAGCAGATATCTGTCACCACCTGACATGCTGCCCTGACCCTTCTAAAACACTCCTGTTCAGACAGGTCAAGGAAGTTCAGCTTTTCTCTGTCCATCTGGAGGTATGGATATTGTCCCTTCAAAGCTGCACCCCAGCAGCAGTGTAAGAATAGTAATAATAACCTTTATTGTCACAAGTAGGCTACATTAACACTGCAATGAAGTTACTGTGAAAAGCCCCTAGTCGCCACATTCTAGCGCCTGTTCGGATACACGGAGGGAGAATTCAGAATATCCAAATTACCTAACAGCAAGTGTTTTGGAAGTTGTGGGAGGAAATCGGAGCATCCGTAGGAAACACACGCAAACACGGGGAGAACATGCAGACTCTGCACAGACAGTGACCCAAGCCAGGATTCGAACCTGGGACCCTGACGCTGTGAAGCAACGGTGCTAACCACTGTGCTACCGTGCCGAGTGATGTTACTGATAGCCATAGAGTTTTACAGCACAGAAAGAGGCCCTTCGGCCCATTATTTCTGCGTCGGCCATCAAACACCTATCTATTCTAATCCTGTTTTCCTGCACTAGGTCCATAGTCCTGAACGCTATTGTGTTTCAAGTGCTCATCTAAATGCTACTTAAATGTTGTGAGGGTTCCCACCTCTACCACCCTTTCAGGCAGCGAGTTCCAGACTCCCACACCCTCTGGGTGAAAAGGTTTTCCTTCAAATCCCCTCTAAGTCTCATGTCCCTTACCTCGATGGGCCGAATGGCCTCCTTCTGCACTGTAAATTCTATGATTAACTAAGACTAGCTTTTAATTCCCGATTTATGGATTGAATTTAAATTCTACCAGCTGCTGTGGTGGGATTTGAACCCATTACCCCCCGCAATAAACTAGTCCTCTGGACTATGAGTCCATAGCAAGATTGACCCTTCTCAAAGGTCCAAACTAAGTTCCCATCTAAATATGGTGGGGGAGGCAGTGGAATAGCAATCCAGAGACACCAACTCTCCAGGTTCAAATCCCATCACTGCAGATGGGAATTAAAAGTCTAATGGTGACATGGAACCATCTGGTTCACTCCTGTCCTTTGGGGAAGGAAATCTGCCATCCTTACCTCGTCTTGTCTACCTGTGACTCCAGATCCCTTCAAGCGCAATTAGGGATGGGTAGCAAGTGCTGCCTCAGGCAGCAACACCCACGTCCCATGAACAAATAAAAAACTATTGTTCCTTCTCAAAGGTCCAAACTAACACCATCCTGATCTTATTTAGTAAACCTCTGAAGTGTAGAAATAAAATTCTCAGAAAAAGCTCTGTGAATAAACCATAAGAAGGTATGTGTGAGTACTGAATGCTTATCAGCAGCCTGGTGGCACAGTGGTTAGCACTGCTGCCTCACAGCACCTGGAAACCATGGTTCAATTCCAGCCTTGGGTGACTGACTGCCTGTGTGGAGTTTGCACTTTCTCCCCATGTCTGCGGGGTTTCCTCCGGGTGCTCCGGTTTCTTCCCTCAGTGCGACGATGTGCGGGTTAGGTGGATTGGCCATGATTAAGGAGTAAGGTTGTGAGGCTAGGGCCGGGGAGTGGGCCTCGATCGGGTGCTCTTTGGAGGGTTGGTGCAGGCTTGATGGGCCAAATGGCATCCTTCTTTATCGATGGAATATATCAACCCTGCCAATTAACTGCCCTTGTTTTTTTTGCTTTGCTTTCAATGACATAAAGCCTAGGATATCTGTGGATTCACCAATAAATATAAATATATCTCAATAGGTGATCCATCACCCCTGAGAGGATTGGACACAACCAGCCTAACATTCCTGAGTTAAAAGTGGAAGTTGGAAGGCTGAAACCAACTTTCAGATGCACTCGTATTTTCTGGCCAACTTTCACATCCGACCTGCGCCTCAACCCATACACTCTTCCATGTTAAAATTCCCTCTCGAGTCTTGATCCTTAAGACCTTTCTGCTTTGGGCAGGTCATTGAAGTTCTGAAGAAGCTTGTTTTAAGTAGGAGAGCTTAACAGCGGAAAGACCAGCCTGACTTCCACTCAACTGCAGTGTTTCACATCACGAGCACTTGCGTTCAAACCCACTCAAATGCTTTTCTCCACTTTATACTGGGACCCGTGCTGCTTTCCACTGTCCTTGGCTATCACAGAAAAAGGGGGATAAATTCAGCAACTTCTGATTCCACTCACAACAAAGTACAACTGCAAAATATGGCTGAGCTTAGTTAGTAGTTCCACAGCGGCAGGGAGTCAATGACATGCAGCATTGCGGGAGAATGCCACACTGATTGAATGCTAGCTAACCCTGTGCATCTGTCACTGTGTTGAATTATGCATCTTCAGCATATTCTTGTCTGTCTGCAGTTTGAGGGTGATTCAGGTTGATTCCTCCATGATGGAACATTGGCTCTCAACAGCAAGGTCAGAAATGGTGACAGTCAGTAAATTAGGAACATATGTGTTTGCACCTTCAAAAGGCAACCCTGTATTTAACAACCTAACAATAAATAGCGACCTATTTTTGCTCCAAATTGAATGCACGCTTAATGGGCTGGAATATATTCCCATGAACAAACATGTTCTGGAACACAAGACTATAACATATTAGGAACTGATTATACATTATCTATCAGTGGGAAAGGAGGGTCAGACATTGGCATTGCCATCCACAGGAATACACTGGCATTACCATAGATTACCAGACCTTGCAGGAAATGGCACAGGCACTCAGGATTGCTGTCAGACAAGGTGTGGCACCGATGAAGAACTTGTCTGAGTCTTACATACATTTTTAAAGGTCATTATGAAAATCCTTGGTGTCTATTTTGACAATTGGGTGAGCCACAAAGACTTGTGATTACAGCACTGGCCCCAGTACAGCATGCCGTCGCTGCCAATGATGAACAAAATAATTTCAAGGTTTACCTTTACTGCTCTCTTCTCTCCCTCCATCCATAGAAGTGGCCGAAGCCAATGGTATGCTGGCTTTATGACCCAAATTCAGACATAAAATGGTGACCGTTGTCCTATTCATGTCACAGGACTCTGATTTACATAGTGTGGTAATACCAGGTATTGCGGTACCCCAGAGGTGGATGACCATTGGCTAGACCCAGGAGTCTACCATTGGCTGATGTACATAGCTCCGCCCTAAGAACCGATGCTGTCCCAGCAGCCTTCACTTTCTGTATCGAAGTTGCTGGGGAACAGTTCTAGCAGATTAAAGCCTATGTTATGACTCACCTTGTCTCAAGAGTAATCGATTGCGCATCACACAGTCAAAGGGATCCATTGCCTGAAACACGCTGGCATTTTGGACACTAGAGGCAAAACACATTCAAAACTGTGTCAGGCACCTTGTCAGTTTTAATGAGGCGTGAAGACCATTTGGCCCATCTTTGCAGCCATTACCATTCCATTAACAGCAGGTGAAGGGGGTGAAAACTGACCACAAGCTGATCTCTGAACATGTCAACCGCCTCCGGCAACAGTTCTCGGGGCTTTACATCATGAGTCAAAACACAGTCACTTTGCTGTTCAGTAACATATGTGAGCAGGTCTGTGTTACTCAACTCTGATTATGAATTACTGTCTTGTGGTGAAGGTATTCACCTAATGCATGTATGATACTGTAACCTATGACCTATGACCTGGAAGTGGTGATACGAGCTGTTTCCAGGTACTGTACTGTAACCCCGGTGGGCTCCGCCTCTGGCTCCGCCCTCACCGGGGCATATATAGACCGGCCGCCTGTGGGCGGCATTCATCTGTACAACCGACTCTGGCTAGGCAAGTTCATGATTAATAAAGCCTAATGTTCACTCGCTCTCTCTGCCTCTCGGTGAATTGAAGGTCTATCATGTCTTTTCTCAGCAGACAACTGTTGAGTCTGCAAATTTGTCAGCCAAAATTATGACTGATCAGAGCTGTCATGAGCCTTTTATTCCCTCAGTGCAAACATCTTCCAATCAATGATTGATTTCTCAACGAACTTAAACACTCAAGGATGACCCAATTCAGGACATCATTTATGTGTACTTTAAGGAGACCTTTATTTCAAAAAAAAGGTGAGCACCATTACCTCAGAATATTTTCCGCTGTACTGACTGCTGATGATTTAACACAAGGGAAATGCAGTCGGTGAACAGCGATTCCCAGATTCTCTTGTGCTTTTCTGCTTCTGATGTCACTCTCATTCCTGATGCCAGCTTGGCCACTGCCCTTTTGAGGATTTTGAGGCTGAGGGTGGAGATTGAGCGATCAAAAATGTGTATAAATATGAGGCACGTAACATAGGCCACTTAAGTGGATTAAATGTTGAATAGAAAAGCGTGTAACTTTTAATGCGAGTTTGCGTGAATTACCTGTATATTAATAGGTAGCTGATGGAAACATGTGCATCAAGGTGTTGGGAAGACTGCATAAAGGAAAGAAAGAAAAGGTTAAAATATTTTGGGGTGGGGAGAGAGATACTAATTCATTGTTAACTCTTTCCTCACCTGTTTTCCTGTAGCTTCCCTACAATACACCTGTATTTCCGCTTGGATCCAATACATCTCGACGACAGGGGCTGCATTTAGGCGGAGGAGGCAGAGGATTGGTTTCTGGATTCTGAACTGGGAACTGTTCAACATTTTCATTGTAGCCAGCCAATTATTAGCTGGGGTGGTGGTGGTGGTGATCTGTTTTGGGGCCACTGCTGTTTGTCATTTTTATAAATGACCTGGAGGAGGGCGTAGAAGGATGAGTGAGTAAATTTGCAGATGACACTAAAGTCGGTGGCGTTGTGGACAGTGCGGAAGGATGTTACAAGTTACAGAGGGACATAGATAAGCTGCAGCGCTGGGCTGAGAGGTGGCAAATGGAGTTTAATGCAGAAGAGTGTGAGGTGATTCATTTTGGAAGGAATAACGGGAAGACTGAGTACTGGGCTAATGGTAAGATTCTTGGCAGTGTGGATGAGCAGAGAGATCTCGGTGTCCATGAACATAGAACCCTGAAAGTTGCCACCCAGGTTGAGAGGGTTGTTAAGAAGGCGTACGGTGTGTTAGCTTTTATTGAGTTTAGGAGCCATGAGATCATGTTGCAGCTGGACAACACTCTGGTGCGGCCGCATTTGGAGTATTGCGTGCAATTCTGGTCGCCGCATTATAGGAAGGATGTGGAAGCATTGGAAAGGGTGCAGAGGAGATTTACCAGAATGTTGCCTGGTATGGAGGGAAGATCTTATGAGGAAAGGCTGAGGGACTTGAGGCTGTTTTCGTTAGAGAGAAGAAGGTTAAGAGGTGACTTAATTGAGGCATACAAGATGATCAGAGGATTGGATAGGGTGGACAGTGAGAGCCTTTTTCCTCGGATGGTGATGTCTAGCACAAGGGGACATACCTTTAAATTGAGGGGAGATAGATATAAGACAGATGTCAGAGGTAGGCTCTTTACTCAGAGAGTAGTAAGGGTGTGGAATGCCCTGCCTGCAACAGTAGTGGACTCGCCAACACTAAGGACAGTCAAATGGTCATTGGATAGACATATGGACAATAAGGGAATAGTGTAGATGAGCTTTAGAGTGGTTTCACAGGTTGGCGCAACATCGAGGGCCGAAGGGCCTGTACTGCGCTGTAATGTTCTATGTTCTATCTGCGAATGATTTAAATTGAAGTTGGCCAGGGGCAGCTGGGATAATGCTCGTATTATTTAATACTTCATTGATGTGTGATAAATTTTTGTCAAAACTTGCACTTTTTAAAACCCCATGAAACAATTCAATGCTGCAAACCCTGTTCCTGACAGGCTGCTTCTCTTCAGCAATACACAGCTCCCAATGGCAACCCACCATATTGTTACCAAGATTTAGTGAGGTTTTAACATTATCTCATCGTCAGGTCTTACCATTCCTTTGATGAAGCTTTGCTCCTCCTATGACAGGCTTGTGATAGTTGGTATAGTTTAACTTCAAACAATTTATTAAAACCTCGCAAAGAAAGCGTGGGAGTGCCAAGGTGTCCAGGTGGCATCATGCTTGTGCCGGGGATTGGCCCCAGGGGTGCCCTGCCCTTATGAGGAGGGGTGCAGAGGGCTCAATGACCCCTTTATTGGTGAATTGGGGCATTGAGGGGTCCGGAGGCGATGGTGGAAGGGTCTAGATATCGGAGCTCCATTTAAAAATGGCATCCCAATCTCTTCCTGCACTGATGACCAGAGCTTATTAGTGCAGGAAACAGGATATGGGGAGGGGGGATACGGGGGATATGGTGGAGCGGGGATATGGGGGAAGGGGGATATGGGGAGGGGGGATATGGGGGAGGGGGGATATGGGGGAGGGGGGATATGGGGAGGGGGGATATGGGGGATATGGGGAGGGGGGATATGGGGAGGGGGGATATGGGGGAGGGGGATATGGGGGATATGGGGGATGGGGATATGGGGGAGGGGGGATATGGGGAGGGGGATATGGGAGGGGGATACGGGGATATGGGGAGCGGGATATGGGGGAGGGGGGATATGGGGATGGGGGATATAGGGAGGGGGATATGGGGACATAGGGAGGGGGTTATGGCGGATATGGGGGAGCGGGGATATGGGGGAGGGGGGATATGGGGAGGGGGGATATGGGGAGGGGGAAGGGGGATATGGGGAGGGGATATGGGGAGGGGGATATGGGGGAGAGGGGATATGGGGGATATGGGGAGGGGGGATATGGGGGAGTGAGGATATGGGGAGGGGGATATGGGGGATATGAGGAGGGGGGATATGGGGGATATGGGGAGGGGGGATATGGGGATGGGGGATATGGGGGGATATGGGGGATGGGGGATATGGGGGAGGGGGGATATGGGGGAGGGGGGATATGGGGGAGGGGGATATGGATATCGAGCGGGGGGGGAGGCTCACCCTGCCTGCTCTGACGAGGTCGTTCACCTTCTTGTGGCACTGGATGCCTGTCCGTGGTGTCAGGGCCACAGCGGTGACGGCCTCTGCCACCTCCCTCTACAGACGCCGGCTGTGGCGTGGGGCAACTCTGCGGCCGTGTCCGGGATACAGTGCCTCCCTCCTCTGCTCCACTGCGTCCAGGAGCGCCTCCACATCGCGTGACTCGAACCTCGGGGCTGAGCAGCGGGCGGCCATCCAGTCGGGTCTTCTGGTCGGGTGGGGGGAGCAGCGCGTCTTATGAGCCATCACGCCGTGCGGCGTGCATGACGCCGCACGGCGTGAACCACGTGAGCCAGCGAGGATAGCGTCACGTCGCTGCTAGCCCATTCCGGGCAGGAGACTTAGCGACGTTTGGGGCGGCGTGATGCAGGTGGGATTTCGCCGTTTTTGGCGCCGGTCGGTGGACATCCCGCCGATAACGGAGAATTTCGCCCCATGAGTTGGAAATTGTGGTTATATACAGTTCTGATGCTGGTGATGACCCATAAGCACCTCCTGGACGCCCAGTTTTGAGTTGCTAGATCTGTTTTAAATCATTTACCCTGGTGGTAATGCGATACAACACAATGGAGAATTGTAAAGATGGGACATGGTCATCACGAGGACAGTGCGGAGGTCACTATTACCAGTACTGTTCTGGACAGATGCACCTGTGACAGGTCGGCTGATGCAGATGAGGTTAGGCATGGTTTCCCCCACCACTGGCTGAAGACCCAGTCTAGCAGCTATTATCCGTTAGACCTCAGCCAGCAGTGATATTATCGAATCTTGGTGACAGAGGTTGAAGTGCCCCACCCAGAGTACATCCTTATCACACTCGGTGCTTCTCCCAGTTGATGTACTGATTCATCGGCTGAGGTGGGAGTACGCAGTGGGCGCAGGAGGTTTCCTTGCCCATGTTTGACTTGATGCCCTGAGACTTCATGGGGGTCTAGAGTCAACTCCCTACTCACTGTGCTGTCACTGAGTCTGTCCTACCAGTGGAACAGGACATATCCAGAGCTGGGGATGGAACAAATCTGCCATAAGCATGGCTCTGTCAGGCTGTTGCTTGACTAGTCTGTGGGACAGTTGTTTCAGGACCTTATATGTTAGTAAGGAGGACTTTGTCAGGGCTGGGTTTGTTGTTTCTAGTGCCGAGGTCAATGTCAGGCGGTGTCCATTTTAATTCCTTTTTGTTGACATTGATACTCAGTAGCTTGCTTCACCGGTTCAGAGTCCATTGAGCCATATTACTGTGGATATGGAGGAAGCCATACCAGGTGAAGCCAGCGAACCAGATGGGTTTTCATAACAATGGTTGTATGGTCACCACTACTGAGACTAGCTTCGCTGTTAGCTCCAGATTTATTCATTGAACTTTAAATTCCACCAGCTGCCATGGAGGAGTTTGAAACCATTCCACCAGAGCATCAGCCTGGTTCTCGGGACTTTTTTTTTTAATGCATTTTATTCAAACTTGTATGAAAGTAGGTTACAGCAAATAAACACCCCGGGAAACATTCTTCTCAACAATCAACTATACAGTTTGTACAGATTTTTCTCCTTTTTCACCCCCCCCCCCCCCCCCCTCCTCACCATTACCCACCCCCCTGCGACGAACAGTTCCTCAAACATGGTCACAAACATCCCTCACCTTTTCTCAACCTCCCCTGCTGAGCCCCTTAACTCGTATCTTCTCTAACCGCAGGAAGACGAACAGGTCACCCAACCATGCTGCTACCCTCGGTGGCGATGCCAACCGCCACTCAAGCAAAATTCGTCGCCGTGCAATCAGAGAGGCGAAGGCCAAGACATCAACCTTCCTCCTAGTGTGATTACTGCCTGCTTCATCATCTCCGGCAACTTCCCCTTCTCCAGTGCTTCATTAAACACCCCCAACAGCTGTGGTGCCAGGTCCGCCGCAAATTCCTTATAAAATTCTGCCGGGTACCCATCCGGCCCAGGGACCTTCCCTGCCTTCATACCCCAGATACTATCCAGCACCTCCCTCAGCCCCAGGGGCTCCTCCAACACCTGCCTCTTTGCTTCCTCCACCTGGGGAAATTCCAGTTCATCCAGAAACCACCCCATGTCCTCCTCCTCTCCTCCTGGATCTGCCTCATAAAGTCCCTGGTAATACTCTCTAAATGCCTCATTTCTCTTCCCTGGCTCTGACACCACATCCCCAGCCTCAGTCCCGATCTTCGATATTTCCCTGGACGCAGCCTCCCTCCGCAGCTGGTGCGCCAGCATGCGGCTCACCTTCTCCCCATACTCGTATTGCACCCCTCTTGCCCTACGCAGTTGCCCTACCGCCCTCCCCGTTGTCAGCCTGTCAAATTGCCCCTGCAACTTTTTCCTCCTCACCAATCCCTCCACGGTGGGCACCCTCGAATATTCCCTGTCCACCTCCACTATCTCGCTCACTAGACGGTCATGTTCCGCCCTCCTTTCCTTCGCACGAACCGTAAATGAGATAATTTCTCCCCGGACCACTGCCTTTAGTGCTTCCCAAAAAATGCCCGCCGGCACCTTCCCATTCTGATTGAACTCCACATAATCCCAAATCGCCAACCGCACCTTATCACAAAACCCTCTATCCGCCAACAACCCCGAGTCAAACCTCCACCCCGGCCTCTGCTCTCGTCCCGTACCGAACCGAATATCCAGCCAGTGGGGCGCATGGTCCGAGATAACTATCCCCGCATACTCTGCCCCCTTCACCCCAACCAAAATCTCCCGACACACTACAAAGTAATCAATTCTCGAATAGACCATAATACCATAATACATAGGAGCGGAAGTAAGGCCATTCGGCCCATCGAGTCCACTCCACCATTCAATCATGGCTGATTTCAACTCCATTTACCCGCTCTCTCTCCATAGCCCTTAATTCCTCGAGAAATCAAGAATTTATCAACTTCTGTCTTAAAGACACTCAACGTCCCGGCCTCCACCGCCCTCTGTGGCAATGAATTCCACAGACCCACCACTCTCTGGCTGAAGAAATTTCTCCTCATCTCTGTTCGAAAGTGACTCCCTTTTATTCCAAGGCTGTGCCCCCGGGTCCTAGTCTCCCCTGCTAATGGAAACAACTTCCCTACGTCCACCCTATCTAAGCCATTCATTATCTTGTAAGTTTCTATTAGATCTCCCCTCAACCTCCTAAATTCCAATGAATATAATCCCAGGATCCTCAGACGTTCATCGTATGTTAGGCCTACCATTCCTGGGATCATCCGTGTGAATCTCCGCTGGACCGGCTCCAGTGCCAGTATGTCCTTCCTGAGGTGTGGGGCCCAAAATTGCTCACAGTATTCTAAATGGGGCCTAACTAATGCTTTATAAAGCTTCAAAAGTACATCCCTGCTTTTATATTCCAAGCCTCTTGAGATAAATTACAACATTGTATTTGCTTTCTTAATTACGGACTCAACCTGCAAGTTTACCTTTAGCGAATCCTGGACTAGGACTCCCAAGTCCCTTTGCACTTCAGCATTATGAATTTTGTCACCGTTTAGAAAATAGTCCATGCCTCTATTCTTTTTTCCAAAGTGCAAGACCTCGCACTTGCCCACGTTGAATTTCATCAGCCATTTCTTGGACCACTCTCCTAAACTGTCTAAATCTTTCTGCAGCCTCCCCACCTCCTCCATACTACCTGCCCCTCCACCTATCTTTGTATCATCGGCAAACTTAGCCAGAATGCCCGCAGTCCAGTCATCTAGATTGTTAATATATAAAGAGAACAGCTGTGGCCCCAACACTGAACCCTGCGGGACACCACTCGTCACCGGTTGCCATTCCGAAAAAGAACCTTTTATCCCAACTCTCTGCCTTCTGCCTGACAGCCAATCGTCAATCCATGTTAGTACCTTGCCTCGAATACCATGGGCCCTTATTTTACTCAGCAGTCTCCCGTGAGGCACCTTATCAAAGGCCTTTTGGAAGTCAAGATAGATAACATCCATTGGCTCTCCTTGGTCTAACCTATTTGTTATCTCTTCAAAGAACTCTAACAGGTTTGTCAGGCACGACCTCCCCTTACTAAATCCATGCTGACTTGTCCTAATCCGACCCTGCACTTCCAAGAATTTAGAAATCTCATCCTTAACAATGGATTCTAGAATCTTGCCAACAGCTGAGGTTAGGCTAATTGGCCTATAATTTTCCATCTTTTTCCTTGTTCCCTTCTTGAACAGGGGGGTTACAACAGCGATTTTCCAATCCCCTGGGACTTTCCCTGACTCCAGTGACTTTTGAAAGATCATAACTAACGCCTCCACTATTTCTTCAGCTATATCCTTTAGAACTCTAGGATGTAGCCCATCTGGGCCCGGAGATATATCAATTTTTAGACCTCTTAATTTCTCTAGCACTTTCTCCTTTGTGATGGCTACCATATTCAACTCTAACCCTGACTCTCCTGAATTGTTGGGATATTACTCATGTCTTCTACTGTGAAGACTGGCGCAAAGTACTTATTCAGTTCCTCAGCTATTTCCTTGTCTCCCATCACTAGATTACCAGCGTCATTTTGGAGCAGCCCAATGTCTACTTTTGCCTCCCGTTTGTTTTTAATGTTTTTCAGAAACTTTTACTATCATTCCTAATGTTACTGGCTAGCCTACCTTCATAATTGATCCTCTCTTTCCTTATTTCTCTCTTTGTTATCCTCTGTTTGTTTTTGTAGCCTTCCCAATCTTCTGACTTCCCACTACTCTTTGCCACATTATAGGCTTTCTCTTTTGCTTTGATGCATTCCCTAACTTCTTTTTTCAGCTATGGCTGCCTAATCCCCCCTCTGATAACCGTTCTTTTCTTTGGGATGAACCTCTGTACTGTGTCCTCAATTACTCCCAGAAACTCCTGCCATTGCTGTTCTACTGTCTTTCCCACTCGGCTCTGCTCCCAGTCGATTTTCATCAGTTCCTCCCTCATGCCCCTGTAGTTACCTTTATTTAACTGTAACACCTTTACATCTGATTCTACCTTCTTTCCTTCAAATTGGAGATTGAATTCTACCATATTATGATCACTGCCTCCTAAGTGTTCCCTTACTTTAAGATCTTTAATCAAGTCTGGCTCATTACATAACACTAAGTCCAGAATGACCTGTCCCCTCGTGGGCTCCATCACAAGCTGTTCCAAAAAGCCCTCCTGTAAACATTCAATGAATTCCCTTTCCTTGGGTCCACTGGCAGCATTATTTAGCCAGTCCACCTGCATATTGAAGTCCCCCATGATCACTGTGACCTTGCCTTTCTGACATGCACTTTCTATTTTGTGGTGCATTTTGTGCCCCTGGTCCTGACCACTGTTAGGAGGCCTGTACATAACTTCCATTATGTTTTTTTTGCCTTTGCGGTTCCTCAACTCTACCCACACAGACTCCACATCATCTGACCCTATGTTGTTTAGTGCTATTGATTTAATTTCATTCTTAATTAACAAGGCATCCCCGCCCCCTCTGCCCACCTCTCTGTCTTTTCGATAGGTTGTGAATCCCTGGATGTTTAAATGCCAGTCCTGAACACCCTGCAACCACGTCTCTGTGATGCCTACCACATCATACCTGCCAGTCACAATCTGGGCCACAAGCTCATCTACCTTGTTCCGTACACTGCGCGCATTTAAATATAGCACCTTTAATTCTCTTTTGACCGTCCCTTTTTGTTTTCTTAGTGTGGTGGACCTTGGTTTACTGAGCCTTTCCATACACTGTGTCATATTTTGTGGGATGGGGACTATCGTAACCTCTCCTGAGTTCTGTCTTTTTGTGCGTTTTTGTATTCCTAAGCAGCTACGCTTCCCACTGATTACTTCACTTCTTGGTTCCCTGACTTTCCCTTCCCCCCCCCCAATCTCTAGTTTAAAGTCCTATTGACCACCCTATTTGCTCTTTTCGCCAGAACACTGGTCCCAGCTCGGTTCAGGTGGAGACCATCCCAACGGTATAGGTCCCCCCTGTCCCAAAACTGATGCCAGTGTCCCATGAAAAGGAACACTTCTTTCCCACACCACTCTTTCAGCCACATGTTAACTTCCCTTATTCTTGCCTCCCTATGCCAATTTGTACGTGGCTCGGGCAGTAATCCGGAGATTATGACCCTTGAGGATCTGTTTTTTAATTTGAATCCTAGCTCTTTATAATCTCTAAACAGGTCCTCTTTTCTAGACTTGCCTATGTTGTTGGTACCGATATGGACCACAACAACTGGATACTCCCCCTCCCTCTCCAGTATCCTTTCAAGCCGGTCAGAGATGTCCCGCACCCTAGCACCGGGCAGGCAACATACCATGCGAGACTCTTTATCCTGCTCACAAAGGATACTATCTCTCCCCCTGATAATAGAATCCCCTACAACTACAACTTGCCTATTTACTCCCTCCCCTTGAATGGCCTGCTGAACCATGGTGCCTTGGACAGCTGACTCATCCTTCCTGCAGCCCTGGTCGCCATCCACACAGGGAGCAAGTGCCTCATACCTGTTGGACAGGGTCAAGGGCTGAGGCTCCTGAGTTCCTGACTGCTGGTTCCCTTTACCTGCCTGACTTGCAGTCACACCCTGCTGCCCCTGGCCACTGGCAGGATTTAAACTACTTACTCTGACAGGTGTGACTGCCTCCTGAAACACAGTGTCCAGGTAAGTCTCCCCCTCCAGGATGTGCCTCAGTGTTTGAAGCTCAGACTCCAGCTCATCAACTCTGAGCCGGAGCTCTTCGAGCAGCCAACACTTACTGCAGATGTGGTCGCTGCAGCTCGCAATGGGATCTGCCAGCTCCCACATCAAGCAGCTCAAGCACATCACCTGACCAGCCATCACTAATTAATTAATTAGTTTTATTTAAGTTTACGAGTTTAGCTGTGTTTTTTTTAAAATTTGGGGCAGATTTGCTATCAACCAATCAGATCACAGCTTCCCTCTGATGTCACTTTTGGAAAAGAAAACTGGAAAACAGGAAGTTGCCGTTAGGTTTTTATACTCACAGAGACTGCTCCTACTCCTCCGAACGGCTCCCGAAATTAGGCCGGAAGAAAGAGAGAGAACAAAACAGTCGGGAAAAAGCACCTTCTCCCACTCTTCACCGAATTACCTCACTGCACCAAATTACCAAATTCTCACTCTGTCTGTGTCTCACTCACTCAGGCTGTGTCTCCTTGACCAGCGCAATACACCTTATCGACATGTGAAAAGAAAGAATACTCCCTTCCCCCTGGGTTCTGAAAGTGCCATGGATCCACTATACCCATCCTCTCCATAACCCACCCCCCCCAGCTCCCTTGCCATTCTTACCCTACCCATCGACCTGGGTCTGGATCTATCCACCCTCGGCTCCAGGACACAGTTAAAATCTCCTCCCATGATCAACTGGTACGTGGCCAAATCCGGGATTGCTGCCAGCAAGCCCCTCATAAAACCCACATCATCCCAATTTGGGGCACACACATTTACCAACACTACCGGTGCCCCTTCCAATACCCCACTCACAATCACATATCTCCCACCTGGATCCTTCACCTCCTTCGCACTCACGAATCCCATTTTTTGCTCATTAAAATCGCCACACCCCTCAATTTCAAATCAAACCCCGAGTGAAAAACCTGCTCGACCCACCCCTTCCTTAACCTAACCTGGTCCTTCACACGGAGGTGTTGGTTCTCTGGATTTCTGGCTCAGTGACATTACGCTACACCATCTCATCTTATGCAATGTCTTTCATAACCTCAAAGACATCCCAAGGCGTTTCAAAAGAAATGAAATAGTTTGGAAGTCCAGCCGTTGATGCAATGTAGGAAATGCAGCAGTCAATTTATTTCAAGTAAGTCTGTGTTAGTGGTGCGGGTTGAAGGAAAATATTGGCCAGGACTCTGGGGAGAATTTCCCTGCTCTTCCTTGAATCATATCATGGGATCTATTATATCCATCTGAGAGGATACGCTATTGATTTACCACCTCATCAGAAAGACCGCCTCTGATAATACAGTACTCTATTGAGGTGTCAGCCTAGATTACGTGGTTAACTCTCTGAACCTGATGCTGTTCTCTACCAAATGGCTGCACTTCCATCGCTATCAGTGCAACTGCATCCCCCACCAGCACCCTATACTGCAGTGATACCCAAGCAGTTTGTAAGCAGGTAAATCTAGGCTGTCCCTTCAGCAGCAGATGGCATGCAGCCGCAAGCTGGTCCATCTGGTGTATGAATATAAGAGCCACCTTGGGCCTTGCAGCTACCCACATCCTGCCCTTTCTCTGTCTCAGGAGGACCATTTTGATGCATATGCCCTATAGGAAAGGCAGCAACTGTTAAAAAGGGAAAGCACAATAATGGAAACTGACCAGGACAGACAGTCAGCAGCACCTAGAGGATATTGCGAGAGGAGGACACTGGGACAGACAGTCAACAGCACCGAGAGGAGAGTGCGAGAGGAGGACACTGGGACACCAGGACAGACAGTCAGCAGCACCTAGAGGAGAGTGCGAGAGGAAGACACCGGGACAGACAGTCAGCAGCACTTAGAGTAGAATACGAGAGGAGGACACTGGGACACCAGGGCAGACAGTCAGCAGCACTCAGAGGAGAGTGGGAGAGGAGGACACCGGGACAGACAGTCAGCAGTACTTAGAGGGGAGTACAAGAGGAGGACACCGGGACAGACAGTCAGCAGCACCTAGAGGGGACTGCGAAAGGAGGACACCAGGACAGACAGTTAGCAGCACTTAGAGGAGAGTACGAGAGGAGGACACCGGACACCAGGACAGACAGCCAGCAGCACTTAGAGGGGAGTACGAGAGGAGGACACCAGGACAGCCAGCTGTACTTAGAGGAAAGTGTGAGAGGCGGTCACCGAGACAGATAGCCAGCAGCACTTAGAGGGGAGTACAAGAGGAGGACACCGGGACAGACAGTCAGCAGCACCTAGAGGGGACTGCAAAAGGAGGACACCAGGACAGACAGTTAGCAGCACTTAGAGGAGAGTATGAGAGGAGGACATCGGGACACCAGGACAGTCAGCAGCTCTTAGAGGACAGTACAAGAGGAGGACACCGGGAGAGACAGTCAGGAGCACTTAGAGGAAAGTGTGAGAGGAGGACACTGAGACAAACAGTCAGCAGCACCTAGAGGAGACTGTGAAAGGAGGACACCAGGACAGACAGTTAGCCGCACTTGGAGGAGAATACGAGAGGAGGACACCAGGACACCAGGATTGACAGTCAGCAGCACTGAGAGGAGAGTGCGAGAGGAGAACACCGGGACAGACAGTCAACAGCACCGAGAGGAGAGTGGGAGTGGAGGACACCGGGACAGACAGTCAACAGCACCGAGAGGAGAGTGTGAGAGGAGGACACTGGGACACCAGGACAGACAGTCAGCAGCACCTAGAGGAGAGTGCGAGAGGAGGACACTGGGACACCAGGACAGACAGTCAGCAGCACCTAGAGGATATTGCGAGAGGAGGACACTGGGACAGACAGTCAGCAGCACTTAGAGTAGAATACGAGAGGAGGACACTGGGACACCAGGGCAGACAGTCAGCAGCACTCAGAGGAGAGTGGGAGAGGAAGACACCGGGACAGACAGTCAGCAGTACTTAGAGGAGAGTGGGAGAGGAGGACACCGGGACATCAGGACAGACAGTCAACAGCACTTAGAGGAAAGTGCGAGAGATAGACACCGGACACCAGGACAGTCAGCACCACTTAAAGGAGATTGCGTGAGGAGGACACCAGGGCACCGAGACAGACAGTCATCCGCCACCAGTACCCTAGTGTCCTAGTGTCCCTATACTGCAGTGATAACCAATCAGCTTGTCAGCAGGTAAATCCAGGCTGTAACTTCAGCAGCAGATGGCACGCAGCCGCAAACTGGTCCATCTGGTGCATGAGTATAAGAGCCACCTTGGGCCTTGCAGCTACCCTCATCCTGCCCTTTCTTTGTCTCAGGAGGATCATTTTGATGAAATACATGCATATGTCCGATAGAAAAGGCAGCAACTGTTAAAAAGGGAAATCACAATAATGGAAACTGACCAGGACAGACAGTCAGCAGCACTTAGAGGAGAGTACGAGGTGAGGACACCGGGACAGAGAGTCAGCAGCACTTAGAGCAAAGTACAAGAGGAGGACACCGGGACAGACAGTCAGCAGCACTTAGAGGAGAATATGAGAGGAGGTCACCGGGACACTAGGATAGACAGTCAGCAGCACTTAGAGGAGAGTATGAGAGGAGGACACCGGGACACCAGGACAGACAGTCAGCGGCACTTAGAGGGGAGTACAAGAGGAGGACACCAGGGCAGTCAGCAGCACTTAGAGGAGAGTGCGAAAGGAGGACACCGGGACAGAGAGTCAGCAGCACCTAGAAGAGAGTGCAAGAGGAGGACACCGAGACACTGGGACAGACAGTAAGCAGCAACTAGAGGGGAGTATGAGAGGGAGACACTGGGACAGACAGTCAGCAGCACCCAGAGGAGAGTGGGAGAGGTAGACATCAGGACACCAGGACAGATAGTCAGTTGCACTTAGGGGAAAATGTTAAAGGAGGACACGGGACAGACAGTCAGCAGCACTTAGGGGAGAATGTGAAAGGAGGACACCGGGACAGACAGTGAGCAGCACGTAGAGGAGAATGTGAGAGGAGGACACCGGGACACAGAGACAAACAGTCAGCAGCACCTAGAGGAGAGTGCAAGAGGAGGACACTGGGACACCAGGACAGACAGTCAGCAGGACATAGAGCAAAGTACGAGAGGAGGACACCGGGACACTAGGACTGTCAGCAGCACTGAGAGAGGAATTTGAGAGGAGTACACTGGGGCAGACAGTCAGCAACACATAGAGGAGAGTGTGATTGGAGATTGAAAACAGTGCGAGAATGCAATCAGAGTTTAAGTCCTAACTTGGATTTTGGAGCTCCTGGGGTGATGTCAGAATTCAAAGCAATGTGGAGCAAGTGGAAGTAGTTGATTGTGAACACAGTTGAGTAAGTATTTACTACTTCTGTTACATATAGTTTGTAAGGTCTATATTTTTAGTTTGTAAGGGCAATATTCTGTTGGAACAAAGGGCCTGGAGTAATATATATTAATTGAAGATTGAATTTAAAGGGGTAAGTCATGGTTGGAGAGTTCTAACCTGTGATATGCTCCTTCTGCTCTGTGTGGGAAACCAGAATCATTTCCGGTGCCTGGAGCCAGCTTGTGTGCAGGATGTGTCTCCAGCTGAAACTCCTGAAAGCCAGTGTTTTGGAGTTGGAACAATGACCGATAGTACCATAAGGCTGAGAGTATCATGGATAGCATATAGAGAGAGGTGGTCATACAGCAGGCTACCTGTCCACAAGCAGGAAGGGAATTGATGACCACCAAGTAGAGCAAGAGAACTTGGCAGTTAGTGCAGGAATACCGTGTGACTATTCCCCTGCAAAACAGATAGACCGCTTTGGATACTGTTGGAGGGAAAGGCTGTTCATGGGGAAGCAGCAGCCAAATTCACTGCACCACGGTTAGCTCTACTGCACGGGAGAGGAGTAAGAAGTGGACATGCAATAGTTATAGGAGATTCAATTGTAAGGGAAAAACATAGGTGTTTTTGCGGATGCAAACAAGGCTCCAGAATGGTATGTTGCCTCCCTGGTGCTAGGGTCAAGGATGTCTCAGAGTGGCGACAAGGTATTCTGGAGGGAGAGGGTGAACAGTCAGTGGTTGTAGTACACATTGGCTCAGACGACAGAGATAAGTAATGGGATGAGGTCCTAAAAGCTGAATATAGGGAGTTAGGAGGATAGTTAAAAAGTAGGACCTCAAAAATAGCGATCTCAGGATTATCACCAGTGCCACATGCTAGTCGGAGCAGGATATATCAGATGAATACACGGTTGAAGAGGCGGAGGGGTCAGATTCCTGGGATATTGGGGCCAGTTCTGGTGGAGGTGGGAACAGTACAAACTGGATGAGTTGGACGTGGGCAGAACTGAGACTGATGTCCTCGGAGGAGTATTTGCTGGAGTGGTTGGGGAGGGTTTCAATTAAAATGACAGGGGGACGGGAACCTATGCAAGGAATCAGAGAAGGGGGAAATGCGGAAAAGAACAAAAGACAGAAAGGGGAGTAATGAAAGTGATAGGCAGAGAAATCAAGGGTCAGAATCAAACAGGGCCCCAGTGAAAAATAATAGGGGCGAGACAAGGAATGTTAAAAAGACAAGCCTTAAGGCTTTGTGCCTCACTGCACGGAGCATTCTCAATAAAGTGGGTGGATTAATCGTGCAATTCCTGTTCCAGGCTGAGGTCATTCATGACGGCCTCCCGCCTTCTCAACCTTGTCCCTTGTCTGAGGTGTGGTGATGCTCAGGTTAAATCACCACCACCCCGCTCAAAGGGAAAAGCAGCCTAGGGACTATGGTGACTTTACCTTACTGTTTGGAGGGTAGCTCCCCACAGCCCCCACCTCAGAATAATCCAGAATCAGAATCCCTGGTTCAGATTGTGTTTTTTCAATTAGTGAAAGCATAAACTTCAGTATATACAGGAACATAGAACATTGGAATAAGAGTAGGCCTCCAGCACTTCAAGTCTTTTCCACCATTCAATTAGATCACAGTTGACCTGCATCCCAAATCCGTTTACCTGATTGATTTTGTAAGTTATATTTTCTAACAAACCCTATCAATCTCAGTTTTTAAAATTTTAATTTGATCTGGTCTCAATGTCTGTTTAGGAATCACCATATTTACAGTAAGTTTCTGAATCTAAGGTATTACTGTAAATCATAACCACTGGGAAGCCATAGGACCAACACTGGCTCATGAGATACTCTACTCAGTTACCAGCCACCCCCCCCCCCCCCCACTTTACCCACCCACATTATGCTCCTAAAAATACACTCACTGCATTTCATCTGCCACTTCCCTGGTGAAATGAGAGTGACTGCCCTTGACATCAAGGCTGCATTTAACTGAGTGTGTCATCAAGGAGCCCCAGCAAAACAGGGAATCTGTGAGAAAACTGGTTTGAGTCATACTTAGCACAAAGGAAGATGATTGTGATTGTTGGAGGCCAGCCATTTGAGCCCCAGGATTTCACTGCAGGAGTTCCCAGGGTAATGTCCTCGGCCCAACCATCTTCAGTTACTTCATCAACGATATTCCTTCCATCATCAGGTCAGATACAGGGATGTTCGCTGATGGCTGCACAATGTTCAGCACAATTTGCAATTCCTCAGATACTGAAGTAGTCCATGTCAATGTGCAGCATGACCTGGGCAATATTCAGAATTGGGTTGATAAGTGGCAGGTAACATTCACGCCACACAAGTGCCATGCAATGACCACCTCGAACAAAAGAGAATCTAACCATCTCCCCTTGATATTCAATGGCATTACCATCACTATCGATGTCCTGGGGGTTATCATTGACCAGTAACTGAACTGGACTAACCATGTAAATACTGTGGCTACAAGGGCAGATCAAAGATTGGGAATTCAGTGGTGAGTAACTCACCTCCTGACTCCTCAAGTCTGTCCAGCATCTAGAAGGCACAAGACAAGAGTGTGGTGGAATATTCTCCCCTTGCCTGAATGAGTAAAGCTCCAACAACACTTGAGAAGACGCTTGACACTATCCACGACAAATCAGCTAACTTTATTGGCACCCCACAACATCCTCTCCCTCCATCACCACTGCACAGTAGTAGCAGTGTGCGCCATCTGCCAGATGCATTGCAGAAATTCATCAGGGCTCTTTCAACAGTATCTTCGAAACTCATGTTCTACCACTTAAACGAACAAGGACAGCAGGTGCATGGGAACACCAACACTATAAGTTCCCCTCAAAGCCATGCAACATTATGAATTAGAACAATATCTATGTTTCTTCTCTGTCACTGAGTCAAAATCCTGGAATTCCCTTCCTAACAGCACTGTTGATGGAACCACACCATGTGGACTACTGACGCTCAAGAAGGCAGCTCATCGCCACCTTCTCAAGAGCCATTAGAGATGAGAAATAAATGCTGGCTTAACCAGCGATGTCCCCACTGCATGAACAAATAAATAAATAAAAAATTGGCGCTGAAATCCAAGATTGATAGAATCATAGAATTTACAGTGCAGAAGGAGGCCAGTCAGCCCATCGAGTCTGCACCGGCTCTTGGAAAGAGCACCCTACCCAAGGTCCACACCTCCACCCTATCCCCATAACCCAGTAACCCCACCCAACACTAAAGGCAATTTTGGACACTATGGGCAATTTAGCATGGCCAATGCACCTAACCTGCACATCTTTGGACTGTGGGAGGAAACCGGAGCACCCGGAGGAAGCCCACGCACACATGGGGAGAACGTGCAGACTCCACACAGACAGTGACCCAAGCCGGGAATCGAACCTGGGACCCTGGAGCTGTGAAGCAATTGTGCTATCCACAATGCTACCAGGCTGCCCTTAGGAAAGGATAGGAAAGGAATGCAAAGTGCACCATTCAATTTTAATAGCTTTCAAACTCTAGTCACATATCATTATTTCTGAAGGGCTTCAAGGTCAGTTTATGGTGAAGGTTTGTCACAATTTGGTTTTATGCCACACCTTCAATGTCTCTGCGCTATGGTACAAAAGAACATAGGAACATCACAAATAGCAGGGGCAGGAGGCCATTTGACCCCTTGAGCCTGTTCTGTTCTTCAGTAGGATCATGGAAGATCTAATTGCAGCCTAAACTTCACGTTCCTGCCTGCCCCCATAACCCTCGACTCCCGTGTAGATCAAAAAGCTGCAACTCAGACTTGCACACAATTGGTGATGGATAACCTCCAGTGCTCTCTGGGGTGGAGAAGACCAAAGATTAAATACCCTCTCAGAGAAGAAATTCCTCATCCTCCCTGTCTTAAATGGGAGAACCTAGGTACCCCTACGAGTAGAATCCTCTCTGCATCTACCCTGTCAAGCGCCCTCAGAATCTTACATTTCAATAAGATCACCTCTTTTTTCTGAACTCTAATTACTATAGATCCAACCTGCTCAACCTATTCTTCAACACCTTCAACCGAGGAATCAGCCTAGTGAACCTTCCCTGAATGGTTTCTGTCATGTTCTGTACACTGTCCGAAGTGAATGATGAACTACAGAACATCGAGTCTAAATAATTTATTTTAAAACAACTGTGATAAAGATAACTCAGATACATAAAATAATGAACTACTAACACTAATTAACTATTGTCGAGATACTGCAAAATACGTCTATCCTCCAACTCGACCTACTCCCAACTAACTCCCCAGCCACAGGGTCACGTGGTGGGTTTACCCTGCCACCTAGTGGTCAGAAGTCATGCACAACATTATGTACAGCATTGTTTCATGCATATCATCACAGTTTCCAGTGCAAGTCTACCCCTCCCCAAGCGAGGAGTCCAAGACAGTATGCCGATATGGCGTTACAAATTCTCCGTGCAGCTGTGGCAAGACTTCCCTACTTTTATACTCCACCACCGCTTCAATAAACACCAACATTCCATTTCTTTTCCTAATGACCTGTTATACCTGCATTTTGCCTTTTTGTGATTAATGTGTTGGCTCACCCAGATCCCTCTGTACTGCAGCACTCTGCAATGTCTGTCCATTTATATAATATTCTCCTTCACTATTCTGCCCACGAATGTGCGCAACATTTTCACACATTATGCTCCATCTGTTAAGGCTTTGCCCATTCATTTAGATATCTGTATCCATTTGCAGACTCTTTGCATCCTCCTCACAACTTGCTTTGGCTACAATGCTTCATCCAAGTCATTAATATATATTGTAAATGGTTGAGGCCCCAGTACTGATTCAGTGACATTACACCAGTTGCTGTTTATCAAATTGTATCCATAGCAGCATGAGCTTTTATCCTGTGTAATAACCTTTTAAATGGCACCTTATTGAATGCCTTTTGCAAATCCAAACACACTACGTATACTGATTCCCTTTGATCCACCTCGCTTGTTACATCCTCAAAGAACTCTAATAAATTTCTCAAACACAATTTCCCTTTCATAAAAGCAAGCTGACTCTGCTTAGACCTCACATATATTCACCAACAAGCTGACTATTCCTCCCCAAAGGAAACATTGAACACTCTCACATAAAGCAGGTGCATCTTTTATAATAACTACCCTGGGAGTAACACAGCAGGAGTCGGTCTCTTTTATCGTTGTTTAGCTCTAAGGCTGCATGTTAGCACTGATCTGAGCATGAAATTTCTACATTCTTGCAAATGCCTACAGAACCAAAAAATTCAAAGTTCCTACATGGCGCACATCCAAACTGATTGGTTGCTGTTTTTGTTGACCCATAATGTCCGCCTTAGGTTGTCAAAAGCAGGATTTTAATGGATTGCAATCACCATCTTGTGGCGTATGTGCATAACATGAACATAAACACAATGGGGGGGATTCTCTGCTGCCTGACGCCGACAGAGTGATTCACGATGGGGCAGAGAATCGAGCATTGGGCTAAGAACGAGACCGGTGCTGTTGCAATGCTCTGGTCCCCTGCCAGTGGCGGCAGCGAGGTACATGGCCCACGCCGGTGGGACAATACAAAACCGTGGTTTGCATGGATTTAAACGCAATTAAATCCTTCAGGCAGGAGTCATGCGGGCGTGAATTGGTGCAGGTATTCTGTCACAGTAAAATGTTCATTATTAAAACATGTCACTGCTGAAACTTGTGAATCTTCTGTCATGTTAATTTTCACAGCAAGCCTACCTGCACCCTATCAGCAGGAAAACAGGAGTCAGACTTAACCAGATCCTGAGGGGCACGAGAGCTTTCCTCAGAGTGAGTAGAAATCGCTCTCCTGCCTTGTATAGGGACTAGCGGACTGTTCCAACACATCCCTTTGGAATGATGTTAGACAGTGATGCATGATCAATTGCACAAAGACGAGAGTTGAATACAACTGAGGCTTTATTGCTCAAGATGTGTGGCCTCCCACAGCAGCTGGTGAAATGGCTGCTACACAGAGGACACACATATTTATACTCCGCCAACTGGGCGGAGCCAGCAGGCAGGGACTACCGTCATACCTGTAGTACAGGTCCTACCATACATCACCTAATATAGGTGCAACAGTGGTTTACCACAGACAGACACTTGGAGAGGGGAACAATTAGTCAGAATGGGGCAGAGTGATTGGTTCGGAGGGTGGTGCAAGGGGGGTAGGGAAGGGGGAGCGTTGAACTGGCAGACACAGCCTCGTCCTAGGCAAACCTAGAGATGATGAGGGCCTCCTTGCTCCTCCTGGCATGTCGGACCCTCACTGTTCCCTGTCCTCCATCCTCTGGCCCCTCCTCAGGCGCGGCCTCGAACCCCTCCTGGTCCGCCTCCTCAGACAAGGCTGCATGTTCCTCTGGCTCCTCCTCCAGTATGTCACCCAGCCATTGTGCCAGATTGTGGAGGGCACAGGAGGCCACCACAAAGCATATTACATGGTACATATTAACTTACTTGCCTTGCAGGTCAGCTGTTGAGTTCGGGAGTGAGAGCTGGGACCTTAGAATCAGCGCGGGAATTTTGAAAAGCGCGGGGGCTGCGAGACAGAGGGGACCATTTAAAAGGTTGCTGTCTGTGGTGAGGTGAGTACATATTAACTTACTTGCCTTGCAGGTCAGCTGTTGAGTTCGGGAGTGAGAGCTGGGACCTTAGAATCAGCGCGGGAATTTTGAAAAAGCGCAGATTAACAACTTGCTTACCTTGCAGGCCAAGTCGATTTCAGCAGGAGCGGAGCAGGTTAGTCCATTTCTGCGGGGGCAGTGCGGAAGTGATTTCTGGGAGGTAAGTTTCTCCTTTAAATAAATTTTTTTTTAAAAAATTCTAGTGTTTAAGGTGGGAACAGGAAGTCGACCCGCGGACGTCTGGGAAGACCCTCACCAATAAATTCTGGTGGAGAGGAAACCCTTTGGAGTGAGGTAAGTACCATATTTTATTATTGTTATTAATAATTTTTATTCTTTCTTTTTTTTTTATATATAAAATTTTTTTTTTTAAATTTAGTTGTTAGCCAGATCTTGGTAGAAAGTTAGAGGAATGGCAGGGAAGGGAGTGCAATGTTCCTCCTGCAGGATGTTTGAGGTGAGGGATGCCGTTAGTGTCCCTGCTGATTTTACCTGCAGGAAGTGCTGCCATCTCCAGCTCCTCCAAGACCGAGTTAGGGAACTGGAGCTGGAGTTGGAAGAACTTCGGATCATTCGGGAGGCAGAGGGGGTCATAGATAGCAGCTTCAGGGAATTAGTTACACCAAAGATTGGAGATAGATGGG
This sequence comes from Scyliorhinus torazame, assembly GCF_047496885.1. NCBI lineage: Eukaryota > Metazoa > Chordata > Chondrichthyes > Carcharhiniformes > Scyliorhinidae > Scyliorhinus > Scyliorhinus torazame. The sequence goes on along the minus strand of NC_092713.1, from coordinate 43,287,612 downwards.
TAACTGTAAGAGGGACGGGGAAAAAACAGTCAGTGCAGGGATCCCCTGCGGTCGTTCCCTTGAGAAACAAGTATACCGCTTTGGATACTTGTGGGGGGGACGACTTACCAGGGGTAAGCCATGGGGTACAGACCTCTGGCACAGAGTCTGTCCCTGTTGCTCAGAAGGGAAGGGGGGAGAGGAGCAGAGCATTAGTAATTGGGGACTCTATAGTCAGGGGCACAGATAGGAGATTTTGTGGGAGCGTGAGAGACTCACGTTTGGTATGTTGCCTCCCAGGTGCAAGGGTACGTGATGTCTCGGATCGTGTTTTCCGGGTCCTTAAGGGGGAGGGGGAGCAGCCCCAAGTCGTGGTCCACATTGGCACTAACGACATAGGTAGGAAAGGGGATAAGGATGTCAGGCAGGCTTTCAGGGAGCTAGGATGGAAGCTCAGAACTAGAACAAACAGAGTTGTTATCTCTGGGTTGTTGCCCGTGCCACGTGATAGTGAGATGAGGAATAGGGAGAGAGAGCAATTAAACACGTGGCTACAGGGATGGTGCAGGCGGGAGGGATTCAGATTTCTGGATAACTGGGGCGCTTTCTGGGGAAGGTGGGACCTCTACAGACAGGATGGTCTACATCTGAACCTGCGGGGCACAAATATCCTGGGGGGGAGATTTGTTAGTGCTCTTTGGGGGGGTTTAAACTAATGCAGCAGGGGCATGGGAACCTGGATTGTAGTTTTAGGGTAAGGGAGAATGAGAGTATAGAGGTCAGGAGCTCAGATTTGACGTCGGAGGAGGGGGCCAGTGTTCAGGTAGGTGGTTTGAAGTGTGTCTACTTCAATGCCAGGAGTATACGAAATAAGGTAGGGGAACTGGCAGCATGGGTTGGTACCTGGGACTTCGATGTTGTGGCCATTTCGGAGACGTGGATAGAGCAGGGACAGGAATGGATGTTGCAGGTTCCGGGGTTTAGGTGTTTTAGTAAGCTCAGGGAAGGAGGCAAAAGAGGGGGAGGTGTGGCGCTGCTAGTCAAGAGCAGTATTACGGTGGCGGAGAGGATGCTAGATGGGGACTCATCTTCCGAGGTAGTATGGGCTGAGGTTAGAAACAGGAAAGGAGAGGTCACCCTGTTGGGAGTTTTCTATAGGCCTCCAAATAGTTCTAGGGATGTAGAGGAAAGGATGGCGAAGATGATCCTGGATATGAGCGAAAGTAACAGGGTAGTTATTATGGGAGACTTTAACTTTCCAAATATTGACTGGAAAAGATATAGTTCGAGTACATTAGATGGGTCGTTTTTTGTTCAGTGTGTGCAGGAGGGTTTCCTGACACAGTTTGTTGACAGGCCAACAAGAGGTGAGGCCACATTGGATTTGGTTTTGGGTAATGAACCAGGCCAGGTGTTGGATTTGGAGGTAGGTGAGCACTTTGGGGACAGTGACCACAATTCGGTGACGTTTACGTTAAGGATGGAAAGGGATAAGTATACACCGCAGGGCAAGAGTTATAGCTGGGGGAAGGGAAATTATGATGCCATTAGACGTGACTTGGGGGGGATAAGGTGGAGAAGTAGGCTGCAAGTTTTGGACACACTGGATAAGTGGAGCTTGTTCAAGGATCAGCTATTGCGTGTTCTTGATAAGTATGTACCGGTCAGGCAGGGAAGAAGGTGCCAAGCGAGGGAACCGTGGTTTACCAAAGAAGTGGAATCTCTTGTTAAGAGGAAGAAGGAGGCCTATGTGAAGATGAGGTGTGAAGTTTCAGTTGGGGCGATGGATAGTTACAAGGTAGCGAGGAAGGATCTAAAGAGAGAGCTAAGACGAGCAAGGAGGGGACATGAGAAGTATTTGGCAGGAAGGATCAAGGAAAACCCAAAAGCTTTCTATAGGTATGTCAGGAATAAGCGAATGACTAGGGACAGAGTAGGACCAGTCAAGGACAGGGATGGGAAGTTGTGTGTAGAGTCTGAAGAGATAGGCGAGATACTAAATGAATATTTTTCGTCAGTATTCACTCAGGAAAAAGATAATGTTGTGGAGGAGAATGCTGAGCTCCAGGTAAATAGATTAGATGGCATTGAGGTAAGTAGGGAAGAGGTGTTGGCAATTCTGGACAGGCTGAAAATAGATAAGTCCCCGGGGCCTGATGGGATTTATCCTAGGATTCTCTGGGAGGCCAGGGAAGAGATTGCTGGACCATTGGCTTTGATTTTTATGTCATCATTGGATACAGGAATAGTGCCAGAGGACTGGAGGATAGCAAATGTGGTCCCTTTGTTCAAAAAGGGGAGCAGAGACAACCCCGGCAACTATAGACCGGTGAGCCTCACGTCTGTAGTGGGTAAAGTCTTGGAGGGCATTATAAGAGACAAGATTTATAATCATCTAGATAGGAATAATATGATCAGGGATAGTCAGCATGGCTTTGTGAAGGGTAGGTCATGCCTCACAAACCTTATCGAGTTCTTTGAAAAGGTGACTGAACAGGTAGACGAGGGTAGAGCAGTTGATGTGGTGTATATGGATTTCAGCAAAGCGTTTGATAAGGTTCCCCACGGTAGGCTATTGCAGAAAATACGGAGGCTGGGGATTGAGGGTGATTTAGAGATGTGGATCAGAAATTGGCTAGCTGAAAGAAGACAGAGGGTGGTGGTTGATGGGAAATGTTCAGAATGGAGTTCTGTCACAAGTGGAGTACCACAAGGATCTGTTCTGGGGCCGTTGCTGTTTGTCATTTTTATCAATGACCTAGAGGAAGGCGCAGAAGGGTGGGTGAGTAAATTTGCAGACGATACTAAAGTCGGTGGTGTTGTCGATAGTGAGGAAGGAAGTAGCAGGTTACAGAGGGATATAGATAAGCTGCAGTGCTGGGCTGAGAGGTGGCAAATGGAGTTTAATGTAGAGAAGTGTGAGGTGATTCACTTTGGAAGGAAAAACAGGAATGTGGAATATGTGGCTAATGGAAAAGTTCTTGAAAGTGTGGATGAGCAGAGGGATCTAGGTATCCATGTACATAGATCCCTGAAAGTTGCCACCCAGGTTGATAGGGTGGTGAAGAAGGCCTATGGAGTGTTGGCCTTTATTGGTAGAGGGATTGAGTTCCGGAGTCAGGAGGTCATGTTGCAGCTGTACAGAACTCTGGTACGGCCGCATTTGGAGTATTGCGTACAGTTCTGGTCACCGCATTATAGGAAGGACGTGGAGGCTTTGGAACGGGTGCAGAGGAGATTTACCAGGATGTTGCCTGGAATGGAGGGAAAATCTTATGAGGAAAGGCTGATGGACTTGAGGTTGTTTTCGTTAGAGAGAAGAAGGTTAAGAGGAGACTTGATAGAGGCATACAAAATGATCAGAGGGTTAGATAGGGTGGACAGTGAGAGCCTTCTCCCGCGGATGGAAATGGCTAGCACGAGGGGACATAGCCTTAAACTGAGGGGTAATAGATATAGGACAGAGGTCAGGGGTAGGTTCTTTACGCAAAGAGTAGTGAGGCCGTGGAATGCCCTACCTGCTACAGTAGTGAACTCGCCAACATTAAGGGCATTTAAAAGTTTATTGGATAAACATATGGATGATAATGGTATAGTGTAGGTTAGATGGCTTTTGTTTCGGTGCAACATCGTGGGCCGAAGGGCCTGTACTGCGCTGTATTGTTCTATAAAAAAGCGGAAGACCCTCTTGTGGGGATGTACTGTAGCCCAATCCAGGTATTGGAAACATATTTTTAGCAGCCTAATTCACCACTCAATGACAGCACGGTTAGCCTCACTATATTTGGTCTCCGCCTCAGTCTCAATCCTCCGCACTGGCATCATCAGCCATGTCTTCAAGGTATCCCTTGTCCTCCATGAGCCAACCTATCATCCTGGGGTGGTGCTCGAAGATACCGTGGATCTCTCAGTGCCCCTGGATGTAGCAGCCATGGACGTTCTCAGGGTAGCGGGCACACACAGGCACGATTCTGAGGTGGTGGTCACACATGATCGGAACATTCAGGGAGTTGAACCCCTTGCTGTTAATATAACGCACTCCCTGATGCCCCCGGTGCCTGCAAAGTGCCATGTATGCCATTGATGGCTGGGATGCCCCTGGACATTTGGGAATCACACTGATGGTAGCGAAACCTGCCATCTTGGTGAGCCTCGTCCAGGTTGAAGGGGATATAATCTGATGTCCGGGCATACAGAGCATCCATCACCTCCCGGATGCACCTGTGGGCTGATGACTGTGATATGCCACAGCAAACACTTTTGTATTTGGAAGGTATTGGAGAAGGAGAGAGACCGACAATCATTTAGGGATTCCATCCTATGTCCCTCAAATCGCCAAGCCTCCTCCACCCTAACCGTGAGTGTCCTACCTTTTCTCAGAGTGCCATCCAGCGAGCCAGTTGTGCTGGCAAACCTTGCTCTGCACACTCACCCCGGGCCACATCAGGAGCCCCAAGACCCCAGAACTCTGCCGGGAACATTATGGGGGCTGTGCTCAGCTGCCCTCCGCTCATCCACACACTTACCCTTTGGTCGCGACAGGATCCTCAGTGGTGACGCCCAGCTCTTTAGTGTTTGATTGTTGGCAGCTGCCTCTATGGTGCCGATGCTCCTACAGTTCAGGCAAACTGTTCAGGCATCAAAGAATGCTGGACATGCAATGCACTAATCAACATCTGGGACATGGCTGTGTGCCCGCGAGGAGGCACTTGAGAATTCAGGAGTGTTAAGTGCTCTCATAACTAATAAGGCTAATTCCTCATTTGAAATAGCCTTCAGCTGTGAAGTTAGAGGCTGCTCACAGTCAGAGGGGGTGAAATTGACTTTCAGGATAGAAACCACAGCAGGGCTGTCCTGGAAGAGTTTGGTAGGACAGACAGGCTGCAACTATGAATGCCCCTGTTATGGGTCTCCCGAATATTTAAAGATGGCTTGAAGAAGCCCCTCGCCAACCGCCCCCCCCCCCCCCCCCCCCCCCCCGGTTGATGCCGGGCGCAATGCCGTGGGAAACTCACGCATGCCCATTTTTGTGATCTGTGTGCTTGGACACCTGAATATATATGGAACTTTTCACCATTTAATTGTCAGACCTGTAGCCACTTAAAATGGCTAACTCCCGATTTAAAATGGCGAATGGCAAAGGCTGAGAGGAAAGTCAGCCAACAGGCCAAAAACGAGCAGCTGCAGGTTGACTGTGTATTTGCCTCTGGAAAGGCCAGACAAGATCGATACCAGCGACCATCAGCATAACAAAACACCAGCCATCTGCATACTAATGAGCAATCCCCGGGAACAATAAGCAATATTTAGACACACAAAGCAAAACCAGACTCTTCGGCGCCAGCAGAAGCCTACACAAAAGGAGGTGAACGACCACTTCAAGACCGCCCATCGATCAGGGAACCGCTCCAGCATTGGAGAAAATCGAACCAAGTGATTGGGACTGGGACAAAGTCCAATCACTTGGGACCAGGTACAGGGTCCGCCCCGAAAGGCGGGAAGCCCCTGGGGACAATAAGAATTGAACCCCAAGTTCAAATCGCTCTCTCTTCACTCTTCAGCAGCCGATCAAACCTGTAAGTCTTACTTCAACGCTCGCTACGAGATAGGCGCTCCTAGCTACCAACCTGTACCAACTTCGAATCCCACAGGCTCAGAACCCTAACGAAAGGCTATTTGTTTCCCTGACCTGGTGAGCCAGTTCCAAGTTAAGTATAGGCCTGTTAGTTGTAGAAGTAGCTTAGGCGTAGAATTTGTGCATGAGTAGCGATTACTGTGTATAATAAATGTGCTTTGAGTTAAATCTTACTAATCGGTGTATTGGATTATTGATCATTACTCGGACTTGAACCACGTGGCGGTATCATTAAGGTACCTGGCAACTCAAGAGCAAAGGTGATAAAACAGAGCAATTAAACTAAGGCAAAGTTAGCAACAGACCGATCCATTTCTTCTTGTTTGAGTCCAAAATGGATGACCTCAACTCAACCACATTTAAATCAACAGTTTGACCCACTCACTTCATCTATCAATGTCTTTTCGTAATTTTACATTCTACACCATCTACACCACTTACTGTACCACCTATCTTTGTGTCATTGGCAAACCCAGGTATATAGCTCTCTGTTATCTCAGTCCCCTTGTTCACCTCGAGCATAATGGACCAGAAAACTATCTTCAAGGCTCTCAAGAAAGTGTCTGCTCTTCCCAATTGATATACATAGAACATACAGTGCAGAAGGAGGCCATTCGGCCCATCGAGTCTGCACCGACTTATTTAAAACATTACTTCCACCTATCCCAGTAACCCAATAACCCCTCCTAACCTTTTTTGGTCACTAAGGGCAATTTATCATGGCCAATCCACCTAACCTGCACGTCTTTGGACTGTGGGAGGAAACGCAGTCACGGGGAGGGGGGGAATGCCAGTGATTTTGCCCTCTCCCACTATTCACCCAGCACACCCGGATCCACGCCAGCTGCAGTATGGTCGCTGAATTGTGCCCACATTGTCCATTACCTCCCACTGTAAAACAAGCCAGCACCAATGTGAGGAGTGTTACATAGAAATCATAGAATTTGCAGTGCAGACGGAGTCTATTCAGCCCATCGAGTCCTCACCAACCCTTGGAAGGAGCATGCTACTTAAGCCCACACCTCCACCCTATCCCCGTAACCCCACCTAACCTTTTTTGGACACTAAGGGCAATTTAGCATGGCCAATCGACCTAACCTGAACAGCTTTAGACTGTGGGAGGAAAACGGAGCACCCGGAGGAAACCCGCGCAGACACGGTGAGAACATGCAGACTCTGCACAGACCGTGACCCAAGCCGGGAATCGAACCTGGGAGCCTGGAGCTGTGAATCAATGTTAACCACTGTACTACCATGCTGTCGTCTGCAGGATGCAAGTGCGATTGGTTGTTCTGATCCATTGGCCATGTGGTGGGTGAGGACAGCACCCACCCTATAAGAGGATGTGTCACATGTCAACAGCAGCGGCTTGGCGGGGTCGAAGTGCCTTAGTCATTTTGAGGACGACAGCTGCTATTTTACCATGTCGAATGCCCGCTGTTGAGACGGTGTCCCGTCCCACGGTTGACCCTTCTTTAGAAGAGGTGGAGGGGACTAAGGAGGGTCGCCAAGTTCGGGGTGAACCTCCCGCAATAATTTACCAATCCGAGGAAAGAGCGTAGTTCTGTCTGGCTGCCGGGGATGACGGGCCTGTTTTGTCGCCCGAACCTGGTCCACTTGATACCCCAAATAAGTGACCTCAGGGGCACGAAAGATACATTTTTTCCGCAAGAGGCGAATGCCCACCTGCTCAAAATGGCGGAGGACGTCGACTTGGGTCGCTAGATGTTTCTGGTCGGATGCCGCGGTGATGAGGACATCGTCCATGTTGATGGCCATTCTGGACAACCCCAGCAGGGTGCTCTACATCACATGCTGGAAGACAGCAGAAGCAGACGAGACTCCAAACAACAACCTCGTATATTCATATAAACTCCTGTGGGTGTTCACGGTGACAAACCAACTGGAGTCTGGGTCCAGTATTAACTGTAGATATGCACGACTCATGTCCAGTGTCATGGACGCTCATCCTCTGCTCAACTTTGCATAGAGGTCTTCGATGCGGGGGACTGGATATCGATCCAAATGGGAAACGCAATTCACCGTCATCTTATAGTCCCCGCAGAGACGCACTGAACTGTCTGGTTTGAGGACTGGCATGACCGGGGTGGCCCAATTAGCGAATTGATTGAGGCAGATGATCACTAAATGTACAAGCCTTCCAATTCGGCATCACCTTTTTAAAATAAATTTAGAGTACCCAATTCATTTTTTCCAATTACGGGGCAATTTAGCGTGGCCAATCCACCTACCCTGCACATCATTGTGTTTGGGGGGCAAAACCCACGCAAACACGGGGTGAATTGTGAACTCCACATGGACAGTGGCCCAGAGCCGGGACCGAACCTGGGACCTCGGCGCCGTGAGGCAGCAATGCTATTCACTGTGCCGCCGTGCTGCCCCTAATTCGGCATCAACTTTTGGCCGCAATGCGTAGGTGGGCCCAAACTTGCAAGTCTCAGCCTATTTCCTTACACACGCCAAACAAAATCACTGTTTGATTCATCTTGGGCTTGGGTGGCCATGTGAAAGCTGAATCGGCGAACCCATGAGCGGCTGCGTTGGATTTAAGTGGTTTTCTACCAAGGCTGCAAAAGACCAGGAGATGGTGCGTCTGGGTGTGTCAAGCTTTTGATAAGTGCATACATTGGCCTGCCATACGCCACTAGCAGGGCTACGGTGTGCCGGTCATCCCCAATTATGGCGTTGGTCCGAAAAAAAAATTGCGTATGCTCCATATTGGCTTGGGTCACTATCTGTGCAGAGTCTGCACAATCTCCCCCGTGTGTGCGTGGGTTTCCTCCGGGTGCTCCGGTTTCTGCCTACAAGTCGTGAGAGACATGCTTGTTAGCAGAACTGGACATTCTGAATTCTCCCTCTGTGTACCCAAACAGGCGCCGGAGTGTGGCGAATAGGGGAATTTCACAGTAGCTTCATTACTGTGTTAATGTAAGCCTACTTGTGACATTAGTAAAGATTGTTATTATTATTATTTATTGAGCCTAATCATCGTTACCCACATCAAAGGCCTCCAGCTTTCCTATATGAGACACCTCGGTCGATTGATGAAAGCCCATTTGCGGCCTAGACAAAGGGTTCCGGCTGTGGAACACGAGGTGTCAGGGGCAACTCCACTTAAGTCTCATCGCCAGTTTAGAATCCGGTGGGTGAGAAACACTCATCGGACGCATGATAGGGTACAAAGAAAAGGATTCATTAAGAATCACTACTAAACTCCCCCCCTCCCCCCCCTGAAAGGTCACCCTCCCCAACCTGCACCTGTAGGTTTCAAGACCTGTGTAATGAGTCAGCTTCCACGTGGGGTTATTCGCTGTGGCTCAACTCAGTACAGAGAGGAAAAAACACATCGACAACCTGGACAAGATGGCTATTGAATCAAGCTTGTTACGTGTACATGGAGAACAGACTGGATATCTGCCAAGATCTGTTCTGCCGAACAAAGACCAGGGGCGAGAACTTCCGGGTGCGGCGATGACCAGCTGAGTCGCACGTTTCGGCAGCTCCCTGTGAAACGGACTTTTGGGCTCTTGATAGGAGCCCCAACGGCAATTTTAACGGCTGAAAACACCGTGCGGTAAACCAGAAGGGTGTTCCCCCTGGACACGGATGGAAAAAGGAGAGGAAAGTGGCCGGATTGCAGCGGATCCTTTGGAACAACGGCAAGGAAGGCAAGCAGAAACCAAGATGGCGTCGGAAGGTGGCAGTTTCATATGGGGCCCTGAACAACAAGAGTTTTTGAAACGCTGCGTGGAGGAGATAAAAAAGGAAATGAAGAAAGAGTTGTTGGCCCCGATATTACAGGCGATTGAAGGGCTGAAAGAGGAACAAAAGACCCAGGAGCAGGAGCTTCGGGTCGTGAAGGCGAAAGCAGCTGAGAATGAAAACGATATACAGGGCCTGGTGGTGAAGTCGGAGATACAGGAGGCACACCAGAAACGATCTGTGGAGAGGTTGGAGGCACTGGAAAATAACGCAAGGAGGAACAACTTGAGGATTCTTGGCCTTCCTGAAGGTGTGGAGGGGGCGGACGTCGGGGCATATGTGAGCACGATGCTGCACTCGTTAATGGGAGTGGAGGCCCCGACGGGTCCGTTGGAGGTGGAGGGAGCATACCGAGTTATGGTGCGAGGACCGAGAGCAGGAGAAGCTCCCAGAGCCATAGTGGTGAGATTTCTCCGTTTTAAGGATAGAGAAATGGTCCTTAGATGGGCGAAGAAAACTCGGTGTAGTAAATGGGAGAACGCGGTGATCCGCGTCTATCAAGATTGGAGTGCGGAGGTGGCGAGAAGGAGGGCGAGCTTTAATCGGGCCAAAGCGGTACTTCACAAAAAAAAGATAAAGTTTGGAATGCTGCAACCGGCAAGACTGTGGGTCACATATCAAGGGAGGCACCACTACTTTGAGACGGCGGATGAAGCGTGGACTTTTATTGTAGAAGAAAAATTGGAATGATTGGACTACGAAAATGAACGTTTGGACAAAGTGGTGGGACGAGTGGGGGGGGGGGGGGCGAAGAGGGATTGTATTGTATGATTAATCCTGCGGTATGGTAACTTTTCTTTCTCCCACAGGTGGTGATGGGGGGAGGTGGGGAGGGAGAGGAGATGGGGCGTTGGCCATGGGAGGCGGGGCCGAGGGAGAGGCGCGGGCTTGGTTCCCGCGCTATGATAATTATGGCGGGAATAGAGAAGCAGGAAGGAGGGGGCACCGCACGGGGCGAGCCGTGATCACGGGGGGAAGCCGAGGTCAGCCAGAGTTTGCTGACTTCTGGGAGCAACATGGGGGGAGTAATTACGCTAGCGGGGGGTCTAGCGGGGGGGGGGGGAGGGGGGAATTACTGGGTTGCTGCTGCTGGGGAAAGGGGGGAGTGGGTGCGGGAAAGGATGGGCGGGGGGGCACCGTCTGGGAGAAATACAGCCGCGTGGGAACTGGGCGAGAAGCTGGAAAAAGATGATGGCTAACCGGCAAGGGGGGGGGGGGGGGAAGCCCCCAACTCGGCTGATCACGTGGAACGTGAGGGGGCTTAACGGGCCGATAAAGAGGGCACGAGTACTCGCACACCTTAAGAAACTTAAAGCAGATGTGGTCATGTTACAGGAAACGCACCTGAAACTGATAGATCAGGTTAGGTTGCGCAAAGGATGGGTAGGGCAGGTGTTCCATTCGGGGCTGGATGCGAAAAACAGGGGGGTGGCTATATTAGTGGGGAAGCGGGTAATGTTCGAGGCAAAGACTATAGTGGCGGATAACGGGGGCAGATACGTGATGGTGAGTGGCAAATTACAGGGAGAGATGGTGGTGTTGGTAAACGTGTATGCCCCGAATTGGGACGATGCCAATTTTATGAGGCGAATGCTAGGACGCATCCCAGACCTAGAGACCGGAAAGCTGATAATGGGGGGAGACTTTAACACGGTGTTGGAACCAAGGCTGGATAGGTCGAAGTCCAGGACTGGTAGGAGGCCGGCAGCAGCCATGGTGCTTAAGGATTTTATGGAGCAGATGGGAGGGGTGGACCCGTGGAGATTCAGTAGACCTAGGAGTAAGGAGTTCTCGTTTTTCTCCTATGTCCATAAAGTCTATTCACGCATAGACTTTTTTGTGTTGGGTAGGGCATTGATCCCGAGGGTGAGGGGAACGGAATATACGGCTATAGCCATTTCGGATCATGCCCCACACTGGGTAGACTTGGAGATAGGGGAGGAAACAAGAGGGCGTCCACCCTGGAGAATGGATATGGGACTAATGGCGGATGAGGGGGTGTGCTTAAGGGTGAGGGGATGCATTGAAAAGTACTTGGAACTCAATGACAATGGGGAGGTTCAGGTGGGAGTGGTCTGGGAGGCGTTGAAGGCGGTGGTTAGGGGGGAACTGATATCAATAAGGACACATAAAGGGAAGCAGGAGAGTAAGGAACGGGAGCGGTTGTTGCAAGAACTTTTGAGGGTGGACAGACAGTATGTGGAAGCACCGGAGGAGGGACTGTATAGGGAAAGGCAAAGGCTGCATGTGGAATTTGACTTGCTGACCACAGGCACTGCAGAGGCACAATGGAGGAAGGCGCAGGGTGTACAGTATGAATATGGAGAGAAGGCGAGCAGATTGCTGGCACACCAATTGAGGAAAAGGGGAGCAGCGAGGGAAATAGGGGGGGTGAGAGACGAAGATGGAGAGACGGAGCGGGGAGCGGAGAGAGTGAATGAAGTGTTCAAGACATTTTATAAAAAATTGTATGAAGCTCAACCCCCGGATGGGAGGGAGAGAATGATGGAGTTTTTGGATCGGCTGGAAATTCCCAAGGTGGAAGAGCAGGAAAGGATGGGATTGGGAGCACAGATCACGGTAGAAGAAGTGGTGAAAGGAATTAGGAACATGCAGACGGGAAAGGCCCCGGGACCGGACGGATTCCCAGTTGAATTTTACAGAAAATATTTGGACTTGCTCGCCCCACTACTGACGAGGACCTTCAACGAGGCAAAGGAAAGGGGACAACTGCCCCCGACTATGTCAGAAGCAACGATATCGCTTCTTTTAAAGAAGGAAAAGGATCCGCTACAATGCGGGTCCTACAGACCAATCTCCCTCCTCAATGTAGATCCCAAGGTCTTGGCCAAGGTAATGGCAATGAGAATAGAGGAATGTGTCCCGGGGGTGGTTCATGAAGACCAAACTGGGTTTGTGAAGGGGAGACAGCTGAACACGAACATACGGAGGTTGTTAGGCGTAATGATGATGGCCCCACCAGAGGGTGAAACGGAGATAGTAGTGGCGATGGATGCCGAGAAAGCATTTGATAGAGTGGAGTGGGATTATCTGTGGGAGGTGTTGAGGAGATTTGGGTTCGGAGAGGGGTATGTTAGATGGGTGCAGCTGTTGTATAGGGCCCCAGTGGCGAGTGTGGTCACGAATGGACGGGGATCGGCATATTTTCGGCTCCACAGAGGGACAAGGCAGGGATGTCCTCTGTCCCCATTACTGTTTGCACTGGCGATTGAGCCCCTGGCGATAGCGCTGAGAGGTTCCAAGGGATGGAGGGGAATACTTAGGGGAGGAGAAGAACACCGGGTATCTTTATATGCGGATGATCTGCTACTATATGTGGCGGATCCAGCGGAGGGGATGCCAGAAATAATGCGGATACTTGGGGAGTTTGGGGATTTTTCAGGGTATAAATTGAACATGGGAAAGAGTGAGCTGTTTGTGGTGCATCCAGGGGAGCAGAGTAGAGAAATAGAAGACCTACCGTTGAGGAAGGTAACAAGAGACTTTCGTTACCTGGGGATCCAGATAGCTAAGAATTGGGGCACATTGCACAGGCTAAATTTGACGCGGTTGGTGGAACAGATGGAGGAAGATTTCAAGAGATGGGACATGGTAGCATTGTCAATGGCAGGGAGGGTGCAGGCAGTTAAGATGGTGGTCCTCCCGAGATTCCTTTTTGTGTTTCAGTGTCTCCCGGTGGTGATCACGAAGGCTTTTTTCAAAAGGATAGAAAAGAGTATTATGGGTTTTGTTTGGGCCGGGAAGACTCCGAGAGTGAGGAAGGGATTCTTACAGCGTAGTAGGGATAGGGGGGGGGCTGGCACTACCGAGCCTAAGTGAGTATTATTGGGCCGCTAATATTTCAATGGTGAGTAAGTGGATGGGAGAGGAGGAAGGAGCGGCGTGGAAGAGATTAGAGAGGGCGTCCTGTAGGGGGACCAGCCTGCAGGCTATGGTGACAGCCCCATTGCCGTTCTCACCAAGGAACTATACCACGAGTCCGGTGGTGGTAGCTACACTGAAGATTTGGGGACAGTGGAGACGACATAGGGGAAAGACCGGAGCACTGGGGGGGTCCCCGATAAGAAACAACCATAGGTTTGCCCCGGGGGGAATGGATGGGGGATATGGAATGTGGCAAAGAGCAGGTATAACGCAATTGAAAGATCTATTTGTGGATGGGAAGTTTGCGAGTCTGGGAGCGCTGACCGAGAAATATGGGTTGCCCCAAGGGAATGCATTCAGGTACATGCAATTGAGGGCTTTTGCGAGGCAGCAGGTGAGGGAATTCCCGCAGCTCCCGACACAAGAGGTGCAGGACAGAGTCATCTCAAAGAAATGGGTGGGGGACGGTAAGGTGTCGGATATATATAGGGAATTGAGAGACGAAGGGGAGACTATGATGGACGAACTAAAAGGGAAATGGGAAGAAGAGCTAGGGGAGGAGATTGAGGAGGGGATGTGGGCAGATGCCCTAAACAGGGTAAACTCGTCGTCCTCGTGCGCCAGGCTAAGCCTGATTCAGTTTAAGGTATTACACAGGGCACATATGACTGGAACACGGCTCAGTAAATTTTTTGGGGTGGAGGATAGGTGTGCGAGGTGCTCGAGAAGCCCAGCGAATCATACCCATATGTTTTGGTCATGCCCGGCACTACAGGGGTTTTGGATGGGGGTGACAAAGGTGCTTTCGAAAGTAGTAGGAGTCCGGGTCGAACCAAGCTGGGGGTTGGCTATATTTGGGGTTGCACAAGAGCCGGGAGTGCAGGAGGCGAAAGAGGCCGATGTTTTGGCCTTTGCGTCCCTAGTAGCCCGGCGCAGAATATTGCTAATGTGGAAAGAAGCCAAGCCCCCGGGGGTGGAGACCTGGATAAATGATATGGCGGGGTTCATAAAGTTAGAGCGGATTAAGTTCGTCCTAAGGGGGTCGGCTCAAGGGTTTACAAGGCGGTGGCAACCGTTCGTCGAATATCTTGCGGAAAGATAGATAGGGGAGAACAAAGAAGGCAGCAGCAGCAGCCCAGAACTTGGGGGGTGGGGGGGGGGGGGGGGGGGGTGGCCTGAGACAAGGCAGTTGCCAATTAGGGCTAGTTTTTATTTTTGATATTTAATATTTATTTATTTGTTGTTGTTTTCTTTTGTTCTTGTTTAAATAAAAAAGGTCATTATTATCTGTATTGTTATAATGTTGTGTAAAGGATGCACAATGTACTGTGTTGGTTGACCAAAAATTTTCAATAAAATATTATTTAAAAAAAAAAAAGACCAGGGGCGAGATTCTCCGACCCCCCGCCGGGTCGGAGAATCGCCGGGGGCTGGCGTGAATCCCGCTCCTGCCGGTTGCCGAAGTCTCCGGCACCTGAGATTTGGCGGGGGCGGGTATCGCGCAGCGCCGGTTGGCGGGCCCCCCCCCGCTCGATTCTCCGGCCTGGATGGGCCGAAGTCCCGCCACTAAAATGCCTGTACCGCCAGCGTAAATTAAACCACCTACCTTACCGGCGGGACAAGGCGGCGCGGGCGGGCTCCGGGGTCCTGGGGGGGGCGCGGGGCTATCTGGCCCCGGGGGGTGCCCCCACGGTGGCCTGGCCCGCGATCGGGGCCCACCGATCCGCGTGCGGGCCTGTGCCATGGGGGCACTCTTTCCCTTCCGTCTCCGCCACGGTCTCCACCATGGCGGAAGCGGAAGAGACTCCCTCCACTGCGCATGCGCGGGAATGCCGTCAGCGGCCGCTGACGCTCCTGCGCATGCGCCGCCCGGAGATGTCATTTCCGTGCCAGCTGGCGGGGCACCAAAGGCCTTTTCCGCCAGCTGGCGGGGCGGAAATTCGTCCGACGCCGACCTAGCCCCTTAAGGTTGGGGCTCGGCCCCCAAAGATGCGGAGCATTCCGCACCTTTGGGGCGGCGCGATGCCCGTCTGATTTGCGCCGTTTTGGGCGCCAGTCGGCGGACATCGTCCCGTTTCCGGAGAATTTCGCCCCAGAACACAATACTCATACAGCGTTCAAAAATCAATAGCCCACCCCAGTTGGACACGATCCAATCCCTGAAGCTGCTACGTTTAAACTTATCCAATAGAATTGCAAGCAGTGTTTAAACTTCGCCCAATAGAATCGCAAGCAGCGTATGATTGATCCTCATCCTGACTGCTATGCTTACTAGTAATTTGCTGTGCATTCATTGTCTGTGAAAAGCAGGACAGCAAAACCTGCATCCTGCATTGTTTCACAAAGACAAGAGACGGGATTCTCCCGAATCGGCGCGATGGCCCGACAGCGGCGAAAATAACGGCGCGAACCACTCCGGCGTTGGGCAGAGCGGAAGTAGCAGAATTCTCTGCATTTCCGGGGGCTAGGCCAGCGCCAGAGGGGACTGCGTGAGTTAGCGCATGCGCAGAACCGCGGCGTGATTCCGCGCATGTGCAGACCGGCCGGCGTATTCTGGCGCATGCGCAGGGGGGTGTTTCCTCCGTGCCGGCCATGGCGGAGCCCTACAGGGGCCGGCACGGAAGGAAGAAGTGCCCCCACGGCACCGGCCCGCCCGTAGATTGGTGGGCCCCGATTGCAGGCCAGGCCACTGTGGGGGCCTCCCCCGGGGTCAGATCCCCCCGTGCCCCACCGAGGACCGCACCAGCCAACTTACCTGCCAGGTCCCATCGCGTGGGACCATGTCCAATCCACGCCGGCGGGACTGGCCAAAAACGGGCAGCCGCTCGGTCCATCAGGGCCCAGAGAATTGCCGGGGGGGAGGGGTGCTCCCAAGTTGTGGTCCCCGCCCCCGCCCGAAAACCGGCGGCGGAGAATACGGCAGCCAGCGTCGGAGCGGCGGGGCGGCATTCACGCTCACCCCGGGGATTCTCCGACCCGGCGCAAGATATCGGAAGTGACGTCCTTCCGGGCAAGTTAGCTATCCTAAATCCCATTTGATTACTTATTACTGCTATGTCCTAAAAATACATGTTTAATGGTTTATAATGATTACTCAGTCCTATAATTCATCTCAATCCTTAATAAAGTAACTTATGTAAAACTATTCTAGTGGCATGCTAACTATTCAGTTTTAAGAGGTATCATCGCTGAACTCCACCCTTCAGCACTCAGGCCAGGGTTTTTATACTGTGGAGCCTTCCCTGTTAAGGGGGAAGCTCTGTCCCCACTTACTGGGGGAGTTCATACTCGTTATGAGTTAATGAGACCCGGGAGGTGCGCACTTCCTTACTTCCCATTTACCTGTTCCAAAAATAAAATTAGTCACAATATTTTTTGGTCATTTATTCAGGCTTTCTCTTTTTTTACAGAAATGATACGAATCCCTGTTTGCCTCTGTCAAGGATGTTCAAACTTCAAAGGGTTAATCTGGCCTCTCTACAAAAGGGAAGACCATTTAGCATGTCTGAGCCACACAATCGTTTACGTCAAATCACTCAGAGGAAATGAGAGAGGTAGCGATTTAAAATCAGTCTCAAACTGAGCATAGAATCCACTTCTAATCAGTCCTTTCATTTACTTTTATTTTTCTACCCATTAGTTCATCGGGTACAAGAGAAGGCCCACCTCCTTCGCTACAATCAGAATCAAGGCAGGACACTTAACTGCAGCAGAGTTTCGTATGCCATTTTCCAGTCCTGAGCTGCGGCTGGGAGCCTGGTGATTACTAAAGTCCTTAACTATGGCTCGCATTCCCATTATAGTGAGAAACCTTTCACTCTAGCCAGCTCTCGAAATCCGCAGCAAACATCGAGAGCTGACCTTATCGAAGTGTAATAGAATTCTGATTGTGTTTCAGCCGCAGAATGTGCCTGTCGCAGTTATGAGACTCCTCAGTGTCTCACCAAGTTTACCCATTCAACGACTGTGCGAAAAAGCTCAAACAAAAAACCTTGTTTTCGTATGTTCTGAGGTAACGGTAGGACTGTTGCCATTGTCCTCAATAACTCTAGGGACAGGGGCCAAGGCCTCACTTTGATTCTGACTGCCATCCGGTCGGTGACCCTTGCGCAGCCTAATGTAGCCTAAAACCTACTTGTGGACAAGGTTGCAGGAGCTGATTTGGACCCATGCAAATTTTTCCCAGCGAAGTGTAAGCCATTTCAGGAAAGAAATGGGAAGAAATTGTTGAAGAGAATGAATAAAATGTCTAAAGGCCATTGATATTGCCATTGCTTGGCCCCTCAATATCTTGGTAAAAAGAAACTAAAGGATGAGATTAAGGTTGCCAACTGAGGTGACAACATGCAGGTGGAGGTCGCATGTTGGTGGCTCCTGCTAGAGCTTTCATTTTTTGCCCCTTTTCACCCAGTCTCCAGTAAAGTTGTGATAATCCGAGGATGTCGAAAACCCAAAGGAAGAATATGGAATGAAAAGGACCGAGCGCTGGTCTGCCTGAGAGCTCGGCTTCGGTGAGGTGTTCCGTGGGAGGAAAGATGGTAGGGGCAAGGGCGCCAGGTGGGGCTTTCCCCATTACGGTGGACACACTCAAACAGTTGTTGGACGATACGTTGGCCTCGATAAAGGAGGCTCTTGGAAAGACATTGACGGCGGTGTGGGAGCAAGGAGAGGTGTTGAAGGAGGTGGTGGAGGAGGCATTGTCACGGCACAGTGACCTGCTCGCCTCGATGGCACAAGAGCTGCGGAAGGTGGAACAGAGTGTTAAAGGGCTGAGAGCCAGAGTAGAGGACTCGGAGAACAGGTCACAGCGGCAGAATCTTCGGGTCATGGGACTGCCTGAGGGTTTGGAGGGCTGGAGGCCAATGGAGTACCTTTCGGACATGTTTGCCAAGTTGGGGGTGGAGGTGGGAAACACCTCCCTCATTGAGCTGGATAGGTCTCATCGGTCACTTGGGCTGAAGCCAAAGGCGAATGATCCACCAAGAGCTGTGATAGTTTGTTTTCACAGTTATCAGATGAAGGAGAAGGTCTTAGAATCAAATAAGAACATAAGAACATAAGAACTAGAAGCAGGAGTAGGCCATCTGGCCCCTCGAGCCTGCTCCGCCATTCAATGAGATCATGGCTGATCTTTTGTGGACTCAGCTCCACTTTCCGGCCCGAACACCATAACCCTTAATCCCTTTATTCTTCAAAAAACTATCTATCTTTATCTTAAAAACATTTAATGAAGGAGCCTCTACTGCTTCACTGGGCAAGGAATTCCATAGATTCACAACCCTTTGGGTGAAGACGTTCCTCCTAAACTCAGTCCTAAATCTACTTCCCCTTATTTTGAGGCTATGCCCCCTAGTTCTGTTTTCACCCGCCAGTGGAAACAACCTGCCCGCATCTATCCTATCTATTCCCTTCATAATCTTATATGTTTCTATAAGATCCCCCCTCATCCTTCTAAATTCCAACGAGTACAGTCCCAGTCTACTCAACCTCTCCTCGTAATCCAACCCCTTCAGCTCTGGGATTAACCTAGTGAATCTCCTCTGCAGACCCTCCAGTGCCAGTACGTCCTTTCTCAAGTAAGGAGACCAAAACTGAACACAATACTCCAGGTGTGGCCTCACTAACACCTTATACAATTGCAGTATAATCATAGGTTCATAGATTCTACAGTGCAGAATGAAGCCATTCGGCCCATCGAGTCTGCACCGGCCCTTGGAAAGAGCACCCTACTTAGGCCTCGGCTTCCACCCTATCCCCGTAAACCAACCTAACCTTTTGGATACTAAGGGGCAATTTAGCGTGGCCAATCCACCTAACCTGCATATCTTTGGGCTGTGGGAGGAAATTGGAGCACCTGGTGGAAACCCACGCAGACACGGGGAGAAGGTGCAAACACCACACAGACAGTCACCCAAAGCCGGAATTGAACCTGGTACCCTGGAGCCGTGAGGCAGCAGTGCTAACCACTGCACCACCATGCCACCCCAAACATAGAATCCCTACAGTACAGAAGGAGGCCATTCAGCCCATTGTGTCCTCACTGACCTTTGAAAGAGCACGCTACCTAAGCCCAATCCCCTGCACATCTTTGGACTGTGCGGCAGTCCACAGGGCAGCACGGTAGCACAAGTGGATAGCACTGTGGCTTCACAGCGCCAGGGTCTCAGGTTCGATTACCCGCTGGGTTACTGTCCGTGCGGAGTCTGCACGTTCTCCCATAGATCATACAATGCAGAAGGAGGCCATTCGGCCCATCGAGTCTGCACCGACCCACATAAGCCCGTAACCCAATAACCCCTCCTAACCTTTTTTGGACACTAAGAGAAATTTAGCATGGCCAATCCACCTAACCTGCACGTCTTTGGACTGTGGGAGGAAACTAGAGCACCCGGAGGAAACCCACGCACACACAGGGAAAACGTGCAAACTCCACACAGACAGTCATCCAATGCCAGAATTGAACCCGGGAACCTGGCACTGTGAGACAGCAGTGCCAACCACTGTGCCACCAAGCCGCCCCATCTTGAGGTAGGCCAAGCAGAATCGGCAGGTGAGGTGGGAAGGCAGTGGTATTGATCTCTACAATGACATCACGGCGGATCTGGCAAGATGAAGGGCGGCCTTTAACAGGGAGAAGGCAGTGCTTTATAAGAGTAATGTGCGATTTGGGGTGGTCTACCCGGCGAACTTGAGAGTCACTTACAACTCCAGGGACTGAGGTTGGGTAGCACGGTGGCGCAGTGGTTAGCACTGCTGCCTCACGGCGCCGAGAGCCCACATTCAATCCTGGCTCTGGGTCACTGTCCGTGTGGAGTTTACACATTCTCTCCATGTTTGCGTGGGTTTCGCCCCCACAACCCAAAAGATGTGCAGGGTAGGTGGATTGGCCAACCTAAAATGTCCCCTTAATTGGAAAAAATGAATTGGGTACTCAAAATTTATTTAAAAATGAGGAGGAGGTGAAGACAGGTTTGGATGCGCCAGTGGGGATGCAGGAGGTTCAGATGGTGATAGAGGAGATGCAAATGGGTAAAGCAACAGGGCCGGCTTGAGACAATGCAGACCTCTTTAACCTGTGATTATCCCGTTGCACCGTCTGAACCTGTATCGACTTAATTACCTGCAAAGTCTCGCGTTCAAAGTATCATCTTGCATCGTTGGCTTTGTCTATGTATGTGTTTGTGTAACCTACCACTTCACTCACCTGCTGAAGGAGCTACGCTCCGAAAGCTAGGGATTCCAAATAAACCTGTTGGACTTTAACCTTATTGTAAGACTTCTTATTGTGCCCACCCCAGTCCAACGGCGGCATCTCCACATCACACATTGTTGGAGGGGGTGCTGTCGGTGATGGGGTTGGAAGAGGGGGTCATCTCGGTGATTTATGGGAGGATGCAGGCCAGCAGCACGGTTCAATTCCCGTACCAGCCTCCCCGAACAGGCGCCGGAATGTGGCGACTAGGGGCTTTTCACAGTAACTTCATTTGAAGCCTACTTGTGACAATAAGCGATTTTCATTTCATTTCATTTCAAGTGGGAGGAGGAGTTGGGGGTGGCATTGGAGGAGGGGTTGTGGTGTGAGGTGTTGCAGAAGGTGAATGCCTCAACCTCGGGTCCGAGGCTCGGTTTAATACAGTTAAAGGTGGTGCACAGGGCGCATCTGACGAGGTTGTTTGAGGGAGTGGAGTGGAGGATACTTGCGAGCAGTGTGGGAGAGGTCATCCCCGAAGTTGAAAACATTTTGAGGTTGCACCATGTCGCTGATCTTGCACTTGGATTTGCAGCCTAGTCTCCTGGGGGCCATATTTGAGATGTCGGACTTGCCGAAGCTGCAGATGGGAGCAGGGGCAGATGTTTTAGTCTTCGCCTCGCTGATTGCTCGCAGGCGGGTCCTGTTAGGATGGAGGTCAGCTTCTCCACCCAGTGCCTCAGTATAGCTTAGGCACCTGGTGGAGTTCCTACATTTGGAGAAGATTAAGTGTATGTTGAGGAGGGGATTGAGGTGTTTCACAAAAGACGAGGTCTGTTTTTTAAGGGGTTACTGTCTGCTAGGGGGAGAGAGGGAGCGTGGTGGGGGGTTGTCGAGATGGGGGTCTATTCTTTCAGTTATTGTGTTCCGGACCAGGGTTTAGAAAACCCCAAAGTGTATCATGGAGTTCGCCTGAGCCATAACTTTGAATAGATTTTGGTTATGCGGAGCACAAGGGCCCACTTTACAGGTGTGGTGCAACAGAGAGCTAAAAGTATTTTTAAACAAAACATATCCTATGAATCCCATTAACATTTTTAAACACACACAGTAAACTTCTTAGCAACCAACAAAAATACTCACCCCAAAATACTCCCCCCAAAGAATACAGTACTCTATAAGTAACCCTTAATCTTTCCTTACAACATCCATAATCCAAATACGCTCTTTAACACAGAGATCGGGGGCGGCATTCTCCTTTCCGGGGACTAAGTCCCCACGCCGGTGGGAAAACCGGCGCGAACCACTCTGGCATCAACAGCCCCCGAAATTTCAGAATTCTCCACACTTCCAGGTGCTAGGTGTACGCCGAAGGGACTGCACGAGTTAGTGCATGCGCCAAAGGGCCGGCGTGATCTCGCGCATGCACGGAACCGCCGGCGTGACCGGCCGGCGTATTCTCACGCAAGCGCAGGGGGGTGTCCTCTCCGCGCCGGCCGTGGCAGAGCCATGGCGGGGCCAGTGCAGAAGGAAGGAGTGCCCCCATGGCACAGGCCTGCCCACAGATCG
The DNA here is from genome assembly GCF_047496885.1 of Scyliorhinus torazame. Taxonomy (NCBI): domain Eukaryota; kingdom Metazoa; phylum Chordata; class Chondrichthyes; order Carcharhiniformes; family Scyliorhinidae; genus Scyliorhinus; species Scyliorhinus torazame. Next base: position 43,265,572 of record NC_092713.1, on the reverse strand, counting down.
GTGCACCCTGATCGCGGGCCAGGCCACCGTGGGGGCCCCCCCCCCGGGGTTGGATTCCCCCGCGTCCCCCCGAGGACCACCCCGGCCGACCTACCGGCCAGGTCCTGCCGTGTGGAACCATGTCCAACCCACGCCGGCGGGACAGCCCAGAAACAGATGGCCGCTTGGCCCATCATGGCCCGGAGAATTACCGGGGGGGGCCGCTGCCAACGGGCCCCGACTGGCGTGGCATGAACACCGCCCCTGCCCGAAAACCGGCACTGGAGAGTACGGCAGCCGGTGTCGGGGTGGTGGGGCAGGATTTGCGCTGCCCCCCAGGGATTCTCCGACCCAGCAAGGGGTCGGGGAATCCCGCTGCAGGTTTAAATTCTCTACTGAGAGCAGTTATCACTTTGAAATCACCCAAATAGAACATAGAACAGTACAGCACAGAACAGGCCCTTCACCATGCACATCTGCTGGCTTTCACTGCAGCTCTTTACCCTCAAAACGAAACTAAAACTATCAGACACACACCAGCTTGTGCTCAAAGTGAAAGTAAAAGCAGACAGACAGCCCAGCTCCACCTACACTCTCTGAAGCTATTTAACAAACACCCATTTCTTAAAGGTACACCCATTACAGCTAGTTTTTTAAGGAACTCTCACATGAGTACCTCCCCCGCAAGAAAAAAAAATGAACCATCAACTTCAAGATGGTTTCATTTTTCACCTCTTCACTTTTCTTTAAGAAATATTGACAGTGAATTTATGTTTTTTTTTAACAAAACAAAACACGGACACATTTAAAATAATATAGTCCATTTTAGTTCTTCTTCCTCCAACTAGACCTGCTTCTTTTCATCACATTCATGACAAAGCATCAGCTATCACGCTTTCCCGTCCTGCCACATGTATTATTTTTAAATGAAATGACTGTAACAATAAACTCCATCGAAACAGTCTTGCATTGTTATTCTGGAATCGCTCCAAAAACGTCAATGGATTATGATCAGTATATATAATTGAATCAGACGGATTGCTGGTCACATAAATGTGAAAATGTTGCAAAGCCAGCACCAAGATCAAAGTCTCCTGCTCAATCGTCGAATACGTTTTCTGGTGAGAATTCAATTTCTTTGAAAAATAACAAATAGGCCGCTCTAGTCCTTCATTGTCGTCTTGTAGAAGCACCGCACCTACACCCACATCACTCGCATCAACAGCCACTTTGAATGGTTTGGTATAATTTGGGATGGCTAACACAGGAGCAGTGGTTAACTCAGCCTTCAGGCAGTGAAATGCCTGTTGACACTCCGTTGTCCACTTAAATTTGCTACACTTCTTCAGCAAGTCCATCAGTGGAGCAAACACACTGCTAAAGTTCGGCACAAACCTCCGGTAGAATCCACTCATGCCAAGAAATCGCATTATTTCCCTTCGTGTCGAGGGTATTGGTAACTCCTCAATAACTGTTGGTTTCACATCCCGTGGGACCATTCAACCCTGTCCGACTGTATGGCCAAGGAAAGTGACTTGGGCTTTTCCAAATTCACTTTTGGCTAGGTTTTCCACCAAACCCGCCTCCTGAAGTCGATCGAATAACTCCATCAGATGTTTTCAATGTTCTTTCCATGTCTAGCTGAAAATTACCAGATCGTCAATATATACAGCACAATTGGATAATCCTGAAACAACTTTGTTAGTTAACCGTTGAAAAGTGGCTGGGGCGTTTTTCATGCCAAACGGCATAACGTTGAAATGGTATATACCATCTTTAGTCACAAAAGCTGAAATCTTCTTCGCCCTTTCGGATAAAGGGACCTGCCAGTAACCTTTAAGTAAATCCAGTTTGGAAATAAAAGCTGATTGTCCCACTTTCTCAATGCAATCCTCCAAACGTGGGATAGGATAAGAGTCAGTTCTTGTAACTGCATTAACCTTTCTATAGTCTACACACAACCATTGAGTACCGTCCGGTTTTGGTACCATCACTAAGGGTGAGCTCCATTGGCTGTAACCCACTTCAATTATGCCATTTTTAAACATACTCTCAATTTCTTTGTTAACCTGTGCCAATTTTAAAGGGTTAAGTCTGTATGGATGTTGGTTAATTGGAACAGCATTTCTCACATCTACATCATGTATAGCCATTTTAGTACTTCCCATTTTATCTCCACAAACATATCCATGTGATATCAATAACACTTTCAGGTCAGTCCGTTTTTCCTCTGGAAGGTAACTCAACAATTTATCCCAATTTTTAAGAACATCCTCGTTTTCCAATTTAATTTGAGGTATGTCAAATTCCATGTCATCTGGATTTGGTTCGTCACTTTGAGTTAGAATTATTAAAACCTCCTCCTTTTGCTCTCCTTCCCTCTCAAAGTACCTTTTAAGCACATTCACATGACACACTCGGTGAGTTTTCCTTCTACCTGGCATTCTTACCACATAATTCACCTCACTTAACTTCCTTTCAACCTGATAAGATCCACAAAACCTTGCTTTTAAAGGTTCACCTACCACTGGTAACAATACGAAAACTTTATCTCCACTGGCAAAACTACAAACTTTTGCTTTCTTGTCCGCTACCCGTGCCATCACATGTTGTGCAATTTTTAAATGCTGTCTAGCTAATTCACCTGCTCTATTTAATTGTTCCCTAAAATTTGACACGTAATCCAATAATGCAAGTTCCGATTTCTCACTCACCAATTTTTCCTTAATCAATTTAAGTGGTCCTGTTACCTCATGACCAAAAATTAGTTCAAAAAGACTGAATTTGGTTGACTCATTAAGTGCATCCCTAATTGCAAACAGTACGAACGGAATTCCTTTATCCCAATCCTCTGAATAATCGTGACAACAATCACTCAACATTGTCTTTAGTGTCTGATGCCACCTTTCTAATGCTCCCTGCGATTCTGGATGGTACGCACTTGATTTAAATTGTTTTATTCCTAAGTTATCCATAACTTCTTTGAATAACCTTGAGGTAAAATTTGATCCTTGATCTGATTGTATTTCTGTGGGTAGTCCATATCTAGTAAAGAATTTAAGTAACTCCTCCACAATCCTTTTAGTTGTAATATTGCACACTGGAATGCCCTCTGGAAACCTAGTAGACACATCCTTTATAGTCAAAAGATATTGATTCCCACTTTTCATTTTAGGAAGCGGTCCTACGCAATCAATTAAGACCTTTGTAAAAGGTTCCTCGAATGCTAGAATGTGTATTAAGACCGCTAGTTTTATCACTTCTTGAGGTTTTCCTATCACTTGACATGTGTGACATGATCGACACAATTTAACTACATCTTTATGTAGTCCAGGCCGCTAAAAGTATTTTGGTATTTTAGCTTGAGTTTTCCTAACTTTCAAATGACCACCCACTGGTACCTCATGTGCAACTCGCAACACCTCCTTTCTATACCCTACCGGCAATACCGCTTGATGAACTTCTGCCCACTTTTTATCTGCCTGCATATGTAAAGGTCTCCATTTTCTCATCAAGACATTATTTTTATGGTAATAACACTCTGGTATACACTCAGATTCCTCTTCCATGTATGCTTTCTGATACATCCATTTTATTTCTATATCTTTCTGTTGTAACTCCACCAATTTTCCTGAACTAAAAATATCCGCCTCATTCGCCACCTGTTCTTGTTATTTTTCAACCATCTGATCAAAAATCATTTCTGATAATTGAACTTCAACTTTATCTTCACGCGTTGATTTCTCCTCTTGTCTTAACCTGTGACTTTGTGACCTTGTTACTATACAATACGGAAAAATCCCAGGATATTCGTCCTTCAGCACTTCAGTTGTCTGATTTTCCACTGGCTTATCAACCACAGTAGTCATCACTCCCACCTGCGATCTAGCTATATCATTACCCAAGATAAACTATTCCTGGACAAGATAGTTTCTCTATTATTGCTACTACCAGTTCACCACTCTTCACTGGACTTTCCAACCTTACCTTATATAATGGAACTCTACTCCTCTCACCCTGAATTCCACATATTACCACCTTTTCTGGCAATATTCTTCCCAAACTACATAACTCCTTATCTCTTACCATTAAAGAATGACTAGCTCCCATATCTCTTAAAATTGTGGCTTCTTTACCTGCTCGTCCTGATACACATGAGTAAACTTTACCCACAGAAGTAAATTCTTTAAAGAGATCTGGCACCTTCTTATCAATCACCTCTTGATCAGGCTGTACAATCTTTTGCACCTCCTTCACTTCACTTGGGCTTTCCTTTACCACTTTTAAAAATATATATTTTTATTGAAGCATTTGCAAAATTTTTATAACAATAACAAAACAATAATAACATAAACATCAACATGGTAAACTAGACATTTCCCACCCAACCTCTTCTGTACATCCCTTAACCATATTGCACCTACCTGCCCCCCCTCCCCCCCCCCCCCCTTCAGAATGCTGCTTCTGCTGACATTTTAATTTTCCCCGAGAAAGTCGGCGAATGGCTGCCGAGAGAACCCCAGCATTGACCCCCTCAAGGCAAACTTTATTTTCTCCAGCTTGAGAAACCCGGCCATGTCACTGACCCAAGTCTCCACACTCAAGGGCTTCGAGTCCCTCCACATTAAAAGGATCCGTTCCTTTACCACTTTAACAAACCCCACTGACTTATCCTGTTTTATCACATCAGCCTTCCCAGTGTTTTTCTTCAACCACCAACACTGAGACTTTACACGGCCTAGTTTATTACAGTGAAAACATTTGAAATATTTCATGTCTCTTCCACCCTCCTGGATTTCCTTTTTAATCTGAGGTACACTTTCCTTATTATCTCCCATCAGATCACCTTTACCTTTACCACTTGAGTATTTCTCTTTTACCCAGTTTCTATCCCTCACAGGCTGAAACTGATGTTGGAAACCAAGCTTTGATTTATGAACTAATTCATAATCATCAGCCATTTCTGCTGCTAACCTCGCAATTTTAACCCTCTGCTCTTCCACATGAGTTCTCACTGCATCAGGAATTGAATTTTTAAACTCCTCCAAAAGTATAATTTCTCTGAGAGCTTCATACGTTTGCTCTATTTTCAAAACCCTTATCCACCTCTCAAAATTACGCTGTTTGATCCTTTCAAACTCCTTGTATGTTTGACCAGGTTATTTCCTTAAATTTCTGAACCTTTGTCTGTAGGCTTCAGGCACTAGTTCATATGCACCAGAGATGGATTTTTTACTTCTTCATACATCCCAGATACCTCCTCTCATAGTGATGCAAACACTTCACTCACCCTACCTACCAGCTTTGTTTGAATCAGTAATACCCGCATGTCCGGTGGCCATTTCATTTGTTTAGCCACCTTCTCAAATGAAATGAAAAAGGCTTCTACCTCCTTCTCATCAAACCTTGGCAATGCTTGGACATATTTAAATAGATCCCCACCAGGCCTTCGACTATGACGCTCTTTCTCTTTATCCTCATCACTATCCTCCAACTGTACCTTTCCCTTTACATCCACCAATTTTAACTGACTGTCATGTTTCATGGCCATTTTCTGAAGTTCAAACTTTCTCTCTTTTTCTCTTTCCTCTCTCTCTTTTTCTTTTTGTTCTGCTAGGGCTATTCTTTCTTTGTTTCTTTCTTCTCTCTCCTTTTCTTTTTCCCTGACCTGTATCTCTCTTTCTCTTTCTTTTTCGCTCATTGCGTATTCAAGCTGCTTTAATTCTTTTTCATGTTCAAGTTGCAAACTGAATTTTTGCCATTTCTAATGAGTCAGACTGTCTCTCAGGCAATTTTAAATGTTCAGCTAGCACTGTAAGTACCTCTTCTTTTCATATTCTGTCAGGTAATGTTAACTGCAATGTTTTTGCCAAATCTAAAAGCCTATTTTTAGTCACTGCTCGTAAGGTACTACGTGTGACCTTATCCACCCCCAAAAACTTTAGAGCCTCTGAAAGAGGCATTGTCCACAACACACTCCCTACTTAAACTGGTATACCACACCTGAAAAGCAACCACAACATGCTCACCCCTCACTGTCTTTAAGTTCACAAAGCCAACCCAATCGACAGACTTTTATCCCCCTTGAGCCCCCAATTTGTTACAGGCCAGGGTTTAGAGCACCCGAAAGTGTATCAGGGAGTTCATCTGACCCATAACTTTGAATAGATTTTGGTCGTGGGGAGCACAAGGGCCCACTTTACAGGTGTGGTGCAACAGAGAGCTAAAAGTATTTTTAAACAAAACACAACGTTTATTCTATGAATCCTATTAACATTTTTATAACACATACAGTAAACATCTTGGCAAACATCAACTAAAATACAACCCCCAAAGAATACAGTACTCTATAAGTAACCCTTAATCTTTCCTTGCAACATCCATAAGACAAATACCCTCTTTAACACAGAGATCAGGTTTAAATCCTCTACCGAGAGCAGTTATCACTTTGAAATCACCCAAATGAACACTCTTAAACTTGTAGAGATATCCATGCACATCTGCTGGCTTTCACTGCAGCTCGTCACTCTCAAAACGAAACTAAAACTCACAGACACACACCAGCTTTTTTTCAAAGCGAAAGTAAAAGCAGACAGACAGCGCAACTCCACCCACACTCTGACATCACTGAAGCTATTTGACAAACACCCATTTCTTAAAGATACTCTCACATGACAATTAGGATGTTGGTTCGTAGAGTGCCGGGGGGGGGGGGGGGGGGGAGCGGGGAGATTGTTGTTCTTGTTGATTTGCATTGTTGTTATTTTTGTGTTATGTATAAAATGTTAAAAATCAAATAAATATATTTTCAACAAAAAAAATGCCAACTGAGATTAAATGCATTCCTGGACATTTCATCACATGATTTGCTCCCAGGAGTCGGCCAACACTACCACCCTTGTGACGTACTGCTCACTGCACCAATTGGAAATTACTCAATTGGATAATGCTTGGCTGTCTGCCGAACAACCTTCATTCCCTCATTGTCAATAGTTCTATATGGTAAAGACAAATATTCAAAGAAAATAACAATAACAAAAAAAAACTTTTTTAACACCCCAATGATTTATCTCCGAGGTTGCGCACAGCAATGTCCTGGAGACACCAGACCCATCCTCGAGAGTTGGCAACCCTAGGTGAGATTCTGATGTCAAGGCAGATTTCATTAAGTATTTGTTCTGTCTTTGAGAGTTCAGAGGTCCTTAAACCTAACTTATAGTTTTTGCGGTAGATTTAGTTACAAAATGGGAATATTTTCCCCCTCGACTACATTAGCTTTCACAAATACACCTTCAGCGTGTTGATATTTTTGTGCCTTATACCACGGTGATCCTGAGTACAATGCCATTCACTGCATGTAAACACCAATATCTGTCCAGTACCAGGGTCGGGATTCTCTGATCCTGAGGCTAAGTGTTGACGCCGTCGTAAACGCCTACAGCGGGCCAGCATGCCACTGGAGCGACTCACACGGCTCCAGCTGCCGATACCGGCGTCAAAAGGGCGCCTCGGGTCTGCGCATGTGCGCTGCAGCCGGCGCGAATTCGGCATGCGCGCTGCAGCCGGCGCGAATTTGGCATGCGCGCTGCAACCGGTGCAAACTCGCGCATGCGCGCTAGGTTCCTTCTCCGCTTCGGCCCCGACGCAACATGATGTAGAGCTACGGGGGCCGGCACAGAGTAAAAGAGGCCCCCACCAGGAGAAGCTGGCCCTCCGCTCGGTAGGGCCCGATCGCGGGCCAGGCCACGGTGGAGGCCCCCCCTGGGGTCAGATCCCCCCTGCCCCCCACCAGGCAGCCCCCCCTCAGGACGGATGCCGAGGTCCCGCAGGGTAAGACCACATGTGATTGGCGGCGGCGGGATTCGGGCTATCTTGGCGGCCACTCGGCCCATCCCGCGTGAAGAATCGCCGGGCGCGGCCCCCAACCGGCGCCGCGCCAATTGCACCGATTCTCCGGTGACCGGAGAATTGGCGGACCGGCGTCGGGGCGGCGTCGCGTGAATCACACCTGGCCCGCCGATTCTCCGACCCGGAGAATCCCGGGGATATATTGATGCTGCTGGGCACATGCACAAATGTAGATTTCATAGGGGCCTAAATTCGATGTGGTACAACAGGCATAGAAATGGCACAACAGTATAATAATAATCTTTATTGTCGCAAGTAGGCTTACATTAACACTGCAATGAAGTTACCATGAAAAGCCCCTAGTCGCCACATTCTGGAGCCTGTTCGGGTACACAGAGGGTGAATTCAGAATGTCCAATTCACCAAACAGCACGTCTTTACCGGAGCACCCGGAGGAAACCCAGCAAACACAGGGAGAACTCTGAGTCTGGCAGACTCTGCACAGACAGGGACCCAAGCTGGGAATCGAACCCGGGCCGTGCCGCTGTGAAGCAACAGTGCTAACCACTGTGCCACCGCGTCAACCCAGCTGTGCTGAGATCTGCACAGGCATTCAGGTTGCTAAAGGGCTTGAGGGCTTTTTTTAGCCAGCCCATGGAAATCACCTGAAATGAGCAGCGACCCCATTTCAGACCCCAGCTCCTAAATTCATATAGACTCATCACAGCTTGCAATCGACAAACAAACTCAGATTTCCAGGTTTTGAGCTGCCGAAACAATGGTGCTTCAAAGGACCACTGCGACCTGCTCAAAAGAAAGGTGTCAAACTTTGCAAAATTCATATTCTATGCAGTCAGTCTGAGTGGAAGGTCTTCTCTTGGCTGGATAACTGTGGCCTTCCCTCACTATGCCTAGTGGCCATGAGTGCTAGTGACAGTGAGAGTGATGGGGGGAGGGAGGGGGTTGTTTGGTAAACGTGAGAGTGTGGCGAATATGTGTTTCAATATGAGGGGGGGGAGGTGCATCTTCAGACATTAATGGCAGGGCATGGGAGCGCTGGTGGTTATAATCAACTTAAAATGATACTTTATCTTGTCCAGGCACAACCCTCTGCTGGCTGACTCACTCTTGCTCAAATCATTCGGCTGTCCTAGAATTTGAATTCAATACAAATCTGGAATTAAAGGCCAAATGATGATCGTGACACCATTGTTGATTGTCATAAACGCCCATCTGGTTCATCAATGTCCTTTAGGGAAGGAAATCTGCCACCTTTACCTGGTCTGGCCTACATGTGACTCCAGACCCACAGCAATGTGGTTACTCTTAATTCCTTTTGAAATGGCCTAGCAAGTCATTCAGTTCAAGGGTAATTGGGATGGGCAATAACCAGCCAGTGACGCCCATGTAGATCCCCAAATTTCTTTCTCTGTCAGTCTGGCCTCAATAAAAGTTGAGACGGATTCGCACGTAAAAAGAAGTTATTTATTTAGCTTGCAAGCTTAATCATCTTACAGAAACGTAAAAGACATCCAGCCTCTTACACCCCAGAAAAACGACTGACTAAAAGACAAAGGGATCTCTGCAAAATCAATTCAAATGGTATCAAGTTTCACATACTCGACGGACATAGGTCAGCCTATGTCCCTCCTGACCTGTTCGATCTATTCTGATTGGCTCACTTCCAATCCCTTTCTCTGGCCCCTATCAATGCAGCATCACTCTCATAGACACACCTCTTCCTGCTTTTTCCATGCGGTCTCAAACCCCTTTGTCCCTAACTGCCAGAATCAAAGTGGCTTATTTCTACATTACATTAACTAGTATCTCTAAAGTAACTATTTTATATCACATTCGTCATTCCCTCCTTTTATCATTCCATGATAACCGAACTATCCAATCCATAGCTACGGTTCCTCATCTAAAAAGATCCATCGCTGCATTTCCAATTCCTGTCTTAGCCCCCCTTCATCTGCCTCACCCTCATGGATTTTAACAGTTAATTTTTTTTTTCCGGTGATTGGGGCGGTGATCTGATCTAGTGCACCCCGCATTCTACCCATCACACATTTAAGGATGGCCAGGCCCACAAAGATGCAGCCGATAGCTACCACTAGATACATGGCCATATTTATCAACCAGTCCTTCCATCCTCCAAATCCCCAGTTACCCCAAGTGTCAGGATCCTGCATCCCGTCCAAGTGATCCCGTATGCGATCCATAAATTTAGTAATGTTAGCGGTCAAGTCCTGAATACCCATGATACACTTGTCCTGTACTATGGCGCATACCCCACCCTCACGGGCCAGAAGATAGTCAAGAGCATACCGGTTCTGCATTGCAAACAACCGTAGCTGAGACAACTCCTTGGATATTGCCCCGAGGGCTCCCAAGGTTTACTACCCGGGTTTTCCTCAGTTTGGCCTTTAACTAACTTAAGTGTATCTCCCGGTAACCTACGTTCTAGCTGTACTTCCCTTCTCACACGCCCCGTCCTCTCTCTAGTCCCTTTCTCTTTCTCATGGTCTCTTCCTACACTCTTCTGACAGCCTGATTTTACCTCTTTGTACCACTTTTAACACATCCAAAATCAAATTTACATGTATTCCAAAAACAAGGCAATGTCCATATAATGTTCCCTTCCCATCGCCGGGACCGGTGCAGCTGCTTCATGACTCCTGCATTCTCCTTAACTTTGATGACCTTCCATGAGTCGATACCATGTCCTCGTATATGGGGGCAGCGAAGAACATACCTTTGCATAGGTGATGTATCCTTGTAGATTGGTTGGGGCTACACAGATACATAATATTCCCCTTTTCCATATCCATCGCCAATAACACGCCAAGCGAAGTGAGGCCAAATATCAGACAGACGATGCGTAGCCACTCCATCATGCTCCACACCTGTAAAATAGCACTGGAGAAGGGAGGCAGGTTAGTATCCGACCTTTTACAGTAGTGGAGATGGACTCAATTTACAGTGATGTAGGTGGACCCAAGCACTTCGCCCCTCCACTTTAACTGCTGTGGGGGTGGTAAGGAGAACTTGGAAGGGCCCGTCCCATCGCGGCTCCGACCCCTTCCTAGTCCAATTTTTTGACCATGACATAACTACCGGGCTGGACTGAAAGTGAGCTAGGTACTGGGGCAATGGCTGGTGAGCCGCACGGACTGGGCCATGGAGTTCCTTGAGCACTTGCGTAAGGGCTAGAACATAGGTGGTCATTTCTTCAGTCATCTGATGAAACTGAACCCGTCTGGGAACCTGCAGGCTCCAAGGAGTTCTAAGAGGCCTGCCATAAAGAATCTCGGCGGGAGAGAGCCGGGCTGGTCCCGCAGGTGTAACCCGCAGCTGGAAGAGGGCAACGGGGAGCAACTTAAGCCATGTCAGTCCCGTGTCTGCTCTTAATTTAGCCAATTTAGTTTTGAGGGTCTGATTGTGTCTCTCAACCAACCCGGCCGCCTGCGGTCTGTAAGCACAGTGTAACTGCTGGCGTATGCCCAACTGGGAGCAAAACTCCTTGTTAATTTGTCCAATAAAATGAGGCCCATTATCAGAACTTAACTGAGCTGGTATACCGTACCGGGGAATGATTTCCCTCATCAAGACTTTAACCACAGGAGCAGCTTTACTATAGATAGTCGGATACGCCTCGACCCATCTGCTGAACACATCCACAATGACCAAAACATATTTGTAACATTGACACCTTTCCAACTCAATGTAATCCATTTGGAGCGTCTCAAAGGGACCACTGGGCAACGGGGTTTGCCCCTTCCCACAAGGGATACCTTTTCCGGTGTTATATTGCTGACAAATCAAACACCGATTACTGATACTTTGGGCCAACCCCTGCATTTTAGGGTGCCACCAAGTGTCCAGCAACAAATCACTAGTCCCTCGAGCCCCACAATGAGTTGCAAAGTGTACACATTCAATGACCCATAAAGCCAGCGCATCAGACATACAAGTCTGATGTGCAGGCGTGGTCCATAAAGAGGAAACAGAATCATATGTACAACCTAACCGTTTCCACATTTGTTTATCACTCTCAGGAGCGTCCTCCTGTAACCTTATGACGTCTTGGATGGTTGGCATTCGCTTGTCAGAAGCAGACATATTCATAGTAGATCGTTTAGTCTGACTTAACATTTTAGGCACCATCACTTGCTGAATTTGTGCGGCTGTGCGCGCTGCACGATCTGCTCATTCATTACCAACGTCAACTGGGGTTGTACCATTCGTGTGGGCAGCGCATTTAATAACGGAAATCTGCGCGGGCATAAGGAGGGCCTGCAGTAGGTCATTAACTAAACCCCAGTGGGATATTTGACCACACATAATCATGTCAGGTTGTTCTGACGAAATGTCACTCAAATCGCCCCTTATTGTGGTAGTTTCCTGAATCAAGGCTAAACAGTCGTGGCCAGGTGCGTCTTCATGGACAGGGGGACCGCTAAGAAAACAGGCTGGATTGATAGTGGTACAGTATTTAAATGTCAGACGTGGATTGTTCAAAAGGTATATCTCATACCTATTCTGACGAGCTGCGGTAAGATGCTGACCATTCGCCCCATATCCCTGGCATGGTACTGGTCATGGACCTGACGTGTAATATGAGGGCTTACCGAAGCTGACTGTGGCCATAAATGTGGTGATATTGTAACAAAATCGGCTGTACCTTCTTTTCCCGTGACTGTGGCTGTAACCTTGACTGGCCATTCGTTCTCAAGTAATGGCCGGTATTTGTCCTCCAACTCCCTGTTTCGTCCAGTTCTGTCATAGGCCAGGGTAACGTGATGCAGTGACTGTTCAACGTCTAACGTCCACCACTGGGGGGGTGATAGAAATATAGCACTGTTGTCTCATCCTCCTCTTCGCTGATCCACCCACCCAAAGTCACTATATTGGAGCTCCTGCTGGTAAACTACCATTTCTGCCGCTTGTTGGGGTCGCAGATCATCCTTTTTCATTACATACTCAGTCTTAACCTTTGTAACTGAGCCTCCTTCTTGGCCTACACCCTCCTTCCAGTAAAATCTGACTGCCCTTGCCATCTGGGAAGGGTCATTCTCTGTCCAATTCATGTTATTACATTTCACAGCAGTAACCACAGAAGGTGGTAGGCAATGAATTAACATAGCACAGTATTGAGGGGAATTCTGACCATTTTGATACAGCAAATCGCCTGACTGCCCCCGGTAGATTTCATTAAAACGCTCCAGAAATTCCTCTGGCTCGTCAATCTTCCTAGGTTTTAGGTCTAAGATAACAGAAAGATTTATGGGCCTTTGAAATGTGCTATTCAACGCATTCAAGATCTGTGTCCTTCTTTTCTCTATTTGCTCTCTTTTTTTAAAAAACTTAAAAATGTTTGAAAATTCAAATTGAATTACTGCAACTTGCAAGCTTAGCTCTGATCTCAACTCAGAACTAAATTTACAATTTGCTTAACACAAACTTGTATAACATTTACAACTTAATTATTTCTTTATCTTAACAATTTTTCTTTTAACAAGTTTTTTTTCTTTTACATACACATAAGTATTAGCAAAATCAACTATCATCTCCAGATTGACGCTTTTTAAAATGGTGTCCATGATCTTCTTTAAGTTTCTATTAATCTCCAGATAAAATGAGATAAACCTTATTTCAAGTAAGTAAAACTTAAGATTCTGGCAATTTCAATCAATTGCTTTCGAAAATAATAACTTTTATCAAAGAGGTGGAGAAACCCACTGGTTTCCTTTAATTAATTCAAAACGTAACTTTGCTGGTGTTCACTGACTCAAAGGAAAGGTATCCGATTACACTATGGCTGCTGCTGTTATCTCAAAGCCTGAGTGAGAAGCACTGTCTGTTTTCAACTCCGCCTGCTGCTGTTAACCCTTTGAGAGACTTCTGCTTCAACCAATATGCAGCATTCCTCACAATCTCAACTAGACCTCGGAACTTTACAGTCCAAGGAGACAATTTTAGCTTAATCAACTATATATTTAAAACACTCACACATAGAGTTGAACCATCTTCAGATTTAAAAACAGTTATACTGGACTGAACCTCCATCTATTGAAGTCTCATCAGCCCCTGAACCCATATAATAGACTGAACCTTCATTAATGAAGTCACATCAGCCCCTGAACCCATATAATAGACTGAACCTTCATTAATGAAGTCACATCAGCCTCTGAACCCTTATAATAGACTGAACCTTCATTAATGAAGTCACATCAGCCTCTGAACCCATATAATAGACTGAACCTTCATTATTAAAGTCCCATCAGCCCAAAACCCTAACCCAAGCCGAAACAACAAAATGAAATCCCATCAATTAAAGTGCTAATCCCCAGACTGACCTGTGATTTCGTCGAGGCGGTCTTTCTGTGCCAACCGCGAGTGACCAGACTAATCAGACGATAAGAAGAGGGGAACAATCAATGCGCGGTCGTTTTCCAGTTCTACATTGAGGGCCCTTTGTTCCCCATCCTCCTGTTCATAATCAGTCTAATTCTGATTTCGCAGTTGGATCAGGATCGCCCAGAGAAATCCCGGGTTTCGGCACCAAATGTAGATCCCCAAATTTCTTTCTCTGTCAGTCTGGCCTCAATAAAAGTTGAGACGGATTCGCACGTAAAAAGAAGTTATTTATTTAGCTTGCAAGCTTAATCATCTTACAGAAACGTAAAAGACATCCAGCCTCTTACACCCCAGAAAAACGACTGACTAAAAGACAAAGGGATCTCTGCAAAATCAATTCAAATGGTATCAAGTTTCACATACTCGACGGACATAGGTCAGCCTATGTCCCTCCTGACCTGTTCGATCTATTCTGATTGGCTCACTTCCAATCCCTTTCTCTGGCCCCTATCAATGCAGCATCACTCTCATAGACACACCTCTTCCTGCTTTTTCCATGCGGTCTCAAACCCCTTTGTCCCTAACTGCCAGAATCAAAGTGGCTTATTTCTACATTACATTAACTAGTATCTCTAAAGTAACTATTTTATATCACATTCGTCACCCACATCCCATGATGATAATTGTTGCCTGCACAATTTTATGTAACTGAAGAGCAGGACTGGAACCCCAATGACTAAGAAGCAAAAAGTATTTTGGGAAGAGCAGGTGGAGGGGTTTGGAGCAGTCCATTTTCCACGGGAACTTCTTAGGCCCCCAGGCTGTTTTCTTAGGAGACGTTGGGTCCAACATCACCCCACTCCTGTTACAACCCCACCCTCCCCTGGGCCAACAAGGAACAGCGGATGTTTCCAAGGTCTTTAGCAGAGGGGCCCTGCAAATTGCCCTGCAATTTAAACGATCCACCGCTATCGACACTGACCCCTTGGCCGTGAGAACATCAGTTTGGGTTTGTGACATGACGGACAATTTGCAAGGTCATATTCCCATGGATATTCCAAGATGTGTTGTTATGTAAGCACTGAGAACCAAAAGCTTTGAGAAAGAACGGATATTGTCTACAGTGGTATATATATATAGATGGTACTGCAAATGCCATCTGGCTCTTGCAATATCAATAATTTGTATCCGTTTACCTGTCATCTGTGGGATGTAGCCAAGAAAGGTCCAAGGCCACTCAATCGGAGTGATTGGAAATAAAATCCCAGAAATACTATGCTACTGATAAACATGGATAAATCCAATGCTGCTGGGCTAACTGGAATGGAGGGATAGGAAACAAATGGAACTCAACAAAGCTGAGAGAAAATTTGAGTGTAATGAATTACATTTGCCAGTTGCTGCCTGAGATGCCACGAAAAGAATTGATGCTTGCTTTAGGTGTCCATCACAGTTACTAGCGCAATATCCTTCCCCTATTATGCCAAAAGACCCTTTTGAGAATTTAAAATGTATTAGAAGCTGAACTGTAATCAATATGTTTATACAAGAGGTGTTTGTTTCAATTAGTTTTATTGATTCATCTGTTGATTTGAAATGAATTCAGCCAAAGAGTCAATGATATAAAACCAGCGCTACAGCAGTTACTTTTACTGAGTTTCAGTGAAGGCTGGAAATAATGGGGACGCCAATATCTAACAGAAGCTATACTATTAGGATGGCCTTATTAATGTTGACCCAGGAAACCCAATAGCAATAAAGCTATCAATGGGAAATGTTGGTGATTGGACTAAAAGAGATATAGTCATCATGCGAATTGCCAACGATACTGTATGGTTATTTCCTGTTAGGTGAAAGAAGAATGTTGTGTCATTATCCTTGTTGTGGGCATTCTTCATTAGATTAAGAATCCCATATATTAGACAAGCGATGGAATTCAGCACCGTGTGGACTCAGATTTCATTTCCCTGCGTCTCCACTATCTATTGCCATTGAATTTGCTATCCCATTTCTATAAGTCAATCCGGGCTCCCAGAATAAAGGGTTCGGCGGCAGACCAAATTAGTGAACTTACATCAGTACAAGGCTAACGAGCGCCATCCAATCAGAGTGCAAAGGTGCCAGTGCAAGGGGCAGCACGGTGGCACAATGGTTAGCACTGCTGCCTCACGACGCTCAAGACCCCGGTTCGATCCCGGGTCACTGTCTGTGTGGAGTTTGCACATTCTCCCCGTGTCTGCGTGGGTCTCACCCACTCAAGCCAAAAAAAACGATGTGCAGGGTAGGCGAATTGGCCACACTAAATTGCCCCTTAATTGTAAAAAAAAAATTGGGTACTCTAATTTTTTTAAAAGGTGCCAGTGTAAAGGTCATCCTTCAGAGCCGTGCAAGGTGTGAGTAGGTAAGAGTGAATCAGACAAACCTGCCCAGCTTTACTCCACTCTGACAAGTTTAAAATTTACTTTTGTCGGAATTAGGAAAATACGAAAATAATGAAACACGATGCAGGGTGAACCTGTTTCTTGTGCAGCAGTCAATTGGGTTTTTTTTTCTTTGCAGCGATTCAAATGAGATTCACATCTTGTTGTTTGAGTTTGAGATTCCTTTTATGCCCTGCATCATTTCATTCTCCTCCTCCATGGATTGCAAAGCCTGAATATCCTGGGCTTTTTGTTCCTCTTCCTGCCTCTATCCATTCGTTCCTCGAAACAAAATCTCGGAATGTTTTGAGGAAACTATGAAGCAAATGAGATGAAACTATGAAACTTACTATGAGCGAGGAGTTAAAATGGGCCTAGTTACTTAAATGGCCGATGTTTGCACCTGACAGCCTCAGTTTCACCTCCTCACTCCTTCCCAGGTCAGCCAGGCCTGACTCCAGCCCACACCCAGACACGAGGAAAACGTGCACGCTCCGCACAGACAGTGACCCAAGCCGGGAATCGAACCTGGGACCCTGGAACTGTGAAGCGACAGTGCTAAGCACTGTGCTACCGTGCTGACCCCTGTTTCAACATATGTTTCAACATAGGCAGGGCACCTATATTTCAAACACAGACGCTTTAAGCCGACTCCACCAATACCACAGGAAATTGTTCTCGCTTTATTCTTTCTCGATACATTGCCAGTGTCAGCATAACAGGTCAGGTTTTGGACCAAAAAAGGCCCCTTGGTATCTTGAGTCAAGTACAGGGTCCTTCATTGCTGGCATTATGATAACAGGTCTGACCAGTTACGACCCTTTTAGATAAGAAAAGACAAGTTAAGTTTTGAAGATGACATATTATTATGGGGAGCAAGGATGGTTGTTCCCACTCCCAGTAGAAAGTTATGATTACAGAAGCTACCTTGTGACCATCCTGGGTTGACGAAGAAGAAGGTGCTAGCACGCAGTTAAACATGGTGGCCCGGGATGGATATCAACATAGAGAATCTGGTCAAACAATGTGACCAGTGTCAAATGCAGCTAAGCTTGCCATTTGCGACGCTAATGCACCCTGGGAGTGGTCAGTTTGACCATGGGTGTGATCACACGTCGATTTTGTGTGACCATTCATGGACTTCATGTTCTTGCTCATCGTAGATGCTCACTCCAAGTCATTGGACAGACACAAAATGAAGTCCGCGGCTTCATCAGCAACAGTAGAAAAATTGCGACAGACATTTTGTTTTCTTTTTTAAATATATTTATTAAAGTTTTTTAACACAATTTTTCTCCCTTACAAACAATAAGCACCCCCCCCCCCCCCCGGTAACAAAAAAAAACGAGAAATCGTGCAGAGCAAGATATATACATGGCAAAATGATATATTTACACAGCTTTGTACACTGGCCCTCACCCGTACATGCCAGTTTCCCCAACCCTTCATGTTATCTCTTGCTCATCCACCCTCCCAGGCAGTCCCCCCTTTCGCCCCCCCTCCCCCCCCCCCCTCCCAGGACGTCCCCTCCACCCCCCACCCTCCCCAAGGTTGCTGCTGACCGACCTTCCTCTAACGCTCCGCGAGATAGTCTAGGAACGGTTGCCACTGCCTGTAGAACCCCTGCGCAGACCCTCTCAAGGCGAACTTAATCCTCTCCAACTTTATGAACCCAGCCATATCATTTATCCAGGCCTCCAGGCTGGGGGGCTTTGCCTCCTTCCACATTAGCAAGATCCTTCGCCGGGCTACTAGGGACGCAAAGGCCAGAATGCCGGCCTCATTCGCCTCCTGTACTCCCGGTTCATCCACTACTCCAAATATTGCTAGCCCCCAGCTTGGCTTGACCCGGACTTTCACCACCTGAGATATTGCTCCGGCCACTCCTCTCCAGAACCCCTCCAGTGCCGAGCATGACCAAAACATATGGACATGGTTCGCCGGGCTCCCTGAGCACCTTCCACATCTGTCCTCTACCCCAAAGAACCTACTCAACCTCGCCCCCGTCAAGTGCGCTCTGTGGACCACCTTAAATTGTATCAGGTAGAGCCTGGCACACGAGGAGGAGGAATTAACCCTACCTAGGGCATCAGCCCACAGACCTTCCTCGATCTCCTCCCCCAGCTCCTCCTCCCATTTACCTTTCAACTCTTCTACCAGCGCTTCCCCCTCTTCTTTCAACTCCTGGTGTATTTCCGACACCTTGCCCTCCCCGACCCATACACCTGAGATCACCCTATCTTGAACTTCTTGTGCCGGGAGCAACGGGAATTCCCTCACCTGTCGCCTCACAAAAGCCCTCACCTGCATATATCTAAAGGCATTTCCCGGGCGTAACTCAAACTTCTCCTCCAGTGCCCCTAGGCTCGCAAACGTCCCGTCGATGAACAGGTCCCCCATTCTTCCAATCCCCGCCCGATGCTAGCTCTGGAACCCCCCGTCAATCTTCCCCGGGACAAACCGGTGGTTACCCCTGATCGGGGACCATACCGATGCTCCCATTGCACCCCGGTGCTGTCTCCACTGGCCCCAGATCCTTAGCGTTGCCGCCACCACCGGGCTCGTGGTATACTTTGTCGGCGAGAGCGGCAGAGGTGCCGTCACCAACGCCCCCAGGCTCGTTCCTTTACAGGACGCCATCTCCATCCTCTTCCATGCTGCCCCCTCTCCCTCCATAACCCACTTGCGGATCATCGCCACATTTGCTGCCCAGTAGTAGCTCCCCAGGTTTGGCACCGCCAACCCTCCTCGGTCCCTACTGCGTTCCAAAAACCCTCTCCTTACTCTCGGGGTCTTATTCGCCCACACAAACCCCATAATACTCCTGCCTACTCTCTTAAAAAAGGCCTTAGTGCTCACAATGGGAAGGCACTGAAACACAAACAGAAACCTCGGAAGGACCACCATTTTGACCGACTGCACTCTACCCGCCAGCGAGAGCGGTAACATGTCCCATCTTTTGAAATCCTCCTCCATTTGCTCCACCAACCTCGTCAGATTCAGTTTATGTAGGGTCCCCCAACTCCTGGCTATCTGGATCCCCAGATACCGAAAGCTCCCCTCCGCCCTCCTCAGCGGTAGGTCCCCTATCCCTCTTTGTTGGTCCCCCGCCTGTAATACAAAGAGCTCACTCTTCCCTACATTGAGCTTTTGTTTTTCATAGAATTTACAGTGCAGAAGGAGGCCATTCAGCCCATCGAGTCTGCACCGGCTCTTGGAAAGAGCACCCCACCCAAGGTCAACACCTCCACCCCATCCCCACAACCCGGTAACCCCACCCAACACTAAGGGCAATTTTGGACACTAAGGGCAATTTATCATGGCCAATCCACCTAACCTGCACATCTTTGGACTGTGGGAGGAAACCGGAGCACCCGGAGGAAACCCACGCACACACGGGGAGGATGTGCAGACTCCGCACAGACAGTGACCCAAGCCGTAATCGAACCTGGGACCCTGGAGCTCTGAAGCAGTTGTGCTATCCACAATGCTACCATGCTGCCCTTATAGCCCGAAAACTCCCCAAACTCCCTTAGAGTCTGCATGACCTCCACCATCCCCTCCATTGGATCCGCCACGTATAGCAACAGGTTATCCGCATATAGCGACACCCGATGCTCTTCTCCCCCTCGGACCACCCCCCTCCATTTATTAGACTCCCTCAATGACATGGCCAATGGTTCGATCGCCAATGCAAACAACAGGGGGGACAGGGGGCACCCCTGCCTCGTCCCTCGGTACAGTCGAAAGTACTCCGACCTCCGCCGGTTCGTCACTACACTCGCCATCGGGCTCTGTAAAGGAGCTTAACCCAATTGATAAACCCTACCCCGAACCCAAACCTACGCAACACCTCCCAGAGGTACTCCCACTCTACTCGGTCAAAGGCCTTCTCCGCGTCCATAGCTGCCACTATCTCCGCCTCTCCCTCCTCCGGTGGCATCATTATCATGTTTAAGAGCCGCCGCACATTGGTGTTTAGTTGCCTGCCCTTTACAAATCCCGTCTGGTCCTCGTGGATTACCCCCAGGACACAGTCCTCGATCCTCGTGGCCAGCACTTTTGCCAGCAACTTTGCATCCTCATTGAGGAGCGAGATCGGCCTGTACGATCCACATTGCAGTGGGTCCTTGTCCCGCTTTAGGATCAAAGAAATTGTCGCTTCCGACATTGTCGGGGGCAGGGTCCCCTCCTCTCTTGCCTCATTAAAGGTCCTCACCAGTAGCGGGGCCAACAGGTCTGCGTACTTCCTGTAGAACTCCACCGGGAATCCGTCCGGTCCCGGGGCCTTCCCCGCCTGCATGCTCCCCAAACCCTTGCTCAGCTCCTCCAATCCAATTGGTGCCCCCAAACCAGCCACCTCTTGCTCCTCCACCCTCGGGAATCTCAGCTGATCTAGGAATCGTCTCATCCCCTCTTCCCCCGCTGGGGGCTTGGGTCTGTACAGCTCTTCATAAAAGGCCTTGAATACCTTGTTTATTTTCGTTGCACTCTGAACCGTGGCTCCCCTTCCATCTTTGACTCCCCCTATTTCCCTTGCTGCCATCCTCTTACGGAGCTGGTGTGCCAGCATCCGACTAGCCTTTTCCCCATATTCGTAGGTCGCCCCCTGCGCTTTCCTCCACTGTGCCTCCGCCTTCCCTGTGGTCAACAGGTCAAACTCCGTCTGGAGCCGTCGTCTTTCCCCAAGTAATCTTTCCTCCGGGGCCTCTGCGTATCTCCTGTTCACTCTCAAAATCTCCCCCACTAAACTCTCCCTTTCCATGCCCTCTGTCTTCTCCCTATGAGCCCTAATGGAAATTAGCTCTCCCCTGATCACCGCCTTCAACGCCTCCCATACCACCCCCACCCGCACCTCCCCGTTGTCGTTGGCCTCCAAATACCTTTCGATACACCCCCTCACCTTCCCACACACCACCTCGTCCGCCAGCAGTCCCACATCCAGCCGCCACAACGGGCGTTGGTCCCTCTCCTCTCCCAGCTCCAGTTCCACCCAGTGCGGGGCATGGTCCGAAACGGCTATAGCCGAATACTCCGTCCCCTCCACCCTCGGGATGAGCGCCCTACCCAGAACAAAGAAATCTATCCGGGAGTAGGCTCTGTGTACATGGGAGAAGAAAGAAAATTCCCTGGCCTGCGGCCTTGCAAACCGCCATGGGTCCACTCCCCCCATCTGATCCATAAACCCCCTAAGTACCTTGGCCGCCGCCGGCCTCTTTCCAGTCCTTGATTTGGAGCGGTCCAGTGCTGGATCCAACACTGTATTGAAGTCCCCTCCCATTATCAGGCCTCCTATCTCCAGGTCCGGAATGCGCCCCAACATGCGCTTCATGAATCCTGCATCATCCCAGTTCGGGGCGTATACGTTTACCAACACCACCCACGTCCCTTGCAGCCTACCGCTCACCATTACATATCGCCCTCCATTGTCCGCTACAATAGTCTTGGCCTCAAATGACACCCGCTTTCCCACCAAAATTGCCACCCCTCTATTCTTCGCGTCCCGTCCCGAGTGGAATACCTGTCCTACCCATCCCTTTCTTAACCTGACCTGGTCCGCCACCTTCAGATGTGTCTCTTGGAGCATGGCCACGTCCGCCTTCAGTCCCTTTAAGTGCGCGAACACTCGAGCCCTCTTCACCGGCCCATTCAGGCCCCTCACATTCCACGTTATCAGCCGGATTGGAGGGGCTCTCACCCCCCCCACGCCCCGCCGACTAGCCATCTCCTTTTCTGGGCCAGTCCCGTGTCCACGCCTCCCTCACCCTCCAGTCCCCCAGAGGGGGGACCCCCGTCCCGACCACCTCTTCTGTGTCCCATTCCCTTTCGGCCAGTGCAGCAGCAACCCTTTCCCCCACCCCCCACCCCCCTCCCCTCCCCACCGCTAGACCCCTGTCTAGCTTTTTTGCTCCCCCCATGTCACTCCCGTAAGTCAGCTGACGCCTGCTGACCCCGGCTTCCCCCGTCGTCCCATTGACCTCCCCGTGTGGGAGTCTCCCAATCCACATGCATTCCTTCGTTCCCCTTCCCGCCTTTCTTCCCGCGCGCGGGAAAAAAACACGCGCTTTCCAAAGCCCGCTCCGCCCCCTCTGGTGCAGCTCCTGTCGCGGCCTTGTCTCTCTCCCCCAGCCCATGTAACATTTTCTGCGCGTGATTGACCCCCTATATACAACAACCATCACACATCAAACCCCAAAACATCCCCCCCACCCTCACAAACCCTCAGTTAGAGTCCAACTTTTTGGCTTGTACAAAGGTCCACGCCTCTTCAGGCGTTTCGAAGTAATAGTGTTGGCCCTTGTATATGACCCACAGTCGCGCTGGCTGCAGCATTCCGAATTTCACTTCTTTCCGGTACAACGCCGCTTTGGCCCGGTTGAAACCCGCTCTCCGCTTTGCAACCTCCGTGCTCCAGTCCGGGTATATTCGGATCTCTGCATTGTCCCACTTACTGCTCCGCTCCTTCTTGGCCCATCTCAGGACCCACTCTCTGTCCGTGAACCGGTGGAACTTCACCACCATCGCCCTTGACGGCTCATTTGCCTGGGGCTTCTTCGCCAGCACCCGATGTGCCCCATCCAACTCCAGCGGCCTCGAAGGGGCCTTCGTGCCCATCACCGCCTCGAGCATCGTGCTCGCGTATGCCCCGGCATCAGCCCCCTCCACTCCCTCAGGGAGACCCAGGATTCGCAGATTCTTTCTCCTCGACCTGTTCTCCAGGTCTTCGAGTCTTCCCGCCCACCTCTGGTGTAGCGCCTCGTTCTGCTCCACTCTCACTGCCAGGCCCACGAGCTCGTCCTCGTTCTGACTGACTCTTTTCTGTACTTCCTGGATCTTAGCTTCGTGGGCCTTCTGCGTGATCCCGAGTCCTTCAATTGCCGAAAGCATAGGCGCCAACATCTCTTTGCGCATCTCCTCGCGCTGCTCCTCGAAGCAGCGTTTGATGAACTCCTGCAGCTCCCCTTTGTCCCTGGCTGCCGCCATTTTGTTTTCTTTCCCTCGCTTCTCCCGTTGCTCCAGTGCCGCTCCTTTGGCCATTACACTTCTGGTCCGTTTCATAGAAGTTGGCAGTGTTTGCTTCACCAGTCTGCCCCAAAAAGTCTATGGAAACTCCTGAAAAAGTTCTGAGAGTCGGCTCCAGACGGGAGCTGCCGAATGCGCGACCTACTCCTCCATGGCCGCCACCAGAAGCCTCGTCCCTGCTTCTTCAATGGCCCTGGTAGATCTTTTCACAGTTGCTCCCTCTGCTGCTAGAATTCACCTTTGATAGAGTCAAGCCAGATTGCAGCTTTAAGCTTGCCCTTCCCCCGCCTGCATGCTGGAAGAGGCCCTCGTCTACTGCTGCAGCTCAAGCCAAATCTTTCACTGTTTCTGCCGGGTCTGGTAGCCAAAAGACACAACACTCCTGGGGGACAGTGTCAGGGGAATGCTGCAGCCTTCTTCCCACACCGGGAAATGTCAAACAAATGCCGTGGGGGCCCTGTAAAAGAGCCCAAAAGTCCGTTCCAAGCGGGAGCTGCCGAATATGCGACCTAGCTCTGCATAGCCGCACCCGGGAGTCGCGACAGACATTTTCCACCCACGGGTTGTCCGAGGTGCCGGTCTCAGACAATGGCGTTGCTTTTACTAATGAAGAATTCCAACATTTTATAAGAACAAACAGTGCTCAACATATTCCGACGGCTCCCTACCAACCTACTTCAAATGGACTGGCTGAGACAGCCGTCCAAACATTCAAAGTTGCCATGAAGGAACAGTCATCATCCTAGTGCAACTCAGACTGGCCTGGTTCCTGCTCACCTATAGAACAACACCTCATGTCACCACAAGTGCTACACCCACTGAGTTGCTAATGGGCTCGCATTAGAACATGGTTGGATCTGATATTTCTGAATTTGGCAGAGAGGATGGAGGCAAAACAAAATGCACAGAACAAACATCATGACTTAAAGAAAATTCAGAGAACTTGAAGTGGACGATTTGGTATATGTAAAGAAATTTGGTGTTGATCCTCATTGGATCCCTGCAACGGTATTGGCCAATACAGGTCCAATGACGTACGGGATAGATGTCCAAGGAAAAAGGGCTAAAGAATATCTGGACAACTTGAGAACCATACACAGAACCAGCGGGGCATCCCTCCCCTAGTATGCCTGTCAGTGATGTTGCCGCGGATGTAAGAAATGCTGCAGCAACCTGCCCCGAGGAAGAACCCAATAATGTTCCGGGGGGAACTAGGGAAACTATCTCGACAGATGCACCTTCACAAATTGAGACTCAGACCATTAAGGTTCAAGCCGAAGTTACCTCGAAGGCGAAAGGACCCGCTTGTGAATTACGATTCTCCCAAACGATCAGGAGGTTCCTCGATCAACTTACCTTATAAGGGATTGTGTTGAGATCCATGTGTTGTATATTATTGTAAACAGTTCCATTGTTCCTGAAATGTGTTAATCGGGAACTTAAAGGGGAAGGGATATGGTAGCGTGCCCCTTTAAGGGGGTGGGTTCCCATTCAGCCAATTGGGCTAGAGCACGCAAACTCTGAGGTCAGGCACTAGTTTTCCAGTTAGTTAGGAATTTGGAGTCATGGGATACAGTAGCCTTTATCTCACTCTCTATATACAGCTATGTAGCTTAATAAACCATTTATTCCTTAATTTACTTGGTGGTCAGCCATCTGTCAAGATATTACATTACTGACATCCTTAAATGAAATGAAATGAAAATCACTTATTGTCACAAGTAGGCTACAAATGAAGTTACTGTGAAAAGCCCCAGTCGCCACATTCCGGCGCCTGTTCGGGGAGGCTGGTACGGGAATTGAACCGTGCTGCTGGCCTGCCTTGGTCTGCTTTCAAAGCCAGCGATTTAGCCCTGTGCTAAACAGCCCCTCTACAGTCCACTTTTATATTTCTGGATAGTTGCTATTTTATTTTCTATTTTCTCTTTATCAGTTTCTTGGGCCTCCTTTGCTGAATTCCAAATGAGTCTTTCCTTTGATCTAATACAATCTTTAAATTGTCTTTTTAGCCATGGATCGGTTTTCCTGTTGGGTTTTTAAACCTCAAAGGAATCTATACTTGTCGTAAACTATGCATTAATTCTTTAAATGCTAGCCACTGCCTGTCTCCATTATACCTATAGGGCGGCAGGGTAGCACAGTGGTTGGCACTGTCACTTCACGGTGCTAGCGTCCCAGGTTTGATTCCCGGCTTAGGTCACTAGCTGCACGGAGTCTGCTCGTTCTCCCCGTGTCTGCGTGGGTGTCCTCCGGGCGCACTGGTTTTCTCCCACAAGTCCCGAAAGACATGCTTGTTAGGTGAATTGGACATTCTGAATTCTCTCTCCGTGTAACTGAACAGGCGACTAGGGGATTTTCACAGTAACTTCATTGCAGTGTGAATGTAAGCCTACTTGTAACACTAATAAAGATTATTATTATTATCCTAGTTTTCCAACCAATCACAGCTAATTTACCCCTCTTACCTTTGTAGTTCCCTTTATTTCGAGTCAAGCCATAGTTTCAGATTTAATTGTATCATTTCTAAAAGTAATATAAAATAGTTCCACGTTACAGGTCAAGTATCCTTATCCGTGCATCCGAAAATCAAATGCATGCAAAAACCAAACATGTGTTGTGCAGGAGGTCTGAAACACGTGCCGACACGAGCCTCCCCGACAGGACACGGCCTTTAGCGTAGGAAGTCTAGCTGTTTGCCTCACCTTGTGCCCAGCTGTTGCGAGAGTTTTTGCTTCTGACCCAAACCTTAACATGGCAGCTATGTTCAATCAAGAAAATGCCGCCCCTCGGGCAAATAACAATAATAATAGTAATCTTTATTGTTGTCACAAGTAGGCTTACATTAACACTGCAATTAAGTTACAGTGAAAAGCCCCTAGTCACCACATTCCGGCACCTGTTCGGGTACACTGAGGGAGAATTCAGAATGTCCAATTCACCTAACAAGCACGTCTTTCGGGACTTGTGGGAGGAAACCAGTGTACCCGGAGGGAAACCCACGCAGACAAGGGGAAAACGTGCAGAGTCCGCACAGACAGTGACCCAAGCCGGGAATCGAACCTGGGAACCTGGCTCTGTGAAGCCACAGTGATAACCACTGTGCTACCATGCTGCCCGTACCTGGTCCAAATGGAATCAACAAGTCTTTGGAAGTACTGGTATGGGTGCCAGGTCCATTCTGCCAGAGGTTGCTTTCCCTTGCTTGGTACTGTTTACCGTACCTCTGAGGGACAAAAACACTGTTCTCAAACCCCTCATTACTAGTTAGGTTTTCACAAGTCACTACTTATTCATCCTAACTATACTCACTGCGGTAGAGTATGTCATATCCGAAGCCTGAACTATCCGAATGCCAAAACGCAGTCGATAAAGGATAATCAAACGGCATGGTCATTCTTCCCTAGCGCTTCCTTTACAATGAGATTATTAATTAGCCCTTTCATCGCACAATACTGGATCTAAAATAGCCCATTGTCTAATTGGTTCCTCAACAAATCTTTCTGGAAAGCCATCTCGTTTACATTCCAGGGATTTATCCTCCGCGACATTAGTGCTAATTAGGTTTACACAGTCTGTGTGCAGATTGAAGTCCCCTATGATTACTGTATTACCCTTGTTACATACAACCTCTGATTTCTTGATTTATGCCGTGTCCTACTTTACTACTACCGCTTGGTGTGCTATAAAGAACTCCCATAAAGGTTTGTTGCCCCATGCTGCTGCTTAGCTCCACCCAAACTAATTCTATATTTTGATCTTCTGATCAACGATCCTCCCTCGCTAACGTACTAACCCTAACTCCTTTTCCTTTTTGCCTACCCTTCATAAATGCTGAATATTCTTTTCAGTTTCCATGCTTGGTCACCCTACAGCCACATCTCTGTATTTGGAATTAGGTCATACCCGTTTACTTCTATTAGTGTCATAATTTCATCTTCCTTGCTGCAAATGCAGTAAGAATTCAGACAGAGAGCCTTTGGTTGCTTTTATAACATTTTTCCACAGTTTATTCTATTTGGTGTTTGCCTTTGCTTCTGCTACCTTCTGCTTACTATTGTTCTTCCTTCCATTACCAACATTGCTCCTTTCCTATTTGGATTCCCTCTCAGATGCCAATCCCCCTGCCAAGCTAATTTAAGCCTTTTCTTGCACAAAGGGGAGAGAATCAGAATGGAGATAGAGGATTCAATAATACGGGATAGAGAGGGCCACAATAGACATTTACAAAGGATGTGTTTCCGACATGATGTTAGGCTGAGGGATATGCCTAAATGACCGTAAAAACACCTGTTGCCTAATCGGGCGGGTGTTAGCTATGTGGAGAGGCTGAACAGACTCGGACTGTTTTCATTAGAAAGACGGAGGTTGAGATGTGCCCTGATAGAGGCCTACAAGATTATGAGGAGCATGGATAGAGTGGATGGGCAGGCACTCTTTCCAGGGTGGAGGGAGGGGTCAGTCACCAGGGGGCACAGGTTTAAGGTCCGAGGGACAAAGTTTAGAGGAGATGTGCGAGGCAGGTTTTTTACGCAGAGGGTGGTGAGTGCCTGGAACGCGTTGTCAGGGGAGGTTGTGTAAGCAGATACATTAACGGAGTTCAAAAGGCATCTTGATAAACACATGGATAGGATGGTTGGAGGGCCGAAGGGCCTGTTCCTGTGCTGCAATGTTCTTTGTTCTTTGTTCTCTTTGTTCTTTGTGGCTGAAGGAGCGGTCTGAGAGGTGGGATTCCATTTCCTGTGACACTGAGACAGGAGGGAACCATTGGGAATGTCTGAACAGGGCAAGAGCAAAGGTCCTTAAGGATAATCACGCTTAGGAAAGATAAGTATAAAGATATTCTGGTATTTTGTGAGGAGTGGGCTTGGAGGAGTCTCAGTCAGAAACAATAGTGAAAATGATCATTTAAAGGTAAGGGCAAATTCTTACCAGTATTAGACAAAGTGTCAGGTTCAGACGGAAAACTAGCGGGTAGCTCTCCAGTTCCAGTCCATTTTTCTCTCCACATCTTGAGCCTCCTTCAAGAAAAAAAAACAAAGGGCGGGGTTTACACCATCACTCAGATGGGGCAGGGCCTGATAGAGGTCAGGGCTCCACAGAGGTCAGGGCACCATCTATATAGGGCGCCCCAATCAGAACTAATACTGAACGGCCCCCAGCCCCCACCATGGAGGTGTTGGGGGCTTCCCTCCCCCGGAAATCATCGGGGTTCCCTCCAACCCCAAAATGGAAGCATCATCGGCATTCCCCCTCAGTATCCACTCCGTCCCATGCTTTCAAGATCCCCCCTCATAGCCTGCTGCCCCTCCATCAGACATTAATGGAAACCCCCCCCATTGGCCTCCCACGAGGGCCCACACCTGGTATAGTTCAGGCACCTCCTGACGATCATCCGCCACGTTGTTCCTGCCGCATATGGCATTCACCAGCGCGGTACACGGAGACTGATCCAGCGGATCAGCTCCATGAGGACTTACTGGAGCTGAAGAGACTCCGACATCCTCTGCTTGCTCCTCCTTCTCCCTCTCAACACTCATCAAGGGGGTCTTCAGACTTTGGGGGGGGGGGGGGAATGTCATATCCCGCCGCGACCTAAGGGGTGAGAATACCTGTCTTCCCCATGCTCCTTGCAGAGTACGGGCTCCCTGTGAGGGGCGGGGTATCTCAAATACCCCGTGTACATAAAATCGACCAGTAAGGCACCAACCAAGCAGGAACCTGGTAGGGGTCGATTGTATAACTCAAACTTTGTTTTTATTTTACTCGGTGTGGACTCTTTGTGTCCTTATTAAAGTGGGCCTCGCAGGCTGGGCCTCGCTGCCTGGGCCTCGCAGGCTAGGCCTCGCTGGCTGGGCCTCGCTGGCTGGGCCTCGCAGGCTGGGCCTCGCTGGCTGGGCCTCGCTGGCTGGGCCTCGCTGGCTGGGCCAGCATTTGTTGCTCTTTCCTAATTGCCCTTGAACTGAGTGGCTTGCTAGACATTTCAGTGAGGGGAAGTTAAGAGTCAACCACATCGCTGTGTGAATCTGGAGTCACATGTAGGCCAGGCCAGGGAAGGACAGCAGACCTCCTTCCCAAAAGGGCGTTAGTAAACCAGATCGGTTTTTATAATAATCAGTTTCATGGTTATCTTTTAATTCTAGATTTTTACTCAATTCAAATTGTACCATCTCCCATGGTGGGATTCGAACCCAGGACCCCAGGACTCTGGTTTACTAGTCCGGTGACAATATCACTCCGCCGCCATCTCCCCGTAACGGAGTAGAGAGCTATATATCTAATTTGCCAATGACACAAAGATTGGTGGTACAGTAAATGGTGCAGACGGTGTAGAATGTCAAATTTGGAAAAGCCATTGATAGATGAAGTGAGTGGGTCAAACTGTAGATTTAAATGTGATTGAGTTGAGGTCATCCATTTTGCACCCAAACAAAAAGAAATGGATCGGTTTGACAATGAAATGGTGAAAAGTTCCAAAGCGATTTAGGTGTCCAAGCACACAGATCTCTAAAATGTAACAGTCAGCCACAAAAAATAGTTGAAAAAAGCTAATGGCCTTTTTACAACTAGAGGGCTAGAATAAAAACAGAAGGACGTTTTACTACAGCTACATAAAGCCCAGCTTAGACCACATCAGGAGTACTGAGTACAGTTCAAGGTATTGTATTGGTCATGATTACAGAAAGCGTCTGTGAAGGAGGTCTTCATTGTCTTCTGTATGTTAACAGAAAGATTTTTGAAACTACTTGTACCTATATACATATAAATGGGTGGCACAGTGGTTATCACTGCTGTCTCACAGCACCAGGGACCCAGGTTCAATTCCGGCCTTGGGTGATTGTCTGTGTGGAGTTTGCACATTCTCCCCGTGTCTGCGTGGGTTTCCCCCGGGTGCTCCGGTTTCCTCCCACTGTCCAAAGATGTGCAGGTTAGGTGGATTGGCCATGATCAATGCGCGGGGTTCCGGGGATAGGGCAGGAGTGTAGGCGTAGATGGGGTGCCCTTTCAGAGGTATGTGCAGACTCGATGGGCCGAATAGCCTCCTTCTGTATGGTAGGGATTATATGGTTACTCTCTGTCACTCTCGATCGTTTCGTACAGAATGGATGAACATGGTCTTCAACGTCTTGCTGCTGCTTTTTCTTCTTCTATCTCCATCTGAACTGTCTCGATCCCCTCTGAGGAAGAACATTCCTGTGGCAAGAAGAAGGTCAGTGGTACGTTCACTTCTGTGTTGTTATGGATGGTGAGAGACTGCAACCAGGTTCCAGCATCCCTTGTGGTTGTGGCATGCTGGCTGGAAGTTGCATCATGGTAATCTTGTGGGTAGTACGTTGGTCTGACCATTGGGGACTTGCCAGCAGCTGGAATGATAATGGACAAACCTCCACAAAAACAGAAGAGATATCGAATGTGAAATCCAAATTTAAATACTCTTTATTGTTTGAGTGCTCAAGACTTGCTGTTCTGTCTTGCTAAAGACAGTGCTCATCTTTACATCTCCACCATTGAGAGGAGATCCAGGGTAATGCAGTCATCACTCCTCAGGAGAGGAAAAGGCTGGTTAGGGATGAGCTACATCAGCTCAAAGATCTGCCTGTTGCCATTCTCTCCACTGATCAGTTTTTCCTTGGCAACATATAGTTCCTCTGTGTTATCTTTTGTGGTAAACCACTGTATTGTATTGTTGTACTGTTACATGCCTGGGCTTGTCCCTGCTGGGTCCGAACCATTGTAGTATTTAATATGAGTATTGTGGTAAACTGCCACTATATTATATGTAATGTGGTAAACTACTGCCTGCTGGCTCTGCCTCCCTCGGGCTCGGTATAAAGGTGATTAGTCTCTACCGCTACCTCAGTTCGGGATCCGAGGCCAGGAGGCTTTCCGTTTAGTTTATTAAAGCCTCAGTTACGTTCACCACTCGTCGTGTGTTCATTGATGGCACATCAATTTAATAAACTAAACATCTAAGAGGAATTCATCACTCAAGCCTGATCGCCTGGAGCTGGACCCACAGGTAGCCGACGCCACTGCAACATTCGAGCACTGGCTAAGCTGCTTCGAAGCGTACCACGGATCTTTCACCAAAGACTTCACCGACCTCCAAAAGAAGCAGATCCTCCACGCATGGGTGAGCCCCCAAGTCTTTCTTCTCATCAGGGACGCCCCCTCGTATACGGAGGCGATAATGCTGCTGAAGGGACACAATGTAAAGTCGGTAAACGAAGTGTATGCTAGGCACCTTCTTGCCACGAGACGACAACGCCCTGGGTAATCACTAGCAGAATTCCTGCATGCCTTGTGGGTACTCTGCAGGAACTGTGACTGCCAGGCGGTATCGGCTACCCAACACGCGCAGCTGTTGGTCAGGGACGCTTATGTCGCAGGCATGAAACTAAACTACACCCGCCAGCGATTGCTAGAAGAGGGTACACTCGGCGTCCCACAGACAGTGCAGCTCTCAAACTCACTGGAGGTGGCCTCCCAGAACATGGACGCCTACACCTCCGACCGCGTGGCACCCTCGTGGACATCGTGGGCACTGCCATCACCCGACTCAAGTGCAGCGCAAGCCTGTGCCGCGCAGCAGCCCGCCAACGCCAGATGCCCGAGGTGCTACGTTTGCGGCCAGGGTAAGCATCCTAGACAACGCTGCCCTGCACGGAACGCGACTTTCAACGGGTGTGGGAGGAAGGGCCACTTTGCAAAAGCCTGCCAGGCCCGATCTCTCCCGAAAACCCCGGGGGTACTGTGTCGCGACCCTTAACGTACAAGGCGTAGAGTACGCTAACTTTAAACTCTAGGTCCTTCCCCATCTCTGCGCCACCCTATTACTGGGGCTCGACTTCCAGTGCCACCTCCAAAGCCTTACTTTAAAGTTCGGTGGACCCCTGCCCCCCCTCACCGTCTGTAGCCTCGCGGCCCTTCAGGTCGCCCCACCCTCGCTCTTCACTAACCTCACCCCCGACTGTAAGCCGGTCGCTACTAGGAGCAGACGATACAGTGCCCGGGACAGGGCCTTTATCAGGTCGGAGGTCCAGCGACTCCTACGAATGGGGATCATTGAGGCTAGTACCAGCCCCTGGAGAGCCCAAGTGGTGGTCATCAAGACTGGGGAGAAGCACCGGATGGTCATCGACTACAGTCAGACCATCAACCGGTACACGCAGCTCGATGCGTACCCCCTCCCCCGCATATCTGACATGGTCAATCAGATTGCGCAGTATTGAGTCTTCTCCACAGTTGATTTGAAGTCCACGTACCACCAGCTCTCTATCCGCCCGGAGGACCACCAATACACTGCCTTCGAGGCAGATGGCCGCCTCTACCACTCCCTCAGGGTTCCCTTCGGCGTCACCAATGGGAATTCGGTCTTCCAACGAGAAATGGACCGAATGGTTGACCAGTACGTTGCTGAGGCCCACGTTCCCATACTTAGATAATGTCACCATCTGCGGCCATGATCAGCAAGACCATGACGAAAACCTCCGGCACTTCCTCCACACCTCTAAACTCCTGAACCTCACCTTTAATAAGGAAAAATGCATTTTCCGCACAACCTGTCTAGCCATCCTTGGCTACGCTGTGGAAAACGGAGTCCTAGGGTCCGACCCCGACTGCATGCGCCCCCTCCTGGAACTCCCCCACTGCCCCAAGGCCCTGAAGAGATGCCTGGGGTTCTTCTCTTACTATGCCCAGTGGGTCCACAATTATGCGGACAAGGCCCGTCCACTTATTAAATCCTCCGTTTTTCCCCTGATGGCTGAGGCCCGCCTGGCCTTCGACCGCATCAAGGCAGATACTGCCAAAGCCGCGGTGCACGCTGTGGATGAGTCCATCCCGTTCCAGGTGGAGAGCGATGCGTCGGACTTTGCTCTGGCCGCTACCCTCAACCAGGCGGGCAGGCCCGTGGTTTTCTTCTCCCGTACCCTCCATGCCTCCAAAACTCGACACTCCTCCTGCGAAAAGGAAGCCCACGCCATTGTAGAAGCTGTGCGACATTGGAGGCATTACCTGGCCGGCAGGTGATTCACTCTCCTCACTGACCAACGGACGGTTACCTTCATGTTTAACAATACACAGCGGGGCAAAATCAAGAACGACAAGATTCTGAGGTGGAGGATCGGGCTCTCCATCTACAAGTACGATATCTTGTATCGACCTGGGAAGCTCAATGAGCCCCCAGATGCCCTATCCCGCGGTACACATGCCAGTGCACAAGTAGATTGACTCCGGGCCCTCCACAATGACCTTTGTCGCTCAGAGGTCACCTGTTTTTTTCACTTTATCAAGGCTCGCAAACTGCCTTACTCCATCGAGAAGGTCAGGACTGTGACCAGGGGCTGCCAGGTCTGCGCGGAATGCAAACCGCACTTCTATCGGCCAGACAGAGCGCACCTGGTAAAGGCCTCTCGCCCCTTTGAGCGCCTCAGCATCGACTTCAAAGGGCCCCTCCCCTCCACTGACCGTAACGTGTACTTCCTCAACATTGTTGACAAGTACTCCAGATTCCCTTTGCCATCCCGTGCCCTGACATGATCTCTGCCACCGTCATCAAGGCCCTGCACAGTCTTTTCACCGTGCTCGGGTTCCCCACCTACATCCCTAGTGATCAGGGTTCCTCCTTCATGAGCGATGAGTTGCATCAGTTCCTGCTCAGCAAGGGCATCGCCTCGAGCAGGACGACCAGCTACATCCCCCGGGGCAACGGACAGATGGAAAGGGATAACACGACAGTCTGGAAGGCCGTCCTCCTAGCCCTACGGTCCAGAAGTCTCCCAGTCTCCCACTGGCAGGAGGTCCTCTCCGACGCGCTCCATTCCATCCGGTCGCTCCTGTGCACTGCCACCAACAAGACCCCTCACAAGCGTATGTTTGCCTTCCCCAGTAAGTCCACCTCCGGGGTCTCGCTCCCGTCCTAGCTGACAGTCCCAGGGCCTGTCCTCCTTCGGAAGCATGCGAGGAGCCATAAATCAGATCGCCTCGTCGGGAAGGTCATGCTCCTCCATGCCAATCCACAATATGCCTACGTGGCACATCATGACGGGTGACAGGACACAGTCTCCCTCTGGGATTTGGCGCCTGCAGGTTCCCCAGCGACCATCACCACCACCCCCCCATCCTACACCGTCTCCCTCCACCACTACCCAGCTACTTCAAGGTCTGGCACCCGTAGGCCCACTGGCGGCCATCACCACCACCCCCACCTACACACCGCCCCCCCTCCACCGACTCAACTACTGGGTGAAGAAGAGGTCGACACGCTCCCGGGTGCGCAGGTCTCGTCACCGGTGCCCACAGCACAGCCGGGACTCAGGCGATCACGGCGGAGGATCAAGGCCCCCCGACATTCTTGATGTTTA
Source organism: Scyliorhinus torazame (assembly GCF_047496885.1). Classification (NCBI taxonomy): domain Eukaryota; kingdom Metazoa; phylum Chordata; class Chondrichthyes; order Carcharhiniformes; family Scyliorhinidae; genus Scyliorhinus; species Scyliorhinus torazame. The sequence goes on along the minus strand of NC_092713.1, from coordinate 43,230,579 downwards.
ATCCACTTCACCCCCGCTGGACTATTTTTTTAACAGGGGGTGAATGTGGTAAACCACTGTATTGTATTGTATTGTTGTACTGTTACATGCCTGGGCTTGTCCCTGCTGGGTCCGAACCACTGTAATATATAATATGTGTATTGTGGTAAACTGCCTCTGTATCATATGTAATGTGGTAAACTGCTGCCTGCTGGGTCCGCCTCCCTTGGGCTCGACGTACAGGTGGCTAGTCTCCGCCGTTGCCTCAGTTCGGGATCCGAGGCCAGGTGACTTTCCGGTTAGTTTATTAAAGCCTCAGTTACGTTCACCACTCGTCGTGTGTTCATTGATGGCATATCATCTTTCAAGCTCTCGTCTGCAATTGTGATTGAGCCAATTGTATTTGAAAAACTTCGAGCTGTTAAAAGAGAACATCTACTGTGCTTGCTATTCTATGTTCTAGATTTTTGCCTCTTCATATCCCTGTTTGGGAAAATCACGTTTTTCCCAGGTTTCTTTCAAATGTGCAATTGCTTCCTTCAGTGCCGCAGTCTCTTTCTTTGACCACTCAACTTCCTCCCGGATCAGTGAAAATTCCTGAATGTTCTCTGAAAACTGGTTTGTCAGTTCTTTCAGAGTGGAATTAATTAATTTGTTTTACTTTGTAATGTTCCAGAGGAAAAAACTCTGACTAAGAAATAGCAGTCACATGGAAAAATGTGGGTCGATTAGGAAGAGCCAACATGGATTTCAGAAGGGGAAATGGTGTTTCACTAAGTTGCTGGAGTTTTTTGAGGAGGTAACAGAAAGGGTCGATGAAGGTATTGCTATTGATCTGGTGTATATGGACCTTCAGAAGGCATTTGGTACAGTGCCATACAACAGACTTGTGAGAAAAGTTATAGTTCATGGAATAAAAGGCACAGTAGTAACAGAGGAAGGATTGTAGTGGTGTTCCCCAGGGGTAGGTATTGGGGCCCTTGCTTTTCCTGATATTTATTAATGATCTAGAACTTCATGTTCAGTGGATGGTTTCAAGGTTTGTGGATGATACAAAACTTAGAAGTATTGTAAACTGTGAAGAGGATATGTAAAACTTCAAAAGGGTATGGGCAAGTTGGTGGAATGGGTACATGAAGTTCAATGCGGATATGCATGAGGTGATGCATTTTGGTAGGAAGAACAAGGAGAGACAATATTAAAAAAGGGGGGAATTCTTAAGGGGAGGAGCAGAGGGGCATGGGTGTAGATGTACATAGATCATTGAAGGTGGCAGGACAGGTGGAGAGAGCAGTTAATAAGCATTTGGTATTCTTGGCTTTATTAAGGAGTACAAGAGCAAGGAGGATATGTTGAACTTCCACAAGGCACTAGTTAGACCTCAGCTGGAATAGTGTGTACAGCTCTGGGCGCCACAATATAGGAAGGATGTGAACACATTGGGAGACTGGTTCCAGTGATGAGAAATGTCAGTTCTGAGGATAGATTGAAAAGGTTGGATTGTTCTCCTTGGAGAGAAGATCTGGAAGGATAGGGATGTTTAAAATGACGAGGTGCATGGACGGAGTCAATAGGGGGAAATTGTTCCCGTTCACAAAAGGCTCAATATGAGAGGACACAAATTTAAGGTGATTTGCAAAAGAAGGAAATGTGATGTGTGAAAACAGTTTTTCACACAGTGAGTGGTTTGGGTCTGGAATGTGTCATGGAAGGTACACTGGTCTAACACTGGCTGCAACTGGATGCAGTTTAGATCAGAAAGATACTCCAGACCTTGAAGTTAATTCAATCAGGCTTATTGAACTAAAGCACAGTTAGCACAGTTCTCTGTGAGTTTGACTCTCTGTTAACTTCAGTGTGGTTACTCTGTCTGACTGAACCAGGCTAGTTCTTAGCCACGTGGTGGAGGTGTGTGATTGTAACAACACCCTTGACTGACTCTCTAGATGTTCATCAGTGGAAAGAGGCGGACTGTGTGTGCCTCGTGTCTTTTAAGTCAGATCTTACCCCTGAGTGTTCTGCCTGTTTATTGGTCATTTCCTGTTCTCTGTGTCCATTAGCTGCTTGTCTGTATATCATTATGTGTGTGTCTGCATATCATGCCATCTCCCCTTTTTTTTATGCTTGGATGACATATGTGAACGTATTTACAAGAGTAGGCCAATATTAACATATATACATGCAGTGGATGTGAACATATGTACATGTGAAAACAGCTGTCCAATGCGAGAACACAGAACACAGCAAACAGAACAAATGTTCATAAGTCCAGTCTCTGTGGCTTGCGTCTGATCCTGGTCGACCGCCGGGGAGGTGGTGGTGCGGACGACAGCACCTTGATGGGCGGGATTGAAGCCTGACTGGTGGCCTCGTGAGCCGAGGTATCAGCCGGGGGCAAAACAACAGAAGGAAACGGAGAAGAATGTGGTTGCGGGCAGGTAACGTTGCGCAGTGCCCGTCTGTTTCGTCACACAACAGAACCATCAGCCAGACGCACAACATACGAGCGGGGGGCAGCCTGTCGAACAATGACAGATGGAGCTGACCAGCCTCCATCAGGATCTTGACCCGAACAGTGTCTGATGGGGATAACACGGGCATTGCGCTGGTCAAGGAGACACAGCCTGACTGAGTGAGACACAGACAGAGTGAGAATTTGGTAATTTGGTGCAGTGAGGTAACCAGGAAAGGTAAGTGGTTAATTTAATTGTGCTGTTTTTCAGTTAAAAGTGCAGTGTAGATTAGTGTCTGATTGGCTGAAGCTGCCCCAACCCTAATTGCTGAGAGGCAGTTATCTGGCAGTCACCTGAGGCCTGTTAAGGGGCAGAAAGGTACACATTGTATTCTTCTCTTTGAAGTTTTAGTGTGAGTCATCCTAAAGTCTGTATAAAAGACAGACAGAAAGCGCACTTAGTAAGCATTGCGCTGGTCAAGGAGACACAGCCTGAGTGAGAATTTGGTAATTTGGTGCAGTGAGGTAACCAGGAAAGGTAAGTGGTTAATTTAATTGTGCTGTTTTTCAGTTAAAAGTGCAGTGTAGATTAGTGTCTGATTGGCTGAAGCTGCCCCAACCCTAATTGCTGAGAGGCAGTTATCTGGCAGTCACCTGAGGCCTGTTAAGGGGCAGAAAGGTACACATTGTATTCTTCTCTTTGAAGTTTTAGTGTGAGTCATCCGAAAGTCTGTATAAAAGACAGACAGAAAGCGCACTTAGTAAGCATTGCGCAGGTCAAGGAGACACAGCCTGAGTGAGTGAGACACAGACAGAGTGAGAATTTGGTAATTTGTGCAGTGAGGTAATTCGGTGAAGAGTGGGAGAAGGTGCTTTTTCCTGACTGTTTTGTTCTCTCTCTTTCTTCGGGCCTAATTTCGGGAGCCGTTCGGAGGAGGAGGAGCAGTCTCTGTGAGTATAAAAACCTAACGGTAACTTCCTGTTTTCCAGTTTTTTTTTCCAAAAGTGACGTCAGAGGGAAGCTGTGATCTGATTGGTTGATAGCAAATCTGCCCCAAATTAAAAAAAAAACACAGCTAAACTCGTAAACTTAAATTAAACTAATTAATTAATTAGTGATGGCTGGTCAGGTGATGTGCTTGAGCTGCTTGATGTGGGAGCTGGAGGCAGTCACACCTGTCAGAGTAAGTAGTTTAAATCCTGCCAGTGGCCAGGGACAGCAGGGTGTGACTACAAATCAGGTAGGTAAAGGGAACCAGCAGTCAGGATCGTTCTATGTTCTGTAATGTAGGTTAGATGGCTTTTGTTTCGGTGCAACATCGTGGGCTGAAGGGCCTGTACTGCGCTGTATCGTTCTATGTTCTATGTTCTAACTCAGGAGCCTCAGCCCTTGACCCTGTCCAACAGGTATGAGGCATTTGCTCCCTGAGTGGATGGCGAACAGGGCTGCAGGAAGGATGAGTCAGCTGACCAAGGCACCATGGTTCAGCAGGCCATTCAAGGGGAAGGAGTAAATAGGCAAGTTGTAGTTGTAGGGGATTCTATTATCAGGGGGATAGATAGTATCCTTTGTGAGCAGGATAAAGAGTCCCGCATGGTATGTTGCCTGCCTGGTGCTAGGGTGCGGGACATCTCTGACCGGCTTTAAAGGATACCTAAGAGGGAGGGGGAGGATCCAGTTGTTGTGGTCCATGGTGGTACCAACAACATAGGCAAGTCTAGTAAAGAGGACCTGTTTAGAGATTATAAAGAGCTAGGATTCAAATTAAAAAACAGGTCCTCAAGGGTCATAATCTCCGGGTTACTGCCCGAGCCATGTGCAAATTGGCATAGGGAGGCAAGAATAAGGGAAGTTAACACATGGCTGAAAGAGTGGTGTGGGGAAGAGGGGTTCCTTTTCATGGGACATTGGCATCAGATTGGGACAGGGGGGACCTATACCGTTGGGATGGTCTCCACCTGAACGGAGCTGGGACCAGTGTTCTGCCGAAAAGAGCAAATAGGGTGGTCAATAGGACTTTAAACTAGAGATTGGGGGGGAAGAGAAAGTCAGGGAACCAAGAGGTGAAGTAATCAGTGGGAAGCGTAGCTGCTTAGGAATACAAAAAAGCACGAAAAGACAGAACTCAGGAGAGGTTACGATAGTCCCAATCCCACAAAATATGACACAGTGTATGGAAAGGCTCAGTAAACCAAGGTCCACCACACTAAGAAAACAAGAAGGGACGGTCAATAGAGAATTAAAGGTGCTATATTTAAATGCGTGCAGTGTACGGAACAAGGTAGATGAGCTTGTGGCCCAGATTGTGACTGGCAGGTATGATGTGGTAGGCATCACAGAGACATGGTTGCAGGGTGTTCAGGACTGGCAGTTAAACATCCAGGGATTCACAACCTATCGAAAAGACAGAGAGGTGGGCAGAGGGGGCGGGGTTGCCTTGTTAATTAGGAATGAAATTAAATCAATAGCACTAAACAACATAGGGTCAGATGATGTGGAGTCTGTGTGGGTAGAGTTGAGGAACCACAAAGGCAAAAAAAACATAATGGGAGTTATGTACAGGCCTCCTAACAGTGGTCAGGACCAGGGGCACAAAATGCACCACAAAATAGAAAGTGCATGTCAGAAAGGCAAGGTCACAGTGATCGTGGGGGACTTCAATATGCAGGTGGACTGGCTAAATAATGCTGCCAGTGGACCCAAGGAAAGGGAATTCATTGAATGTTTACAGGAGGGCTTTTTGGAACAGCTTGTGATGGAGCCCACGAGGGGACAGGCCATTCTGGACTTAGTGTTATGTAATGAGCCAGGCTTGATTAAAGATCTTAAAGTAAGGGAACACTTAGGGGGCAGTGATCATAATATGGTAGAGTTCAATCTTCAATTTGAAAGAAAGAAGGTAGAATCAGATGTAAAGGTGTTACAGTTAAATAAAGGTAACTACAGGGGCATGAGGGAGGAACTGACGAAAATCGACTGGGAGCAGAGCCTAGTGGGAAAGACAGTAGAACAGCAATGGCAGGAGTTTCTGGGAGTAATTGAGGACACAGTACAGAGGTTCATCCCAAAGAAAAGAAAGGTTATCAGAGGGGGGATTAGGCAGCCATGGCTGACAAAGGAAGTTAGGGAATGCATCAAAGCAAAAGAGAAAGCCTATAATGTGGCAAAGAGTAGTGGGAAGTCAGAAGATTGGGAAGGCTACAAAAACAAAGAGGATAACAAAGAGAGAAATAAGGAAAGAGAGGGTCAATTATGAAGGTAGGCTAGCCAGTAACATTAGGAATGATAGTAAAAGTTTCTGAAAAACATTAAAAACAAACGGGAGGCAAAAGTAGACATTGGGCCGCTCCAAAATGACGCTGGTAATCTAGTGATGGGAGACAAGGAAATAGCTGAGGAACTAAATAAGTACTTTGCGTCAGTCTTCACAGTAGAAGACATGAGTAATATTCCAACAATTCAGGAGAGTCAGGGGGCAGAGTTGAATATGGTAGCCATCACAAAGGAGAAAGTGCTAGAGAAACTAAGAGGTCTAAAAATTGATAAATCTCTGGGCCCAGATGGGCTACATCCTAGAGTTCTAAAGGAGATCGCTGAAGAAATAGTGGAGGCGTTAGTTGTGATCTTTCAAAAGTCACTGGAGTCAGGGAAAGCCCCAGAGGATTAGAAAATCGCTGTTGTAACCCCCCTGTTCAAGAAGGGAACAAGGAAAAAGATGGACAATTATAGGCCATTTAGCCTAACCTCGGTTGTTGGCAAGATTCTAGAATCCATTGTTAAGGATGAGATTTCTAAATTCTTGGAAGTGCAGGGTCGGATTAGGACAAGTCAGCATGGATTTAGTAAGGGGAGGTCGTGCCTGGCAAACCTGTTAGAGTTCTTTGAAGAGATAACAAATAGGTTAGACCAAGGAGAGCCAATGGATGTTATCTATCTTGACTTCCAAAAGGCCTTTGATAAGGTGCCTCACGGGAGACTGCTGAGTAAAATAAGGGCCCATGGTATTCGAGGCAAGGTACTAACATGGATTGACGATTGGCTGTCAGGCAGAAGGCAGAGAGTTGGGATAAAAGGTTCTTTTTCGGAATGGCAACCGGTGACGAGTGGTGTCCCGCAGGGTTCAGTGTTGGGGCCACAGCTGTTCTCTTTATATATTAACGATCTAGATGATGGGACTGGGGGCATTCTGGCTAAGTTTGCCGATGATACAAAGATAGGTGGAGGGGCAGGTAGTATGGAGGAGGTGGGGAGGCTGCAGAAAGATTTAGACAGTTTAGGAGAGTGGTCCAAGAAATGGCTGATGAAATTCAACGTGGGCAAGTGCGAGGTCTTGCACTTTGGAAAAAAGAATAGTGGCATGGACTATTTTCTAAACGGTGACAAAATTCATAATGCTGAAGTGCAAAGGGACTTGGGAGTCCTAGTCCAGGATTCTCTAAAGGTAAACTTGCAGGTTGATTCCATAATTAAGAAAGCAAATGCAATGTTGTCATTTATCTCAAGAGGCTTGGAATATAAAAGCAGGGATGTACTTCTGAAGCTTTATAAAGCATTAGTTAGGCCCCATTTAGAATACTGTGAGCAATTTTGGGCCCCACACCTCAGGAAGGACATACTGGCACTGGAGCGGGTCCAGCGGAGATTCACACGGATGATCCCAGGAATGGTAGGCCTAACATACGATGAATGTCTGAGGATCCTGGGATTATATTCATTGGAGTTTAGGAGGTTGAGGGGAGATCTAATAGAAACTTACAAGATAATGAATGGCTTAGATAGGGTGGACGTAGGGAAGTTGTTTCCATTAGCAGGGGAGACAAGGACCCGAGGGCACAGCCTTAGAATAAAAGGGAGTCACTTTAGAACAGAGATGAGGAGAAATTTCTTCAGCCAGAGAGTGGTGGGTCTGTGGAATTCATTGCCACAGAGGGTGGTGGAGGCCGGGACGTTGAGTGTCTTTAAGACAGAAGTTGATAAATTCTTGATTTCTCGAGGAATTAAGGGCTATGGAGAGAGAGCGGGTAAATGGAGTTGAAATCAGCCATGATTGAATGGTGGAGTGGACTCGATGGGCCGAATGGCCTTACTTCCGCTCCTATGTCTTATGGTCTAAATCGGTGGCGTGAGCATCATAGCCCTGTTCTTGCCGGTCTCGGAGTTGCTGCACCTTCTACAGCACCGGGAGGTGATCCAGGTTGGCACGTGTATGGCTGGAAGTGTCGTTTGCAGGTCCCTGTTCATCAGGAGTTGAGCCGGCGACATGCTAGTGGACAGTGGGGTCGCCCTGTACGCAAGCAGTGCAAGGTGAATGTCAGACGCAGAATCCACGGCCTTGCAGATGAGCTGCTTCACTATGTGCACCCCTTTCTCAACTTTACCGTTTGACTGCGGATAGTGTGGGCTGGAAGTGACGTGTTTGAACTGATACGACTGGGCAAACAGAGACCATTCATGGCTGCTGAAGCACGGGCCATTGTCACTCATGACAGTGAGTGGGATACCATGCCTGGAGAACGTCTTCTTACAGGCCTTGATGACGGTCCGAGATGTGAGGTCTGAGAGCTTCACGACTTCAGGGTAATTGGAAAAGTAATCAATGATTAACACGTAATCACGACCATTTGCATGAAAGAGGTCGATGCCAACCTTGGACCACGGAGAGGTTTCAATTTCATGCTGCTGAAGTGTCTCCTTACTCTGCGCTGGCTGGAAGGTACACACGAACCCCTTCGATGCCCTCCATCACCTGCGCCATGATGCGATGAAATATCTCCGATGCCAAGACGATGCCGAACGGCATATGGTTATAGCAGTACCTGCCAACCGGTGTGTTGAAGGTGCAGAGCCTTCTGCTGGACTCATCCAGCTGGATTTGCCAGAATCCATGTGATGCATCTAATTTCGCGAAAAACCACGCATGTGCCATCTCACTGGTGAGTTCCTCCCGCTTCAGGATGGGGTAGTGTTCACGCATTGTATTCTGGTTGAGATCCTTGGGATCAATGCAGATGCGCAGGTCTCCAGAGGGTTTTTTAACCACCACCATCGAGCTGACCCAGTCAGTCGGTTCGGTTACCCTGGAAATGATCCCCTGCTGCCCTCCTTCAGCAGAGCCGGGACCCGGCGTGGTGCATGGACCACTGGCTTGGCATCAGGTCGCAGTAGGACCTTGTACCGATATGGCAAAGTGCCCATCCCGTCAAACACATCTGGATACTGAGCGAGGATGTCGTCAATGCCAGCTTAAAGATCCACATTGGAGGATGTCATTGAATAAACCTGCTGCACCAGGTTTAGCTTTTTGCAGGCATGCGCGCCCATGCAAAGGGCGCCCAGTAAGGATGCCCTGTCCGGCTTGACAATTTTCAAACCTTAGCCGTGCATAGGTACTCCGGTTAGAGATGAGTAGATGGCAGGACACCAGTGCCGTGATGGCATTACCGTTATAGTCCAGGAGCTGGCAGGCAGCTGGAAGGACCTTGGGGGGCTTCTTGATGCGTTTGAAGTCTGCCTGTGAGAGGAGGTTGGCAGAAGCACCTGTGTCCAGCCTGAACTGGATGGAACAGCGGTTAACCTGCATCACCGCACACCATTCGTCCTCCGAATCCACAGCGAGGATGGACTGAATGAGAGATGAGTTAGGTGTGGCCTGTTCACGTGTGGTAATGGTGTCCACTCGGTAGGCGGACTCCAGGCACTCGTCCTCTGAATCCGTTGTACTGCCAGGATCAGAATCCTGTAATCATCGTTGCACATTCTGGACGCGCCATCGTCGGAACTGGGAGCGTTAGCCTCTGACTGGTGGTGCAGACCTGCACAAGGCTGCATAGTGTCCAGGCTTCCCGCAGCTTAAACATCGCCTGCCTCTTTCAGGGCAGTGCCCCTTTAAGTGGACGTTGCCACAGTTCGGGCACGTCATGACGTTGGCGTCGTGACGCGGTGTACGTCGTTGCACATGCACAGTGCGGTCAGCAGACGTCTGCACCTGCGCAGTGTGGGTGTCGGCCGCTTCGTTATCCCGTTCGCATCGCGCATGCGTGGGGCTCCGGGAAAAGCACGCAAGATGGCCGCTGTCTTCAATGCTGAGGCGCTGCATCCAGGAGATGGCCTGCACACTCACTGCCTCGTGGGAGGCAAGTTTTTCATTTTCAGCCGATTTGTATTGGGAATACCAATTTTTTGCGTGCTCATGCACTACACATGTTTCAATCGCGACTGGCAGGATCATATGCTTGATTTTTAAGAGCTGCTCTCTCAGAGGATCAGAGTGAACTCCAAACACGATTTGGTCTCTGATCATGGAGTCAGCAATATCACCAAAGTTGCAGGACAGCGCTAGCAGGCGGAGGCTAGTTAAGAAGGCATTGAAAGATTCATCTTTACCTTGAAGACGTTGTTTGAATATGTAGCGCTCGAAGATTTCATTGGTCTCCACTTCACAGTGACTGTCAAACTTGTCCAGGATGGTCTGAAACTTTGTCTTGTCCTGGCCTTCAGTGAAGTTAAACGAGTTGAAGAGTTTGATGGCTTGATCGCCCGCTGCTGAGAGGAGAAGCGCGATCTTCCTTTCATCAGACGCACCCTCGAGGTCTGAGGCTTCGATGTACAGCAGAAACCTTTGCTTGAATATCCGTCAGTTGGCACTGAGATTGCCGGAAGTCCTGAGCTGGTGAGAAGCCTGAACCTTCTCCATGGTGCCAGGATACATTTGCTGGTCGTCACGGAACGGACTGAGGTAAGCCACCTTAAATTAGTAGTCTCCTGGTATCATGTCGTGTTAGGTACACTGGTCTAACACTGGCTTCAACTGGATGCAGTTTAGACCAGAAAGATACTCCAGACCTTGAAGTTAATTCAATCAGGCTTATTGAACTAATAGAACAGTTAGCACAGTTCTCTGTGAGTTCAACTCTCTGCTAACTTCAGTGTGGTTACTCTGTCTGACTGAACCAGACTAGCTCTTAGCCACGTGGTGGAGGTGTGAGATTGGAACAACACCCTTGACTGACTCTCTAGGTGTACATCAGAGGAAAGAGGCGAAGTGTGAGTGCCTCGTGTCTTTTATAGTCAGATCCCACCCCTGAGTGTCCTGCCTGCTGATTGGTCATGTCCTGTTCTCTGTGTCCATTAGCTGCTTGACTGTATATCATTATGTGTGTGTCTGCATATCATGACAGAATGCACTGCCTGGAAGTGTGGCGGGGGCAGGTTCAACTGAGGCATTCAAGAGGGCATTAGACAATTACTCGAATACAAACAATATGTTGGGGCATGGGCAAAAGGCAGGAGAATGGCATTAAGCCAGACAGCTCATTTAGAGAGCCAGTGGAGACACGATGAGCCAAATGCCTCCTTTTCTGCTGTAACAATTCTGAGGGGTCCTTATAGCATGCAAAGATCCTTCAACAGGTTTTTCCATTCATTGTGGAGCTCAGGTAAGTCGTCTTGAGTTTTCTTGAAATTTTACAGCGTCTGGTTGAGTCTGTTCTACCATTCTGTTGCTCAAGATATTCTTTATTCTGCTGTGTTGCTGAATGATAATGAACTGTTTTTGAATATGAATCTGAAGGACAATTAGCTGCTTGATTAACTGTTTATTTTCTTGTCCACTTCATATCTTCTCATGAAGTGTATCCGTGTATAGCTTTATCATTGCTGATAGCTCCAAGGCAGTTTTTTCTGAAGTAGCATTCAACATCATTTCCAACTCCTTATGTTTTTCGAGGGACACATATTAGTTCATCAAAGAGTCTTTCAAGACACTGGCCTCTGTGAATGCCTTTCTTGGCTGCTGTTGTGCTTGGCTGTACTTCAGGTTAAGTTCGTCCAACTCAGCTTCAAGGTAAACATTCTCTGATTGTACTTGCATTTTTTCCTGCCACGGAGCTCACTACCATTTGCTGGTGCAGTGCTGGAAATGTGTCATAGTCTTCAAGAAGGAAACCATTTGGGACTTCGGCCTTGGGCTTCCCATAAGGATATATTACTGGGGCTTGAAGAATGTTCTGCATCTCACTGGATCCCTGACATAGTTTTTGCAGGTGTTGTCTTTCGCCATTTCATCATTTCTGGGGGACGGAACTTGGTGGTTGCCTCTTTTTAAGCTTTTAACTCACCTCAACTTGAAGATTAAAATATTCATCAAAGGCTGTTAATAGTTCTTCGAGGCTGGTTGCAGATTCATCAATGCCTTGCAGCAGGGCAACATGATTAGCAAGGTCACCAAAACCAGAAATAAAAGGAAATAATCTGGTCTCGCTCTGATGTACTCAAGAAATATGAAAATCGTTTCCCAAGGATGCCAAATGTCCTGTTTAATTTGATCATGGGGTCGGTCCAAATCGATCTGGTAGGTTGGATTTTTGAATCCATAGTGATTTAATATTGCTTCTGCAGTCACTGCTTTAAATGTTGTGCCCTTTTAAGAATGGCTGTGCATTAACCGTTTTTCTTTCCTCCCTGCTGTTCAGCAGTGACAGATTCAATTCATGTTGCCCCTGTAAGAATGGCTGTGCAGTAGCAGTTTTCCTTTTTAAATGGTTTTGCAGTTACTATTTATTTTTCTTTCCTAACTTCCCGTGCTTTGTTGGGTTCAGCGGGTTCTGCAAAATGGCAGTGGCGTGCTACATTTTTTTCACATTGGCTCCATGTGTCAGCTGTTTGCCCATTTGATTTATTCAGCAATGTAGCATTGTGAGGAGCAAGGGGCTGGATTCTCCGAATTGGAGACTGTGTCCCAACGCCGGCGTAGGAACGGTGGGAAAACTGGCGCAAAACGGCCACCGATTCCCCGTTTTGCTGGGGGCTAGCAGGAAGGCAGTGTGGAGCACCCGGCTCTAGCTGCCGATATGCCCCAGAGAATTGCCGGGTCCGTGGCTGCGCATGCGCACGGCGGCGGCCTGCAGCGGCCGCGCCGCACTTCATGGCGGATGCCGTTCGCGGACCCGGCCGGCAAAATAGTCCTCCCTTCGGCCAGCCCGCGCACCCCAGACTGCCCACCACAGTGCCCCCAGCCGCGAATAATGTCCCCCCCCTACCCACAGATTGGCCCTCCGCAGCCGCCACGCTGAGTTCCCGATGGGTGAGACCGTGAGAGACCCACGCCGTCGGGAACTTGGCCAGTTGGGGGCAGAGCATTGTGGGGCAGGCCTCAGGCTTTGGAACGGGTGGAGCATCGCGAAAGCGGCGCTGCCCCCGGTTCTGTCCGGAATTTGGATTCTCCGGCCTATCGGCGAACGCGATTTTTGCCGTCGCCGACCGGAGAATCCAGCCCCGTGTGTTTAAATCAACCACAGGTCTGCAGCCTAAGGATTCGAATGGTCAGAAGACTACTGAGAGTTGAGTGTGTTTTTTTTTCTTTTCAACTCGGAGGCCACGTGTTCAGGCTCAGAGTGAAGGATCAGAATTAGTGACAGGTTTCATTCAAACTGCGTTTCTGTCTGAATTAGTAAAAGGGGCTTCCCAGGACTGGCTACAGCCTGGAACTAAAAGGATTTCGGTCACCCCTTCAGTTTATGGGCTCTCTATGCTGAAGCCGGACTTCCAAAGAAGATTCTATGGAATCATTTGCTGCAATAAAACTTCTGCCTTTAGCTTCCAGGCACTTTTGTCTGGAGCTTTTATTGGTGAATTTTCTCAGTGTCTATAACTTCACTTAGGAGCCACTTTTGTTTCAGAATCCATGAAAGAGGTTCTTTTTCTTAGTTTTTCAGTATTCTTGTGAGGTTGAGGGTTTTCTGATTTCCTGCTGCCACCATGTTGTAAAGGTGTTGGTTACATAACATGTCTGTTAAAGAGGTCTTCGTAACTTCCTGTATGTTGACAGCAAAGTAGACTCAGGGGCTACTCTGCAAACACTCTACAGAACAAAGTGCCAAAAACAAATTATGTTTTATGTGTACATCAAAACAAACTTTACCATCTATAATCAAATACCCGTGTGAACTCGCAGTGCTCTGTTTAACACAATGTTTGTTGACTTATGGAAACATAGAATATTACTGAAAAGAGAGACAGTCTGTCGAAGTTTTCATTCAGTAGGACAAATGTAAGAATGCCAAACTCTAAACAATTATAACAATTTGTGCTACAGGAGTAAAGGGGTGCTGTTTGGTTGGTATGTCAACTCAGATTGGTCGAGGAATTGCCATGGAGAAATCAACGGGGAACGATAGGCTCCCCAATCCTCTGGATAATTTTTTTAATGCACAAAGCGTTCATCCAGAGGGTGGTGCGCATCTGGAATTCACTGCCTAAGTCGGTGATTCAGACTGAAATGCTCATTTAAAAGGTACATGGATCTGCATCTGAAGCGCTGTCACCTGCAAGACTATGGGCCAGGTGCTGGGAAATGGAATTAAAATGAGCAACCATTTTCTTTTTTCTCGTTATTTGTCCGGAAAAAACATGATGGGGTGAATGGCCTCTTTATGCACTGTAAAGTTTCTAAGGTTCTGAGGTTTGAACATATTCCTTTCGTTGCAAAGAATGGGTCCCTGTATATGAACGCATAACGCTTTGAGCAAGCATAAATGAGCCATGATACGAACCCGATTGATTATATTAAATTGGTTGTTGGTGTAGCTATTAGCGCACTCAGGGGTTTTCAGCGAGTATTGCCCAATCGCAAAAATTTCATCTAACAGTAGGCTGTTTCGATCACATAAAGAGATATTCGGACTGGTGACCAAGAACTTGGTAAAAGAATTAGGTTTTATGAAGTTTCTTAAAGGATGAGAGAGGGAGAGACAGGTGGAGAGGTGAAGGGAGGGGACCCAGAGATGAGGGCTGAGGCGGCTGAGAACATGGTCAGCAATGATGGAGCGATTGCGAGCAGGGACACTGGAGGGGCCAGAATTAGAAGAGTACCGATATGTCAGAGAGTTGCGGAACTGGAGGCATTCACAGAGATAGGGAGGGATTTGAAAACAAGGATGAAAAATTTGCAGAATCCTATTAACGACTGAAAGAGAAAGATAAGGTGGAACTCATCTGCAGAACTGCGCAAGCAGACTGGAAAAAAAATCACCCAAGGCATTAATCTCTTTCTTTCAAATGCTCATCAACATGTCATGATGCATGTTCAGAATTTTCTGTTTTCTTACTGTAATGGAAACAACGAGGCACAACTATTCGCTGCTCGGTATTAATGAGAAGATATTCCTAAATAATGGTTAACTTGGTTCTTGGTACTTGCTGGAAGTCTGTGGGAATTTAAATTTGTGATTATTGTTTATGCCTGTGGGCACCCTGAAGAGGTAGCTTTGGTAAAAAGCCCTGCGTCAAATGAAACAAAACTGAACCAAAGGAAAATTGATAACATTTTAAAACCACGTAACTATGGAAACTGTGCTGCTGACAGGTGCACCAGAGTCATCTCTCTTGAGTGGCACATGAAATTGGTTATTCTGGGAGGGGTGAGAATCACATATCTCTCCTTCGTGCTGCTGAAAGAAATAAGTTTGGTCGACACTTCACCCTCCTTGACATGCACAAGTGCTCAAGCTAAGGCTCTTAACCCAGCAGGAAGCACCAATTTTGAATGGATTAGCATATACAACAGTTCACACTCACGCTTAACTCTAGGTTCTTTTGGAATTTGTGACAGATGTTTCAGTGGCAATGTTTAAAATTAGAGATGGCTGTTAGCACTGAACTGCAAATGTACAAGCGTTGTAAGATCTCCAAGATTCCCTCATTATCTCTGAACAATCACGCCCAGACGAAACACTGCTGACTCGCTGTAAGAATGAACCAAAGGAGGCCATTCTTCGCTCTGCAGCACTGGTATCAAAAACCATTATTGTGATATGGTACAAACATTAATGAAAGAATTGACAAAATACCATGGAGTTGCTGAACAAATCAGAACTATTATGCTTCACCAGTTTAGACAGTGGCCGGGATTCTCCGTTTGGGAGGTGATGTTTACCCACCGGAGGGGAATTACATCTGATTTGCAGGAAGCAATTCACTATCCTTCGGCATGCATAAGTTTATCCTTGGCGAGGATTACGAGGCATTCCCGAAGGAATGGGGGCCCGCCATTTTGAGCGGCCCGCCCAATAGCGAGGTCCCTCGGCTGGCCACACCTCCCCCCCCCCCCGACTCCCCAGCATCACAACTAAGCCTCCAATCCTCCCCGCATTGCAAATCAGCCCGCCATCCTCAGATTGAATAGACCCCCACCCACCCCCCAGTGACCCCCTAAATTAGGAACCCCTACAAATATCCCCTAAATTAGGAACCCCCCCCAGAAATGTGACCCCTGTCAGGAAGCTAGAGAGCAGTCCAGACAGAGACAGTGAAAAGATTACCGTTGTAACACTCACCTGGACATTCAGAGAGTTAAGTGTATTCCAATTACCTCCCTTCACACTTGAGTGTTTTTGATGTGCTCAGCTGGAAATTGACAGCACTTTGCTCTCTTTGAAGTGGTTGATGTTTGTAAACATTGAGCACTTCAGAGTTACTGAACCATGAAAAAATGAATGAAGCAAGGCACCCAACTGCGTGTGTATGTGTGTGTGTTTGTGGAAGCTGTCAAGCACAGCCAATAAGAGAAATGAATGAATGGCTTGCAGCTCAAGGACCTGAGGGGTTTAAACACAAGTCACTGCTTTCTCTTTCCAGAAATGGACATGTGGTGCTTCCTCTGTCTGAGCCAGCAGGTGTATGTCCAAGTGACTATTACAACAGTAAATTTTTAAGGGGGTTACGGGGGGTGGGGCTGTGGGGGGAAGGGAGGGTCTGGTGGGGATGGGGTGGAGTGGGATAGGCAGGTCTGGACTTCGGGTGCAGCTCCCTTAAGGGATTACCCTCTTAGCCCACCTCAAGGTCCACCACGTCAGGGCCACACTGAGAAATACCAGTAGTAAATCCCACCTATGTGATTCCTGGCCCAGAGAACCAGAGAATCACGTGGGCCAGGAGAATATTGTACCCGGCCCACTAAATGGATGCAAATAAATCATTAACATCCATTTGCATTTTCCCAGTGGCGCGTGGGATGTGAACCCTGATCCCACTGGCAGCGGGGGCACCAGAGCATTGCAAACGGGCGGCAATCCCATTTTTACCCCGGGCGCCCGATTCTCCGCCACGTCGGGAACCCTGCAGGGGGTGGAGAATCCGGGCCAGTGTTTAATTAGCTTTACACCATGGTGAGTATTTAATGGAGGCAATTTGTTCTCGCCTGTCAGTGGAAGAGCTGGCAAGAGCCCCATTTTGCCTCTTTTAAGGAAGGCCATTGCATTAAATGCCTCTCAGGCACTTAACTGCACTGCGATGGGCCTTCGCAGGCTTCATGGACCCCAGGGACTGATGTCTGCCTGCTAAAAGACGGCAGCTAATCAGAGGCCAGCAGATCTACTGAATGGCAATGTCACCAGACAGTGGTGGCTGCACTGGTACAAAATCCACCCTGGGCTGAGTATTGTCACTTGGTCCAAGGCCAGTGATGGCAGTGATGGGTGGGGGGGGAGAGCCAACCACATATCTGTGGGTCTGGAGTCACATGTAAGCCAGCCCAGGTAAGGATGGCAGATTACCTTCCCTAAAGTGACCCAGCTGGTTTTATTTACAAAAATTGATAATTGGTTTCATGGTCAGCTTTCACAAATTGAATTTCCACCAGTAGACATGGTGGGATTTAAACCCATAGCCCAGAGCATTAGTCTGAGTGTTTGGGTTATTAGCTTTGTAACATTACCACTTTTCCACCATCTCCCATTGATTCGCTCTACACCTTCATTTGGGCTAGGTGCGACTCCAGCCTGTGCAGACTTTCCCCCCTGATTTCCTTTGACTCCAGTTCTGCGAGGGCTGCTTGATACTATACTCAGTCAAATGCGGTCAGCTCTTTTGTCCATCTTTGGAACAAGGCTGGAATGAGATCAGGAGCTGAGTGGTCCAGGCAGAGCCCAAACTGAGCGTCAGTGAGCAGATTATTGCTGAATAAATGCTGCTTGAGAGCACTGTTGGTGCACTTTCCAACACTTTACTGATGACCGAGATTGGACTGATGGGTGGTGATTGGCCAGATTGGATTTGTCCTGTTTGTTATGTATGGGGTAAACCTGGGCTGTTTTCCACTTTGCTCGGTAGATGCCAGTGTTGCAGATGTACTTGAATAGCTTAGCCAGGGGCACGGCAGGTTCTGGAGCAAGAAATCTTCAATATTGTCAGGATGTTGACAGGGCCCAAAGCCTTTGCAGTAACCACTGCCTTCAGCTAATTCTTGATAACATGTGGAGTGAGCTTTTTAAATTCAGCACAGTATTTCATAGTTTCACTGCCCAAGTTTAGAGGAGGGAAAACCTTTATACTCACCAACCAATCTTCTACCTGCTGTCCTGTGATCTAACTTCTGCTTCGTTTTGCTGATTCGTTTTCACAATGCACTACCTCTCTCTCTTTCCACCACTGCTTTATCCTTGCTGTGCTCTGAAAACCTCCGCCCATGCCCGCAGCGCGATCTCCCTCGCACTCTCCCTCGCTCTGCTGCTTTGTCCCTTTGTGCTCTTGGTACTCGCGAGCTCTGGTCACTGGCTGGCCTACATTCAATCCTGCCCACAGGATGCCCATAGGAAAGGTATGAATGAACGGGAAAAGAACGGAGTAGAGAGAGAATAGGAAAGAGAGGAGGCATTAGAGAAGGGATGAAAGGGTGAGTCCAAAGAAAAGAAATGGAATGAGGGAGGAATGGAGGAAAATAATGAGATGGTTAGAGAGGCAAACAAAGTGAGCCCAGGATAGTTATGAATAGAGAGGGTAATAAATAAATTAAAGTCAATCGAGCTGCCGAAGGAGAGAGGGGATTGATAAGAAAAGGACAGCAGAAAGGAATCTAGCATTCAGGGTCATGATTGTTGCTCACACATATAAAATAACTACACTTGGTGAGTCACCATGGGAATGAGATGGAGACTGCAGGTTGTGCTCACAGCCTTGTGAGCGGACGTATTCTGGATCTCTAATGATTATTTATTGAACTGAAAACTGCAGGAAAATACACACCCTTCAACAAATACACTCCAGAATTCACCTCCTGCCGCTGCCCAGCATCCGACAACTTCAGCCCCAATGCAAGGCCCATAACAGCTGCATAATCAGCAAAGCAATCATTCCCTTGACATCTTGTAACATTTTACAGGGATGTAGATATCAGCAGTAAGAATTGCATGGCGCTGATTCAGAGTAATACATGAAAGAGTTCAGGCTCTCACAACGGCCTTTTTCTTTACTTTAGTGCTGAGCCCAGCTTAAAGAGCTTTTAATGGGTTTGGCCAAAGAGAGGGGGCGAGACAGACAGAGAGGAAAAGCCAGAGAGAGCAAAAGAGGCCTGGAAAAATTAATTATGGGACAGCAATTTCTGTACTTCCTAGATTTATGGAGTAGGTTAGTCTTGTCTTGAATTTCTTGAGCTGTGAAGTTCAGTTTAACCTGTGATCGTTGGAACTAATTTCAACACCAAAGTCACAAGTAAATAAAATGTCAAATAATTAAGGCATATTTAAGAAATAGTGGCCTTGGAATTTCACTGTGTAATACTAATGTCTGGCTGCTTTGTGTATTCATCTGAAGTTCCGTTTATGTTAATAGGGTTAATGACTGCTAAAGCAACAGATGATTGATCCATTAATTAGTGGGACAATCAGTCGCTTTGCTCTAATGACCGGGATCCGCAGCCCTGGAAGACCAGAAAACACCTAACTCATGTGTATTGTAGCAGATCTTAGCTCACATAGGGGTCATCTCTGCCATGAGAAAGGCCAAGGAGCACCAGGGATGAGGATGTGCGGTACACCAGCCAAATGGAGCATGCTGCAAAGATGACAAAATAGTAGGGAGTGTAACATGAAATTTCAAGCTAACATATGGGGCGAGATTCTCTGACCCCCCAGGCGGGTCGAAGAATCGCCGGGGGGGGGGGGGGGGGTAAATCCCGCCCAGCCGCCCAGAGCATATTCTCTGGCCCCCCCAAAAATCCCGTTGTCGTGAATCGCGGCGTGTGCCTCGGAGAATGTTGAGGATTGGCGCAACGCAACGGGCCCCGGGGCCGCCCCAATCCTCCGGGCCGGTTGGGCCGAAGTCCCAAGTCCTGCGTGAACGCAGGTCACGCCGGTGTAAATCAAACCATCTATTTAACGGCGTCAACCAGTCATGATGGTTGAAGCCGGCCAGCGCGGAGGTAGGGGTCGGTGAGGGAGGGGCTGGGTGGGGAGGGGCGGGGGGGGAGGGAGGGAGGGGGTGGAGGGAGGGAGGGACAGGGAGGGAGGGAGGGAGGGGGAGGGAGGGGAGAGGGGGAGGGAGCAGCTGGGGGTGAGGGGCTGGGGGGGAGGGGGGAGAAAGGGGGGGAGGGGCTGCGTGAGGAGAGGGGAGGGGGGATGGAGAGGTTGCGTGCCGGGGGGGGGGGGGTGCGTGCCGGGGGGGATTGGGGAGGGTGCGTGCCGGGGAGGAGAGAGGGGGGGTTGGGGAGGGTGCGTGCCAGGGAGGAGAGGGGGGGTTGGGGAGGGCAAGTGACGGAGGGAGTGCGTGCCGGGGAAGAGGGGGGGGGGGGTTGGGGAGGGTGCGTGCCGGGGAGGAGGGGGGGTTGGGGAGGGTGCGTGCCAGGGAGGTGAGGGGGGGGGGGCCGGGGAGGGCAAGTGATGAAGAGGGTGCGTGCCGGGAAGGAGAGGGGGTGCTGGTGAGGGCAAATGATGGAGGGGGTGCGTGCCGGGGAAGGGGGGGGGGGTTGGGGAGGGTACGTGCCGGGGAGGAGAGGGGGGGTCGTTGGGGAGGGTGCAAGCTGGGGAGGCGAGGGGGAGGCAAGGGAGGGCGAGTGATGGAGAAGGTGTGTGCCGGGGAGCGGGGGGGGGGGGGGGGGGGTTTGGGGACGATTGGGCAATGGTGACATGTCGTCTATCCCCCCCCCCCCAAGTATTTCATAGTTTCACTGCCCAAGTTTCACTACCCAAGAGCCGCACTACTACATGTCGCCCTGGGGGAGCTGGAGCAGGAGCGTGCCAAGGATGCGGCGGCGGCTGCCGCAGAAAAGCGTGCCGCAGGGAGGCCGGTGGCAACCGCACAGGCTGGAGGGCCGCCCGCACGACAGGACGAGGAGGAGGAGGAGATGGTGGTGGTGCCACGGCGACGGAGACACCCGATGAGGCCCCATGTGTACCGGTCCCACCCGTCGTACCAGGACCTCACGGATCGGGCATGCAGGAGACTCCGGGTGAGCCGGGAAACCATGGCACATATCTGCCACCTGATGGCACATCTGGCACCGCGTGGCACTGGGGGAGGACACCCTCTCCCCGTGGCTGTCAAGGTTACGGTGGCCCTGAACTTCTATGCCACGGGGTCATTCCAGGTGCCGAGTAGGGACCTGTCCGGCATCTCGCAGGCATCGGTGCACCGGTGCAGCCGTGCAGTGACAGACGCCCTCTATGCCATTGCGGACCGTTACATCCAGTTCCCTGTGCCCGGGCAGCGGGCTTAGCTGCGGCGGCCAGGATGCCCATGGGTCCTGGGGGCGATCGATGGGCTGCACGTCGCCGTGCAGCAACCTGCGGATAACAGGGCCATGTTCACGAATAGGAAGGGGACCTATTCCATGAACATTCAGGTGGTCTGCGACCACCACATGATGATTCTGCAAGTCTGCACCCGGTACCCGGGCAGTGTACATGACTCATACGTATTGCCGCAATCTTTCATCCCCACCATGTTCGAGGAACGCCGCCCCCCCCCCCCCCATGTTCGAGGAACGCCGCCCCCCCCGCCCCCCCCCCCCCCTGGCTGAGGGGCTGGTTGCTGGGCAACAGGGGTTACCCGTTGTGGGCGTGGCTGATGACGCCTATACGGAGGCCACAGACAGACGTGGAGAACAGCTACAACAATGCCCATGCAGCGACCAGGGGTGTGGTCAAGAGGTGCTTTGGGCTGCTGAAGGATGCGCTTCAGGTGCCTGGACCGCTCTGGAGGGGCCCTCCAGTACCCGTCAGATAGGGTCGGCCACATCATTGTGGTCTGCTGCGTCCTGCACATCATAGCCCAGCAGAGGGGTGATGTGCTGCAGGCAGAGGAGGGGGAAGGGGTGGAGCAGCAAGACGAGGTGCAGACCTCCCCAGATGAGGAGGATGGGGGCAATGGTCAGGAGAGACGGGCTGGACATGGATGGGAGGCTGCCCACTGTTACCAGCTAGGCCAGCGGGCGCGGGACAGGCTAATAGCCGCCCGGTTCACGGACTAGGGGGACGTGGGAATCGCCGAGTATGGGCACAGAATGCACACTACGGCACCAGCCTACCACCATCACCCCACCCACCCAACACCAACCACCCTCACCCCACCCACCCAACACCAACCACCCTCACCCCACCCACCCAACACCAACCACCCGCGCCCCACCTGCATGTACACCACCCCTCCATTGCACATCCACCTGCGGCACAACGGGCCGGGCTCACGCAGTCGCCGGTGGAAGCGTATCTATTGCAGGCCATGGAGGATGATGACAGCCCACTCTGCGATGAGCTCTGGGCTCCACATCGTTAGACAATGTCTGACCCATGGCCACAGTACCACCCTCCACCCGGACCGTCCCTGCATGCGGCTGTGACACTGCAGCGCACGGTCCCGTCGTCTGCCCCGGGGGGATGGCGAGGGCGACTCGGGGGGAGGGGGGCACACTCACCTGAGGCCGACGTTCTACCACCCCTCACACACCCACTAATGCTCACCTCACACCACACCCCCACGCACATCGGACAGAGCACAAAGGCAGCTTCTGTAGGTGTGAAAGTGATTTTAATAACAGTACATACACGTGCCCTAGCCCCAGAACTAATCTGTGCCCTGCACCCATGCCAACTTACTCAGTGTCTAATTTCTTGGCCTTACGGGCCCTATGACAACATCTAGGTGGTTCCCCAGATGGTACAGCAGAACTGGAGGTGGACGCCTGTGATTCCTGCCCTGTGACTAGGGACCCCTTCGGCGGCCGTTTCCTGGGGCGGCCCGGCCTAGATGGGCCAGGCTACGGCTCGGGCGACTGGGATAGCGGGCTGCCAGCCTGTCCTGCCCGTTGCCCACCAGATGCACCTGGGATGGAAAGGAGGGGGGGTGGATGGGGGGGGGGGGGGGGAGTCCGAGGAATCCGAGGTGTCGCAGTGTTCCGGGACCTCCCCTACAGGGGGACCCGGAACGGGCCCCAGCACCTCCTCCTCCCTCGGGGGGCCCGATGGCCCCCCGGGCCTCTACATGGGTCGAAGATGCGAAAGGAACCGACGCCCCCCGACACCTGGCGCTGCCAGTCCTGGAGGCCCACCCTGGTATCAACAAGGGTCTGCAAGTTTGCAGCCATGAAGCTCAGGGAGTTGCCCATCGTGTCTGTGTCTGGGGAACGCCGGCCAGCACCTGGGCAATGGCTCCGATGCCCTCAGCGATGGCCTGCTGAGACTGGGCCATGGCCTGCAGAGACTAGGCCATTGTCTGCTAAGACTGGGCCACAGCACTGAGCGCCTCTGCGATTAGCTGCTGGCTCTGGCTCACGGCTGCCTGTGAGAGGGCAGCCATGTCCTGGGCCACGAAAGCCGCCTGCACGGAAAGCCCCACACCTTGCATAATGTGACCCATGTCTGACACCGTCTCACCCATTGCCTGCATCGCGGACGCCACCCGTACGGTGTCAGCCTGGATGATACGCATGACCGGCACCACTGCCTGCTCCTGCACGTGGGTGGACTCCTCCACCTTCGTCTGCAGCTGCCACAAGACGGCCGTCACCCCCTTTGGTCGTCCCTTGGTCCGTGCCTGCATCGGGTCTATGGGTGGGTGTGGTAACTCCAGGAACCCGGGACCCATCTGGGCGGCAGATGGTTGCCTGCCCTCCGACAGCCTGGCCCCTCGGCTGCTCCTGCCTCCACCTGCTGTACCGGGACGGCTGTCTTGTGCGCACCAGTTAGTGTCCCAGATGCCTCATTGCTAAAGTGCCCAACTGAGGCGAGTGTCTCTGCGATGGTGGAGGGTGTAGGAGACAGCAGTGGCGTAATGGCGTGCTCCTCATCCGACCCGAAGTCCGGGGTCCCCTGGAGTAGTGATTCCTGTCCATCCTTCACCTCTGTGTGTGTGTCGTGTGCGTCAGTGTCCTGGGCGTCGGTGTCCTGTGTGTTAGGGTCCTGTGTGTTAGCATCCTGGGCGTCAGTGTCCTGTGCATCAGTGTCCTGGGTCAGCTGCGTGGGGGCCTGTTGCTGTGGCTGCCCTCCTCGTCGCTGGGTGTGGCCCTCCTCGTCGTGGGTGTCAGCGTCGCCGCACTCGCACTAGATGTGGGCGGCGGCAGCCTGGTGCTCCGGGTTAGTCCCTGGCTCGTGGCCGCCCTGAAATGTCCTGGGGGCGGCGTATTTCCCCCATATCTCCCCTTCCCCCATATCCTCCCTTCCCCCATATCCTCCCTTCCCCCATATCCTCCCTTCCCCCATATCTCCCCTTCCCCCATATCCTCCCTTCCCCCATATCCTCCCTTCCCTCATATCCTCCCTTTCCCTATATCCCCCCATATCCGTACTTCCCCCATACCCCCTATTCCCCCTTCCCCCATATACCCCTTCCCCCATATCCGCCTTCCCGGATATGGATATGGGGGAAGGGGGATATGGGGGAAGGAGGGATATGGGGGAAAAGGGGATATGGGAAAAGGGGGAATATGGGGAAAGGGGGATATGGGGGAGGGGGGATATGGGGGAAGGCGGGATATGGGGCATTATGGGGGAAGGGGGATATGGGTGATATGGGGGAAGGAGGATATGGGGAAAGGGGGATATGGGGGAAGGGAGATATGGGGGAAATGTGGGATATGGGGGTTAGGGGATATGGGGGGATTTGGGGGAAGGGGAATATGGGGGAAGGGGGATATGGGGGAAGGGGATATGGGGAAGGGAGGGTATGGAGGGATATGGGGAAGGGGATATGGGGGAAGGGGGGATATGGGAATATGGGGGAAGACAGATATGGGGGAAGGGGGATATGGGGGATATGGGGTAAGGGGGATATGGGGAAGGTGGATATGGGGGAAGGGGATATGGGGGAAGGGGGGATATGGGGGAAGGGGATATGGGGGAAGGGGGCATATGGGGAATGGGGGATATGGGGGAAGGGGGGATGGGGATGGGGGATGGGGGAAGGGGGCAAGCAGTGGGGGGTCTCACTTGGCGCTGCACGGCGGCAGCCATTTTGCCGGGTCCCTGGGGGGGCGTCTTTTGTGCAGTGACACCGCGCACGCCCGTGACGGGTGACGCCGTCGCAAATGGCGTCACGCCACTACGAGCCTATTCGGGGCTGGAGAATTCGCGACATTTCGGGAGGCTGGGGGGGATGGGGGTATCGGTTGCAAGTTCAGGGAGGGGAATCATGGGCCTTGTCGCTTTGTCTATTTCCAGGATCCTTTCATAGAGATAGAAAAATACAGCACAGAACAGGCCCTTCGGCCCACGATGTTGTGCCGAACCTTTGTCCTAGATTAATCATAGATTATCACCTTCCACCCTACCTCACCCCCATTTAACCCTCTCCCTCACATCTTTTGGGTGCCCTGAATTGGAAGCCGTAATCACATTGGGGCCCAACTATTTTATATAGCTTGAGCAGAGCTACTTGGTTTTGTACACTGCATTCCTCTATTTATAAATCCCATTTAAAGCAAAGGCTTCAATATGATATATTTTACAACCATGGTTTTTTCAGACAATTACTCACAACTTGGTCATCCATGTTGCGCATTCAGCTCAGCCTCTTTGAATCTGGTCCTATATAATATCCCAACAGCACATCCAAAAGACTTGAACTTCACCAGCACTGTAAACAACAATCCTATGTCCAAATGTAAATATCTCGAACTAACAGGGACATATTTTATTGGTGTATGACTCCTGGTTTCACTTCCAAGTTTAAAAATGGCAACCCCCCCCCCCCCCCCCCCCACCCACATGAATTAGCACTATTAACCTGCAATAATGTCTTACTTCTTTCCTCACAAGTGGGGTTTGTCAATGGAAAAATTACACTTTGCATTGGGTGCTAAATATTTTCTTATTTTAAATTGAAGCTAACCGTACGTACAAATGTCCAGCATGGAGCATACACTAGGAGAGCAAAGACTGCAAATCCTGGAAATATGAAATATAAACTAAAATGCTGGAAATAGTCAGCAAGCCAGGTAGCATCTGGGGAGAGAGAAACAGAGTTAACGCCTCAGGTCCACAATCTGCGCTAGTTCTGATGAAGGGTTTGATGGGATGACCTCCGTTTCTCTCTGCACAGATGCTACCAGATGTGCTGAGAATTTCCAATATTTTCTACTGGAGCTGAGGCAACTCCTTTTGACTGTCCTCCAAAAAGCCATAGGCTTATTGCGAGCCTGGACTGAGCCCGCAGCCGCCACCCTGAGTTCCCGACGGGTGCGACCACACGGGACCCACGCCGTCGGGAACTCGGCCAGTCGGGGGCGGAGCATCTGGGGGCGGGCCCCAAGCAATTGTTTCCGACTACGCCGCTGTGGAGGGGGCGGAACATCACAGAGGCGACGACGCCCCCAATTCTGTCGGAAATTTGGATTCTCCGGCCCGTTGCCGAACGCGATTTAGGCGTCGGCGACAGGAAAATCCAGCACCTGAGACCTCCAGTCTTGCCTCCTAACTTGTGCTATTTTATGTATGGAACCTGCCTTTTCTCTGCAATTCCTTCAGGACTTGAATGCCTTCTCTTGCTTCTTGATAAGCGAGGCACAATACTTAAGGTGCACACTGACCAGAGCACCACACAGTTTAATCATAACCTTAAATCCCAATGTTTTAGCTATATGGTTCAGTACTCATTAACTTCATTGCTGCTCTGTATTTCGTGTATATGTTGTATTTTTAATCCAGTATCAGGGGCCTAGCCTATTTAAAATGGATGGGTTCATGTTTTTGTTAAAGAAATGCACTAAGCATTTTATAAAAAGCGTTCACAATAAGACCACACTGCACAATTTGATGTATTAGTCCCACTAATTTATGTGTTTTGAACATCACTGACAATTTATGACACTCCTTTTCTCTGCTGCTGTATGGATTATATCTTGTATTTTTGTTGAAGCCAGCATTTTCACGAGCAGCAAGAAAGGATGCGATTCAATTTTATTAACTGAATTGTAAGAGGCTTGTTAAAAGCTACTGAGGAGCTTGCATCATTGTGCAGTGTGACAAGATGCTAACTATTTGAGCTGTAGCCTCATGTTTCAGCCCCCCTCAGCAGTCCTACAGAGACTGTCCAGTCACTTAAACAGTAATATTGGCTGAACTTGGTGCAGTAAGCACGATTACTTTGGGAATGTGGTGCCAGAAATGATAAATTGTTTTCTAATTAATACGTCCATATTTGCCCCGTGATCTTCAGCTGCAGCATAGTTGGGACAGCTGAGATGAGCGTGTGAGTTGATGATGTGCTCATGAGTTGCATGTGTTGAGATCTCACAGCTAATTCAGAGCTGTGTCTGCAGCAATAATAATAATCACTTATTGTCACAAGTAGGCTTCAATGAAGTTACTGTGAAAAGCCCCTAGTTGCCACATTCCGACGCCTGTTCGGGGAGGCTGGTACGGGAATTGAACCCGCGCTGCTGGCATTGTTCTGCATTACAAGCCAGCTGTTTAGCCCACTGTGCTAAACCAGCCCCTAACATTGGAGTAGCTCACTGCAGTGGGAGATCACAATATTTTCCTCTGTGTGCTGGATATAGTGAAACTGTAAAACACATTTCATAGAATTCAAGGAATTTACAGTGCAGAAGGAGGCCATTGGAAAGAGCATCTACCCAAGCCCACACCTCCACCCTATCCCTGTAACCCAGTAACCTGACCCAACCGTTGTTTGGACACTAAGGGCAATTTATCATGGCCAATCCACCTAACCTGCACATCTTTGGACTGTGGGAGGAAACCGGAGCACCTGGAGGAAACTCACGCAGACACAGGGTGAATGTGCAGACTCCGCAGACAGTGACCCAAGCTGGAAATCGAACCTGGGACCCTGGAGCTGTGAAGCATCTGTGCTAACCACTATGCTACCGTGCTGATAGATAAAGAATATATCTACCACACAAAGAAAATCAGGATATCGGGAAGTTAAATATAAATTGATATATATGTATATCTGGAAGGTAAACTGTACAGAAACTGTGCTGAGTATTAACCATCAGTTTTGGAACAGGATCTACACACATTTATCTTCATTATTTTGGTTTCAAGTGCATGTAGAGCTGTGGGTGTGAGTTTAATCTAATAAATACAGTGGGGTCAGGTGGATTAGATGTGTCCATGAGTATGCTTGACAAAGGACTGCAGCCTCCTGCTGCACAAGCAGATTTAAAAGATTTACAAATTGATACTCAACCTGTTTGGCCACGTTACGAACACACCTTCCATGGCCATCAACTCCCGAAATAGGACTTGAACCTGGAGCTTCTGGCCCAGAGGCAGGGACACTGCGCCACAACATCTTCAGGGGTTAAAGTTAAGTATAACGAGAGTGTAAAATAAGCTAAAATAGCAAACTCAGAACATCTGTGATCATTGAACAAAGAACAAAGAAAAGTACAGCACAGGAAAGGCCCTTCGGCCCTCCAAGCCTGCACCAATCATGCTGCCCGCCTGAACTAAAACCCCCGACCCTTCTGGGGACCATATCCCTCTATTCCCATCCTATTCATGTATTTGTCAAGACACGCCTTAAATTCACTATCGTGTCTGCTTCCACTACCTCCCTCGGTAGCGAGTTGCAGGCTCCCACCACCCTCTGTGTAAAAAACTTGCCTCATACATCTCCTCTAAACCTTGCCCCTTGCACCTTAAACCTATGCACCCTAGTAATTCACTCTCCCACCCTGGGAAAAAGCTTCTGACTATCCACTCTGTCCATGCCCCTCATAATCTTGTCGACTTCTACCAGGTCCCCCCTCAACCTCCGTCGTTCCAGTGAGAACAAACCAAGTTTCTCTGACCTCTCCTCATAGCTAATGCCCTCCATACCAGGCAACGTCCTGGTAAATCTTTTCTGCACCCTCTCCAAAGCCTCCAAATCCCTCTGGTAGTGTGGCGACCAGAATTGAACACGATATTCCAAATGCGACCTAAGTATAAAGCTGCAACATGACTTGCCAATTTTAAACTCAGTGCCCCGGCTGATGAAGGCAAGCATGCTGTATGCTTTCTTGACTACCCTCCCCACCTGCGTTGCTACTTTCAGTGACCTGTATACCTGTACACCCAGATCCCTCTGCCTATCAATACTCTTAAGGGTTCTGCCAGTTACTGTACGCTGAACTATGCCTCAGCGAATCGGGATGGTTAGGTTGCTTATTTGAACCAGAAGGAAAAGCACTTTCTTTTGCAATGGTACCTTCTGCTAATATAGTACCTTTGACATAGTAACACTCCCAAAGTGCTTCACAAAAACTTTATTAGACAAGGTTTGAAGGTAAGGCACAGAAGGAAATATCAGGGTAGATGTTTTAACCTGACAGGAGGCCCAGGAATCTGCAACATCAGAGTCCCTGTTGTTATGTGCCAGGGTTTAGAGAACCCCAAAGTGTATCATGGAGTTCACCTGACCCACAATGTTTACTAGATTGTGGTATGGGGAGCACACGGCCCACTCTACAGATGTGGTACAGCAGAAATGGAAAAGTATTTTTAAAGCAAAACAATGTTTATTCTATGAACTCAAGTTAACCTTTTTAAAACATAGTGAACATCTTAACAACCATTAATTCAAATGCAATCCCCAAAGAATACAACACTGAGTAAACCTTTAAGCTTTCCTTTTTAACATCCATATGACTTAAAAACAAAACCTTTATCAGAAGCACATCAGTTTAAAGTCACTACTGAAAACATTTATAATTCTGAATTCACCAAATGACCAAGAGATAGTCTTTTGATGGCAGAGAGAACAGCAGTACACCTGTTTGGTCTAGCTTCAGCTCCAACACTGAAAACTAAACTAAAACACACCCTGCAGCCTGCTCAAAAACGAAAGTGAAAAGCTGACAGACAGCCCAGCTCCACCCACTCTTTGACATCACTGCAGTAGTAAACACCCAGATATTTATATACACACCCATTTATAAACACCCATTTCTTAAAGATACTCTCACACGACACTGAGGCCTCACCTGAATACAACCTACCCAGGTAAGGGGCCGGGGCTAACCCCACTTTTCCTAGGCCTGCTGGAATATAAATACCCCGGCCCAGGTATGGGCTGGGTGGGGGGGGGGGGGGGGGGGGGGGAGACTCTTTGGGAGTAGGAGGAGTGTATAGTAACCTGAATAAAATATTTTTCTGCAGACAATGCTTCTGAGTGGTCGTTCGTCTGAGAATTTACAGTAGGTGACTGGATGTTTGGTCAAAGAGGTAAGTTTTAAGGAATGACTTTAAACAAAGAGAAGGGTAGAGAAATGGAGAGGTTTAGAAAATAAATTCCAGAGATTAGAGTCCAGTCAGCTGAAAGCATTAACACCGATATGGGAGCCTAGGGAATTGGTGTGTGAGGGGGTAAAATGGGAGAACAGCGATCTTGGAAGGATGTATGTCTGGAGGAGGTTACAGAGATAGGGAGGGGGGAAATCCTGGGTGGAATTTGAAAACCAGGATGAAGAATTTAAAACTGAGATGTTGTCAGACAGGGAACCAATGCTGGTTGTCATAATATACACCAGTATATCATGGTGCAGACACACACACTGATGGACACACAGTGGGACCAATCAACACACACAACACCGCAGCCAATCACCAGTTAGAGCACACGTACTATAAAGACAGGGGGCATCAGAGTTCCCGCTCATTCGAGCTGCAGCTTCCTAGTAGGACAGAGCTCACAGCCTGCAGCGCAGACATTCACCATGTGCTGAGTGCATTGACTGGTTAGGACAAGGCAAAGGTCTTTAGTTAAAGCTAATATCGTGTTAACCCACAGTGAGAGTATGTTAAACAGTTAATGACTCAATAAAATAGTGTTGCACTATTTCAAGTGTTGGTGACCTGTATGTGTTCCACGGATCCAGAGCGCCCAACACAACATTGGTCAGTAAGCAGAAAGATGAGTGTGTACAGTATGCGGCTGGCAGAGTTTTGGATGAGCTCAAGTTAAAAGTGGGAGGTCTGCAGAAAGTAATGGTATGGATAACAGATGGGTCAAATCAGTTGGCTGAAATAGGGGTGGAAGCAAGCAATGTTGATATAGAGGTAGAGGTTGGCTGTCTTCGAGATGCAGAGGATGTGTGGTGTGATTGGGTAGCTCAGTTTGGGATTGTATAGGAAGCTGAGGCGGGATTCTCCCCTACCCGGCGGGGCGGGCGGTCCCGGTGCCGAGGAGTGGCGGGAACCACTCCGGCGTGGGCCGCCCCGAAGGTGCGAAATCCTCCGCACCTTCAGGGGCTGGGCCGGCGGTGGAGTGGTTTGCGCCCTGCCGGCTGGTGCGGAAGGGGCTTGGCGCCACGCCAACCGGCGCCGAAGGGCCTCTGCTGGCTGGCGCGAATTGGCGCATGTGCGGGAGCGCCAGCATATGCTGGCGTCATCCCAGCCCATGTGCAGGGGGGGTTCATCTCTGCGTCGGCCATCGTGGACTTTTATACCAGTCAACATGGAGAAATAGAGTGCCCCCACAGCACAGGCCCGCCCATGGATCGGTGGGCCAGGCCACTGTGGGGGCACCTCCCGGGGCCAGATCCCTCCGTGCCCCCCCGAGGACCCCAGAGGCCGCCCGTGCAGCCAGGTCCCGCTGATAAGTACCTACTCTAATTTACGCCGGCGGGACTGACCGAAAACGGGCGGCTACTTGGCCCATCGCGGGTCGGAGTATCGCCGGGGGGCAGCGTGAATCCCGCCACTGCCAAATCCCTGGCGCCGGAAAATTTGGCAGCTGGTGGGGGCGGAATTCATACTGCCCCCCGGCGATTCTCCGATCCGGTGCGGGGTCAGAGAATCGCGCCCCTGATGTTGTAAGTTGCAAACTCAAACAGTGCCATGGAAGGAAATTAAGTTGATGTTAAGCGAGCGGTGAGCACCAATAATAATGGCTTCATTCTTCCACATGTTTAATTGGAAGAAATTTCTGCTCATGTCAATGCTGCATGTTGGATAAACATCATGATAAATCAAATCCAAGTCATAAAACCATAATTATTGTTGACCTGGATAATGCAAAGCTCGTGTTGACCTTTGTAAGGGTCCTTCCTCATGATTTCCTTATTTCCCTTTTATTTTTGTTAATATCATTTTGGATCCATGAATGCTTAATGGACATTTACATTTTAAGTCAAACAGCAGAAAGAATAAGGAATTCAAAAAAAGTTACAACATAGTACACTCTTCTAGCTTTGGACAAGAGAACTCTGACTTCTCGCACTCAGTTCGATTAGTTGGCTGGTGGCCAACAAATTGGCCGAAAGGCTGTATTCTGCCCAGTAACATGTGGTGATTGGATCCTGTCTGAGTGGGATGATTTCCAGCATCTAAGGAAAGCAGATTTTTGACCTGGCCACACAGAAAAGGAACTGTTCTCTCCTTCATGTTTGCCCTGGAAATGCTGTGAGCTGTTGTATCTCTGAAACTGCAGAGACCTGAATGAATCTACAGTTGAAAGTCATTACAAATTGGAAAGCAGAAATCTTGACCTGAAAGCCTGCTTTGAAGGGCAGTGTGCTAAAGACAACCATCTGAAACAAAGACACTTTTTTCTTAATGTTACTTATTATTATTCACCCTTTCTTCCACTCTTGTCTATTGTGTGTGTATAGAGGGTGGGAGGCAAGTTAAAGTAGGGAATTGGGAATTAGCTGATAGTTAACCAGTTGTATTTGCTTCATATTTCATTACAAGTCTTGTTAAATAAAAGTAATTCTGTTTAAATTTACAAACCTGGTGACTGTAATTATTGGGCGGACAAGGACTTTGGGTGTTTAAGTTTACAAAACTGGTGATTGTAATTATTGGGCAGCCAAAGGCCAAGGACTTTGGGTATTTTTCTAAAAAATATTAGTTAATTCAATTGTGTTGTGACTCTGGGTTAAATGGGGTTGGAATTGACTGCACACTAACCCAGGATGTTGTAACACTTCGAAGGAAAGCCCACTGAGAGATCTAGTGCACTCTGGTGAGTTCTGTAAATCAACGTGAAATTGATTGTTGCGATGTTTAATGGGGATTCTTGGCATGGAGCTGTAATGATGTCATCAGCTGTCCAAAAGGTCAATTGCATTCAAGAATTCTCAGACAGACAGGAAATTAAAAGCCCTAACAAACAAATTGCATCGCAAAAAATAGAGATTGGAGGGAAGATGGAGGCTAAAATATCATAATTATATAAGGAACCTCTTTTAAATTTCCTTTTTAATGCCTGCCCTGCTGGCTGTTTTTAAGTACAGACTCTTGGTTTTGAACTGAAACACCCCTGCTGCAAGCTACTATTTGAACTAGCCCAGGCACACCCCTTGGCGCAGTATACTCTATATAACATAGCTTGCGATGTCATTTTGATTAACTTGAATAGCAGCCAATCCCCTCATCTGAATCTCCAGGAATTTTTCTGTTTTCGATTGGGATTGATAGAGCCTTTCAGAAGATTCCAGGAGCGGGTTCCATTTTTGCTTACAGTTTTTTTTTCTGAAAAGGAGCTGTGCAGAAGCCTGTTAAAGGCTGGAACTTCTTCTCTTTCTGATATCTCAACTAGAGTGAGCAGGTCTGGACACTATTAGTCTTGTGAAGGTTTGACTCCTGATTTAAATGCTGCAAACATTCTTTCCAGCCAGACCTGTGCAAGTTTAAACCTCTGTGAGAAAGGCTGGGAAAAGCCCAGGCTGATATCTCTCTTCAGAATCCAAAAAGGGTCCTGAAGCCCAGAGCCTTTTCTCTTTTTCTGTACAACAGCCGGAAACCTTGCTCAATGACCAGTGAAGCAGCTGAAAGGCAGAGTGGATGGTAAACTCTCAGGTATAGAACCATCTCAGTGAGACTGAGAGTCAATCTGGTGGAGACCTGTACAGGTGAAGGTGACTCTCCAGAGGAATTCCTTCAGCTCACAGGGTCTCATCGACAGCAGGTTCTAAAAGATCCAAACCAACCAATGATTTCAAGTTCGCAAATATTCATCTCAGCCCTTCTAATCCCTGTTATTTGTGAACATTTCCTACCCCATCCACTGTGTGTCTATCTCGAGTGTGTCAGGGTGGAGGGTGGGACAGGGTTTGAGGAACAGTTAGATTAGTAGACCATGGTTCCATTATTTCCATTCCATATTTATCTCTTCTCTTGTTATAAACAAGCAGTTTTTAAAAAAAAATTTACTTGCAAATCTGGTGCCTGTAAGTCATTGGAGCAGTCAAAAGTCAAAGATCTCAGGAAAATATACAAATTATTGGTTAATTCACATACGTTGGGGCTTCGGGGTCTGTGGGGCTGGAATTGACCGCACACTTGCACAGCATGTTGTAGCAATTAATAATTAATGAAAAAAGTTGAGTAATCATAACGAAGATATTTAACAATGTTCCACAAATATATTTTTCAGTGCCAGATACGTTTTGAGCAATAATAATTTTTCACACCTTGATTTAAAACTGAATTACAACTGAGTGAACAAGATGTAACTTTTCATAAGTTGCCTAAAGGTAATATGAAAGCGGAAGAGAGTAGGTTCTCACCACATTAATTGATTTCACTGATTGCTCGGTGTGGCAGGGGTTGGTCCACAACCTTAGAAGGTCCACATCAGTCTGACCATGCACTAAATCCTGGAGTAACAATAAATTTTAGAGGAGTAATGATGGAGAACACTTTTGTTCCAGTCAAAAGAAAACACAAAATCCACACCAATGTAATTATGATCAATATGAAAGCCTATCTACCATCCAATCAGTTATTATGTGTGTCTGAATGGGATCTGGAGATTGCTCAATAGCAGTGACATTATTACAAATGTGCATTTACCCACTTCGGTAGGAAAAGTAGAATTGCAGAGTTATTATTTAAATGGTGATAGATTGGGAAATGTTGATGTAGAAAGGGATCCGGGTGTCTTTGGCCACCAGGTACAGCAAACAGTTAGGAGGGCAAATGGTGTGTTGATTCATTGCAAGATGAGAGTACAAGAGCAAGGATGTCTTACTGAAGCTGCACATGGCCTTGGTGAGACCACACCTGGTATATCTTCATAGAATATCTTGGAATTTACAGTGTAGAAGGAGGCCATTCGGCCCATCGAGTCTGCACCGGCTCTTGGAAAGAGCACCTTAACCAAGTCCACACCTTCACCCTATCCCCATAACCCAGTAACCCCACCCAACACTGAGGGCAATTTAGCATGGGCAATCCACCTATCCTGCACATCTTTGGACTGTGGGAGGAAACCGGAGGAAACCCACACACACAAGGGGAGAATGTGCAGACTCTGCACACAGTGATCCAAGCCAGGAATCGAACCTGGGACCATGGAGCTGTGAAGCAATTGTGTTAACCACTATGCTACCTTGCTGCCCAACTGCATCTTGGTCTCCTTATCTAATAAAGGATAGATTTTCCATAGAGAGTGCAGTGAAGGTTCACCAGACCAATGTCAGGATTGTCACATGAGGAGAGATTGGGTTGACTAGGCTTGTATTCACTGGAACTTAGAAGAATGAAAGAGGATCCCATTCAGATGTATAAAATTCTGACCGGGCTGGACAGATTGGTTGCAGGGTTGTTGTTTCCTCTGGCTGGATTTCTGAAACTGCAGAGACCTGAATGAATCTATAGTGAAAACCATTACAGACTGGAAAGCAGAAATCTCAATCTGAAAGACTGCTTTGAATGACATAATGAATGGCGGTCCATGTTCAAAGGGCTGAATGGCCTTTTCCTGTTCCTGTTTTCTATGCTTCTATGTCATTGCTGCTGGAAAGGAGTGTGTCAAAACTGTAAATCCAATGCACCTTTGTGAGGAAAGATTGGATGGGCTAGGCTTGTACCCACTGGAATTTAGAAGAGTAAGAGACAACTTGAGTGAAACATACAACATCTTGGGGGTCTTGACAGGGTGGATGTGGAAAATCTGTTTCCTCTTGTGAAAGAATCTACACTAATAATAATAGGGGGTCACTGTTGAAAAATAAGGGGCAGGATTCTCCATCCCATAGCTGGCCAATGAGGTTTCCCATTGGGACCGTCCCACGCCTTCAGGAAACCCGCGTGCGTGGGTGCGCTGTCGGCGGACCAGAGGATCCTGCCGATGGAGAAGTCCGCTGAAGGGGTCACCCATATCAGACAGGGATGGGAAGAATTCTTTTTCTCACAAGAGGGCCTTGAGTATTTGAAACACTCGTCCTCAAAAGGCAGTGGAAGCAGAGTTTCAGAATATTTTTAAGGCAGAGCTAGATAGAATCTGAATAAGTAAAGGAGTGAAAGGTTTTAGCGGATAGGCGGGAATATGTGGAGAAATCAGGACTGCCACAATCTTACTGAATGGTGGAGCAGGCTCAAGGGTCCAAGTGGCCTACTCATGCTCCTAATTTGTATTTGTATGTATATTCATATTGTATTGAATCTCGGGTCACCTGTGCTTGAGTCGGCATGGGAAGAGGACAATGGGCAAAGGAGGATTATTTAAATTGCTATTGCAAATTCACATCCTGCAGGAGTGTGTGGCTGCTTCTGACATTACCAAACGTCAAATCACTGAGCCCCCGCCCGCCCCCCAAGAAATAATGCCAGCAACCACCACCCTCCGGAGAGGATTTGCAATTCATCCACATTTTTGTACTTCTGGAATAGGCCAACATTTCTTTCATTATTACAGTAATAGCACTTGTGGCTCTCTACTGGGATTGCGGATATCACAAGTCTAATTACATCAGCTGAAAAGAACACTCAAGTGAAAAAATGGAGGTCAGAAAGTTGCTTCCATTAGACACTCTTCCCATTTGATTTATACTAGTCTCCCGGTGCCGGAGAAAATTGCACGGCACAATTCAGGGTCAAACTGTAAATGAGAAAGACCATTAACACACTGCAGCACTTAATAACCCTTCATCTCACTCTGCTAGCCCATTGGCTGCAGCTGTATACTAATAATTATTTCAGTGAAGCATCAGTCACACACAGAGGTGAGATTCTGTGAAGCTGCAGGACAATGGCTGTAACCATCTCTGCATTTAGTAAATACTTCCATCACTGACAGAAACCGGCAGAGCAGTGCAAGCAAAAAGAAAAGCATTGAATCGCAGCCATTCTAATTCAAGGAGACGGTTTGAATTTTAATTTGCCGTCGCCCATGAAGTGACGAAGCAACACATAACTTGAATGTAACCCAAAGGAAGTGAGTAAACAACACAAATGCTTTTGATGATGGCATCTGTTGTTCAGAATTAAGGGAGCACTTCAACATTCCAAAGGCATGCGGACTTTGTGAAAATCCTTGCTTTTGGAAGGTGAATTGATTTAAAAAGAGCAATTCGCATGGGACTAAGCAGGTTTAGAAACACGCTCGTTTTCACTGCAAAGAGCTTTCTGATTTATAAGACAATATGAAAATGAGATTGTATGTACTTGTAACACTGACATTGTAAAGGCGAAGCAGAACGAGGCCCAGAGTCCCAGAGCATTTATAATTGACAGTTTTAAAACAAATGTAAACCTCTTCAAGCAAGATTGACTGTAAAGAACACTCAAAAGATTTGTTTTCGATATTAAATTATGGAAAGGATGACATTATAGGGAGAAAACTGGGAGCTATTCAGAGGCAACTGAGGGAGGACAGACACTTAGACAGAACCGCCCCCTGTAAAAGTTTAGGTAAACATTTGTCTATTTGTAATTTCGCTGCCACGTTATTGGCTCATTATGAACAAATTGATTACCCAACCATTCACTCTCTCACTGCATATGGGATCTTGCATAAATCAATTGCCACGTTTGTCTACGGGACAATGGTTGCTGCACTTCAGAATCTACTCATTGGTTGGAAGGTACTCTGAGACTTATGCAAGCTCTTTAAAATTATAATGTTCAACTTGTACACAACTATATGCAAAAGAGCCTTCAAAACAGATGAAGGAAGGATTCAAAATGGAAGTTTGCTATTTAACCAGGAGCAGTTAGAGAGGTAATGACATGTGCTTGAAAACAGGCCTTAAACAATTTCTAGTTCCAGGGTCGTAATCCGTGGCTGAATGCTGGGCTGAATTCCCAATTCAACCTGAATGGCTTATTAAGAGGTCACTTCTCGGAGCCCTATCCAATTAAGGACAGTGGGCAGGCTGCATAGCTGGAAGGGACCACCTGGAGTTCTGGACAGCCAACAGGCTCAGCGGGGGAAGTGGTCATTGTTGCTGTGGTGGGAACTGCGAGGGTGCCTCATGTAGAATCCCTACAGTGCAGGAGGAGGACATTTGGCCCATCAAGTCTGCACCGGCCCTCTGAAAGAGTACTTCACGCAAGCTCACACCCTGTCCTATCCCATTAACCCCTTAGGCACCGAACCTACACATTTATTTGTACACTAAGGGGCAATTTAGCATAGCCAATCCACCTACCTGCACATCTTTGGACTGTTGGAGGAAACCAGAGCACCCGGAGGAAACACCCGCAGGCACGGGGAGAAAGTGCAAACTCCACACAGACAGCGACCCAAGGCTGGAAGTGAACATATAGTCTGGCCAGAGTATCCAGGTCATCAATGTGGAAGGGGGACATAATTCTGCGATAAACACACACCAAATGGTAAAGAGACAGGACTTATATGTTTATCTTACAAGCTGGATAGTCTTACAAGAACTCACATGCTCCAAGTGAGGTCCGGGAGGAGGCGGGGTGTTTAAAAAGAACGAGAGGGGAGCCAGTTGAAAAAGAGTGAGAGAGGAGAAGGATAAATACAAATGCCAATTCAGAAAGAGGCGTGGGACCACCAAAGCAGCTGATATATGACTAAGTCCAGGTGATTATTTTCAATCGTTTAATCTAATTCATTGTTTAATACAAAGATAGGGATTAAAAAATAAATGAAAATCAGTACAAAATAGTACCGTACAATTATAATAGAAGTGTTAAGCAGGGAAAAGGTTCCTAGCTAACGAAAATAAGGCCCCTAGTTAAAGTAAATTTTTTCAGAGAGTAACTAGCATAATCAAGACAGACATCATGGCAGGGAACCTCAGCCCCGTGATATGCTCCTCCTGCACAATGTGAGAAATGAGGGATGCGGTGACATGTGTGCAGAAGGTGAGTCCAAATGCAGCTTCTTGCTCACCGGATTTCGGAGCTGGAGCTGGCATACTGTGGAGCATTCGCGATGCTGAGGAAGTCATGGGTAGCACACTTAGTGAGGTGGTCACACTGCAGGTGCGGGTTGCACAGGCAGAAATGGAATGGGTGACCATTAGAAACAGTAAAAGACTTAGGAAGGTAGTGTAGGAGTCCCCTGTGGTCATCCCCCTCTCAAACAGATATACAACTTGGATACTATTGTGGGGGATGGTCTCTCAGGGGAAAACAGCAACATCCAAATCCACGGCACTGGGGGGGCTCTGCTGCTCAGATGGTGGGAAGAAAATGAGCGGCAGGGCTATAGTGATAGGGGTTCAATAGTTAGACACAGACAGTCACTTCTGCGGCCACAAACATGAATCGAGTATGGTTTAGTGATATCATGGTTGTGTTGTAATTCACCAACTGACCACTAGGAATCTCATTAATATACAAGTGAATGTTAGAGTCAGGTGACCTAAGGCTGACTAGGAAGCTGGTAAGAGAGGTTGCTTATGCATGTTCATACTGTTATTCATCTGTTGTTTTGAATATATTTGACCCACAATTAATGTTAATTTTTTTATAGCTTTAGCTACAAGTGTTCTTGTAATATAAATCAGTCCATCCGACAAGAACATTACAAATGGTATGTTGCCCCCCTGGTGCCAGTGTCTGGGATGTCACGGAGCAGCATCAGGGCATTCTAGGGAGAAAAGGTGAACAGCCAGTGGTCATGGTATGCATTGGTACCAATGACATAGGGAAACTAAGGGATGAGGACTTACAAGCTAAGTATAGGAAGTTAGGAGATAAACTAAAATGCAGGATCTCAAATGTAGTAATCGCAGGATGACTCCCAATTCCACGTGCTGGAGAGAGCAGGAATAAGAGGACTGATCAAATTAATGTGTGTCTGAAGAGATGGTATAGCTGGGAGATATTCAGATTCTTGAGGCACTGGGACCTGTTCTGGGGAAAGTGAGACCTGTACAAACCGGACGGGTTGCAACCGGGCAGAGCTGATACCAATGTTCTTCCAGGGGCTTTTGCTAGTTCTGTTGGGAAGTATTTAAATTAGTGTGGCAGGGGGATGGGATCCCAGGAGTAGGATCAGATGGGTCAAATTCAGATCAAGAAAGTGGAGGTAGAGCATTAGCTAGCAATGTAATGATAAGCTCAGAATTACAGGAGAAACAAGGATTAATGTGTCCAGCAAGGGAAAATGGTGGAGTTGAACTGTTTATACTTCAATGCAAGGAGTATTGCAAACAAGGTAGATGAGTTATGGGCACAAGTAGACACATGGCAGCAGGATTTTGTTGCTATAACGGAAACCTGGCTAAAGAAGGGGCAAAATAGACAGCTCAATACCCTTGGTTATAGAGATTTAAGGCAGGATAGAGTGGGGGATAAAAAAAGGTGGGAGAGTAGCACTAATGGTTAAAGAATCAATTCCAGTTGTGAGAAGGAATAATATGCTAAACGGATCCACAAACAAGGCTTTACAGGTTGAGGTTAGGGATAAATAAAAGGGGCAGTAACACTACTGGGAGTATACAACAGACCCCCAGATAGCGAAAGGGGGATAGAAGATCAAATATGTCGGCAAATTTCTGCTTTTAAGAACAAGAGGGCAAAAATAGTAGGAGACTTTAACTATCCCAGTATCAACTGGGATTCAAACATTATATAAAGGGGAACTGAGGGAGAAAAATTTGTGCAGCGTGTCCAAGAAAATCTTTTTAACCAATTAGTGACAAACCCAACAAGAGGAGCCTCAATTCTAGATCTAGTCTTGGGAAACGAAAAAGAGTAAGTGGGTGAAGTGACAGTTGGCGACCATATCGGGAAGAGTGATCATAATTTAGTTAGATTCAGTATTACCATGGAAAAGGGCAGAGATAAAGCAGGAGTAACAATTTTAAACTGGGGGAAGGCAAATTTTGTAGAAATTAGAATGGACTGGCCAACACTGCTAGAGGACAAATCTTTGGAAAACCAGTGGGAAGCACTAAAAAGTGATACCTGAATGTAAAGAAGACATGTCCCCACCAAAAATAAGAATAGTACTGCCAAATCTAGACCCCCCCCCCCCCTGGTTGTCTAGAGGAATGCAGAGGAAGATTAAACAGAATAAAAATCATACTATAGGCACCAGAAAACTAAGCACTGCAGATAGCCTTGGTGAATGTAGAAAGTGCAGGAATAAAGTCAAAAAGGAAATCGAAGTGGGTACGAAAAAAGATGAACAAGTAAAGTTTTTTAAAAACCCAAAATGTTTTACTGATATATTAATAGTAAAATGTTAGATAAGGAAAAAGTGGGACATATCAGAGATGAAGAAGGGAACTTGTGTGTAGATGGAAAAGCAGTCCAGGAGGGAGGGACATTGAGATATTGGACTAGATAAGGTGGTGGAATAGTGGTATCATCACTGGACTAATAAACTAGAGACCCCGAGTAATGTTCTGGGGTCCCAGATTCAAATCCCGCCACTGCCGATGGTGAAATTTGAATTCAATTAAAAGAAATCTGGAATTAATAGTCCAACAATGACCATGAATCCATTTTTGATTGTCGTTAAAAACCCATCTTGTTGACTAATGTCCTTTAGGGAAGGAAATCTGCCATCCTTACATGGTCTGGCCTACATGTGACTCCAGACCCATAGCAATGTGGTTGACTCTTAACTATCCCCTCAAGGGCAATTAGGGATGGGCAATAAATGCTGGCTCAGCCAGCGACATGACACCCACGTCCCATGAACAAATAAGAAAAAATCATACAGAGGAAGTACTCGAAGGGTTGAAATCCTTGAAAGTTGATAAGTCGCCAGGGCCAGATGGATTGTTTCCAAGGATATTGAAGGAGGTCAGGAGGTGATAGCAAATGCTCTTGACGATGATTTTCCAATACTCACTAGACACAGAGGAGGTACTGGAAGACTGGAGAAATGCAAGTGCGGTTCCATTGTTTCAAACGGGATCGAAGGAAATGCCAAACAATTATAGGCCAGTTAGTCTTACATTGGAGGTGGGCAAGTTAGTAGAATCAATGCTGAGAGATAGGATTAACAGTCACATAGAAGGACATGGACTAATCGGGGATAGTCAGAATTAATTTGTTCAAGGAAGGGTTTGTCTCACCAATTTGATTGAATTCTTTGAGGAAGTGACAAAAAGGGTTGATGAAGGTGGTGCAGTGGATGTTGTGTACATGGATTATAGCAAGGCATTTGACAAAGTACCACATGGCAGCCTGAAAACGGATTTCCCTGAGAAATCCCTCCTATTCCTTGGCATGCATAAATTTGCATGGCGAGGAAAAATGAATTGCTCAGTTATGAGAGTGCA
Organism: Scyliorhinus torazame; assembly: GCF_047496885.1. Lineage (NCBI taxonomy): Eukaryota > Metazoa > Chordata > Chondrichthyes > Carcharhiniformes > Scyliorhinidae > Scyliorhinus > Scyliorhinus torazame. Next base: position 43,188,492 of record NC_092713.1, on the reverse strand, counting down.
AATCATGTGCAATTCAGCTCCGGTGGGAGAATTTAGTCTCCCAAAAGGATAATTCCGTCCAAGGATTTTAAAATCAGGGACAGGTTTATGGCAGATAGAGTTGGAGTCAAGGTTAAAGCAGGCCAGGAGTTAATATCAAAAGCCCCAGAATTCATAGTAGCTCTGATAACTGACAGTGTTTCTTTCATTTTGGTATCAACTGTATCTAAAAACAAAAGGCCTAGATTAGCACATGAGTAATGGTGAGATACTAGAGTGCCATTGACATACATGGGCTACACCCTCCTTTGAGTCAATACCTTCGGGAGAAGAAGAGAGAAATGTATATTATAATTCAACAGATTAAACTCCAGCCTAAGTACAGGAGAGTACAGTGGGAGCAGCTCTGAGGAATGCCTTGGCATTGGTTTAATTTTTTGTGGCAGACTTTTCAATATGTCATGGAGTTTGACAAAGGAGGCTAGTGGTCACAATCTTAAATAACCCAGTCTACTCAATAATAACTTACAAAAGGAATTGGATATATACACTCGTAAAGGAAAAATTTATGGTCAAGTGGAACTAACTGGATAGCTCCTTCGAAGAACCGACACAGACCCAATGGATGAAATGGTTTCCTTCGGTGCTCTTTGATTCGGTGAGATTTTGAATCCAAACAGCTTAACCTTAGCTGTGTTATATGATATCTTGTATGCTTGACAAATGACGCTGTAGAAAATGGGAACAAATGTTGCTCCTGGGGGTGCTGCCCATGATGCATTGGTGTCCAATTGATCTGAAGTTGAAGTTGCTTCAGCTTGCACTGACTTCAAACTGAAGGAATTTCACTCCGCTGCATATTTTTACATGAACTTTGAAAGGGGGAAAAAAAAAAACAATTTGCAGTGAAACAAATGAAAAATGCCAGAGTCACTTTGGGTGAGTGAGCCACTCACTCTGTTTGACAAAATTCATTTACGAAAGTGACACGGTGTATGATGGGGACCAATAAAGCTGTGAGTCTCCAGCTTTCTCTCCAGCAGAACAGCATTGCTTCTAACAACGGTTTTTGGCTTCGGTCCTGAAAACTCAGTAAATTTCATTGGTGAAGAGGGAGCTGCTTTAGAGCTATTGAGGGAATATATCTTTCAAGTAATGAGAGAGTCTTGGAAGTGTTTTTTTGGTGTCCCATATCCTTCTGCCATGGAGGAGCTGATTTATAGTGATTTGTGGAAAATGTGGGGATTAATTTCTTTGCTTATTAAACCTCTATTGGCCTACAGGGGATGGTGGGCTACTCGATACCCTTGGTACTTCAAAGGTGTTTCCATTTTGCTTCATGATTGACTTTTTTTTGCTTGTTTAGCTATAATTAAATTCAGTATGTTATGCGTCTTCTGAAAGCTCAGTCGGTCTGGAATTCTAATCCAGCTATAATCAAATGATTTGCAGTTTTGTTTTTCAGTTCAATGTGCTACATGCATGATTGGACATAACAGAATTCTAACCTATAGGCCTATTAACTGACCGTGTGAGTTCAATTTATCCTAATTCCAGTGTGCGTCTCACTTTACATGTGTGTCTCACTGTATATGTGACTGTTTCACTCTATGCTTGCATCTCACTAAATATTTGTGTCTCTCACTATATATTGTGTCTACACAGGAACACAGGAGCATAAATGAGCCATTCTGCCATTCAATTAGATCATGGTTGATCTGCGATTAACTCCATTTCAATAACCGGTGTCATGTCCAGTGCAGACATGTCATAATTTAGCTCAGTGGGCTAGACAGCTGGTTTGTGATGCAGAACAAGGCCAGCAGCGCGGGTTCAATTGCCGTACCAGCTTACCCGAATGGGCACCAGAATGTGGCGACTAGGGGCTTTTCACAGTAACTTCATACTTGTGACAATAAAAGGTTATTATTATTATATCGTGCACCTTCAGTCAATGATGTTACAAATTACGCACAAACAAGCTGGTAAGATGGTGACTGCCATCTATGGGTGGGATGGGTTTTGGGGAGGGATTCTCTGGCCATGTCCACCCGGCAGCAGGAGAATCCCGCCCGAGGTCAATGGGCTTCTCCATTGTCCGCCTCTCGTCCGTGGCGTTCTTGCGGTGGGTGGGGCGGAAGAATCCAGCCCTTGGAGTACAGACACTACCAAGTCTCTGGTGAATGCCTAATTAAGTGTGGAGATATGTGAGGGTACCTCTGTGAATTCACACATTTCATTGTTTAAGGATGGGCCAACACCTAAAGACTTTGTATTTTCCAGACTGCCTGTCTCCATGATTCAAATGAGACAAAAGGGAAGATTAAAACTCAATGACAGCTATAAGCTTCCCATTTTACCACATGGCCTCCCCCAGCCAAACTAGGCTGCCTGGGTGTCAGGCGTGTGAACCCAGCAGCCATGTGATTGAAAATGTGGATTGCACCCTTGTTACCCCAGGTCCCAGCAGATCATCAAAATCACCAGAGTTCAGCTAACCTGGGAACCAAACTCGGAAACTAGCTGCAAGTCATCAAGCAGCTGAAGCACTTCACCTGTTCCAGTTTCAGCTGGTTCACCTGAGAATCAACCTCTTGGGTATTTGTCTATAGGACTCCGCACAGCGTGCTGTAAACACTTCGCTTTTCAAGAACCTGGGGCGGATTCTCTGAACCTGAGGCTAAGTGTTGATGCCATCATAAACGCCGTCGCGTTTCTCGACGGCGTCAACATGGCCTCAGGAGCAACGATTCTGACCCCTACAGGGGGCCAGCATGACACTGCAGCGGCCCACGCCGCTCCAGCTGCCAATCCCCGGCGTCAGATGGGCGGCGCTGGTCTGCGCAGTGCGCAGTGGGACCGGCGCCAATGCGTGCATGCGCACTGGCTCCCTTCTCCGCACCGACTCCGACGCAACATGGCGTAGGGCTACAGGGGCCGGCACAGAACAAAAGAGGCCCCCAGCCCGAGAGGCCGGCGCACCAATCGGTGGGCCCCGATCGCTGGCCAAGCCACAGCGGAGGCCCCCCTAGGTATCGGACCCCTGCCCCCCACCCAGGTCGCCACCAGATGCATCCACACTGAGGTCCCGCCGGGTAAGACCAGGTTAGAACGGCGGCGGAGGGACTCGGGTTTTTTGCTACGGCTGCTCGGCCCATCCCGAGCCGGGGGAGCCCCGTAGAACGGCCCCCGACCGGCGCCAATGGTGCCGATTCTCCGCTCTCGGGAGAATCGGCGGACCGGCGTATTGGAGGCGTGGCGCGATTCGCGGCGGTCCCAACGATTCTCCAGCCGGGCCCCGGGGTAAGAGTATCCCGCCCCTCATTTTAACTTTAAGTTATCAAATCAATTCAAGAAACTAAAGTCCTGCCACATGGCACATCACGAATCATAAATCAAGAGACTGAAGTAACTATAGTCTGCTGAAATGCTGTATCTTTAAATCGTTATCTGTGTCCAATTTGTGCGTGTTTTTGACCAAATGTGTGAAGTTGCTTTAATTCAGGGTATGTAATAATTAATAACCTTCTTTGATATAAACTCAAGAAAGCATGCTGCTGTTTTTAATCAAGTTCACCTCCAAAACGTAAGAAAATACATAGCTCCTTCCACATAAAACCTATTAAGAGAACTTTGACGAAGAGTCATCCAGAATCGAAATGTCAGCTCCCTTCTTCCTCCACAGATGCTATCAGACCTGCTGAGATTGTCCAGTGTTTTCTATTTTTATTGGAGCAAATTCAATCTGTTAGTGAAAGTATTGGGTGACTGCCAATGATTTAAATCTATTGGAGCAAACAAACTAAATATGCCTTTGAAGGAAAATTCGGTGTAAAAGGGAAAAGTGACAGAGCCAGAATTGTTGAAACAAAAACAAAAGGGATTAGAGCAGTAAGCTAACAGATGGCTGGCTTCATCGTAAAAGCATTCATGCTACAGGAGGATGTAACTTTTTTTTAAACTTTTCTTTTCTTTAAAAAAAAAATAAATTTAGAGTACCCAATTCATTTTTTCCAATTAAGGGGCAATTTAGCGTGGCCAATCCACCTAGCCTGCACATCTTTGGGTTGTGGGGGACGAAACCCACCCAAACACGGGGAGAATGTGCAAACTCCACACAGTCAGTGACCCAGAGCCGGGATCGAACCTGGGGCCTCGGCGCCATGAGGCTGCAGGGCTAACCCACTGCGTCACCGTGCTGCCCAGGAGGATGTAACTTGAGCTAAATTAACACCCCCTAACCATAGAACAGTTTAAAACCATAGATAAGCAGATAGAACTGAATGTACGTTATTAAGCCAGGAAGACTGAGGTGTTGAAAGCGCTGCCTGAGCGTCTCTCCCTGACCCCATAATCAGAACAGGTAGAGGATCCAGAACCTGAGTGAGGCCAGGTTCTCTTGATATATCTTCACCTAGAAAATCCGGTGGCTCAAAAGGCAAGAGGGAGGCTAATGAAAGGCAATGAGGGAGATTCGGGAAACAAGGAAAGATAGAGGCTTGAAAGAAAGAGTGTTGTGAGCAAGAGTGAGAGTTTCAGCTCGAGGAAATTACAAGCAAAAAAGAGGGGGACTGAGGCAGATTGAAGCCGCTAGGTAGAATTTGTATTTACAAAGTGGAGATGCTACTGTCATTCAACTGCCTCAGTGCCACAGCCTGCTTTAATTTGTTCAAGTATTCATGATTAGTCCCCTGGTTTGAAGAGGATGATGTGAAAACCTATCTTCAGAGCTGAGGTACCCTCAATAATGATGCTTAGAGATTAAACTGTAAAGAAGGCTTTATTAGGCTAATAACTATGCTACAGATTTGGACGAGAGCTGACTGCTATACAGACCATGAGGCAGGCCTTTATGTATGGCTCCCAGATGGGCGGAGCCAGAGGCGGAGTCCCCAGGGTTCCAAGCCTGGTCTTAAAGGGGACATCACCTTACATGACGATAAGGCAGTAACCGTTCATCACAAGAGCCTTTCAGAAGCTTCCATAAATGTTAAAGTGGCCGGCAGAGATTTGGACTCTCCTAATGCCAGATCAGCTGAGAGGGAAAGCCCGTGAGGTTTATTCCGCACTGTCTGCCAACTGCTCTGCAAGCTACGAACAGGCAAAAGTGCCTTCTTAAGTGCTTCTGAATTAGTGACAGACGCATAACAGCAGATAGTTAGGAATTCCCATAAAATACTCGTTCAAGCATTCCATGAATTTGAAAGAATTAAACAGCGTTACACTCGCGCTCAAGTGTAACGCGGCCAGTGAATAGTGGGAGAGTCCAAAAACGGGAACCGCGCCAGGCGCCAGTTTGCAATGCAACTGGCCCGCTCCCGTGGCGTGGCGAGAAATTTTTTTTTCACCACTTAAGCCCCATTTCCGTACAATTTACGAGAGCTACCCATCATCCAACGGCCTCCTGTCATTCACCTGCCTATCTAGCAAGTGCTCACGCTGACGCCAATTGGTACTCCTTTTTAAAAACGTGAACCTGACGGAAGGGCTTCTGTGGCAAGCCGAGGAGGGGAGTAGCCATCTTTGCTCATAGGCAAAGAGCCCGGGGGTGTTGGCCTTTCCACCCCGGTGCTCGGCGGGGGACCCTCGGCTGGGGGTGGGGGACCCTCTGCAGGGGAGGGTGGGAGGGGCAGGTGCCAGGGGGGCAACCGGGAGGCTAATCGCTCGCGGCACCACCATGCCAAACCTTGGATCCCAACCCCATGCCGGGGGCAACCCTGGCCCTGCTCGTCTGCCCCACCAATCATCCATAGCCCACACCGACGGCTGAGGCCTCTGGCTGTGTGGCTGAAGGCAATCGCTAATAGGAAATTGGCAATTTTGGTTAAGTGAGCACTTGACACATGCCAAGTGGGTTCCCTTGGGCAGGCGGGTCATGTAGCATGTGGGAGTTATTGCCTAGCATTCCGATCGCACCTTGATGCCCGGATAATGTTTGTGCAAAGAGTTGCTTAATGTGCTGTACAATAGCCCATTCCCGATTATACCGCCCCCACCCCCTACCAGCCCCTCTCCCCGCGCCAGTGCCCTCAGTGATGCTCAACATGCCTGGCCCTCCTAGATCTACCACTACGTCTTGGTGTTTCCCAGGATGCAAATCTGAGGTTCATAACTTCATACGATATAGGAACAGAATTAGGTCATTTGGCCCATTTGGTCTACTCTGCCATTCTATCATGCTTGATATTGTTCTTATTTGCTACCTACAAGGTTACAGACCGTTGTCGGTAGCAGATGAGGAACATATCAGCCATGATGGAGGCAGCCAGTTGCTATCTAGTCCCGTAGCCTTTGATGCCCCTGGCAGGCGTCCTCTGGGGCCGGAGGGCCCTGGCTCACTTGTCGGCAGCACATGCACAGCCATGCCACCCTGTCCCATGTGCTGACCCCGAGACATGGGCTCATCAGAGGGGTGGAACTCTTGCCGCCCCATGGGAAAGGTTCGGGTTGGCGTTCAGCACCCCCTCCTCCCGGCCGGTGCCCATAGGGCCCTGGGGTTCACCTTGGGACAGAGGCACAGCTGGATTGGGCCCTAGCTGCCCCTGCATTATTTGCCTCTGCTAGTGCTGGAGTTTCCCCAAAGTGCGCACCATCGTGTCGACGCCCTATATATAGGCACAGAGGTGTATCATACAGGTATTTTACTCATTGACTCCCGGTCCACGCTGCCCAGGCCCCTGCTCCCAGGGCCCCATGCTTTTTCCCCATTAGTCGAGGTTCACATGCTCCCATGCGATAGGCCCCGAGCGAGAAAGATCGTCCCTAAAGGGGCCCCACCAGCACAGGGTGATGTGGTGTTCTTTGTGTTGCTAAATTCAGGATAGTTGGCGTAGTGTTCACAAAGACAACAAAATAGCTTTAACAAATCTATACATTTATTAACAATACTAATTTGGATTCAACACGTACTCCTAAATAACATACAGTTAATAATAAACATACAGGGCTGGATTCTCCATTTCAGGAACTATGTCCCCATGCCATTGTGAAAGCTGTGGCATTTCACGGCAGAAAAACTGGCATCAAAAGGCCACATATTCACAGCCCTGCAGGGGGCTAGCAGGGACCCGTCATGGAGCTACAGATACAGGCCCCCGCACTTCCGGTCAGAGGCCGCGTCGTGCTCCATGGCGGACTCAGACCGCAGAGCTGGACCGCGTTAATAGTGCTCCCGATCGGACGCGGCCCTGACCCGGAACCCCAGGCCAAAAATACCCCAGTCCTGTATGAGGCGGCTCCCCCCGCCCTCCGATCGGCCCGCACCCGACCATGGCGACCGTGGACTGAGTCCGCAGCCACCACACGAGTATCCTGAATGATAGGGCCAGATTAGATCCACGCCGTCGGGACTTCAGCCGGTTGGGGGCGGAGAATAGCGGGGCGGGCCTCTGGCAATGGCCACAGTTGGGTGATACCTGGCGCGGCGTACCTCCCGGGTACGCCGCTTTTCGGGGACCGGAGGAACCGGCACCAGTCCCGATTCCATGCATGGAATTGGATTCTCCGCCTCAGCGCCGGATGCGATTTCGCCGTCAAGGTGCGGAGAATCCAGCCCCAAATGTACACTGTGATCTGCTCTCACTCACACTATCGTTCCTTCAGTCTGCTCTCCAGTGTTCTTCTCAACTTCTCCCCCATAAGGCTTGTCTTATATACTTGTACATCTAGCTCCCTCTAGTGGTTGAGTTATACATTTCATTAACCCTTGCAGTTCCTACATTTATGATAATACCACACCTGATAAAGCCAGGAAGGACTAAAGGAACTAAAGAAACGCCAACTGAACATTACAGGGCTCGATTAGAGTCCACAGAATTTAAATCAGCTGAATTTATAGAGGTCTATAGAATTTTAAAGGGCCAGAGGAGAGCAAAATTATTTGGATAATGGCAGCGAAGGCTGAAGGAAATGCACCCACAGTGTAATTAGCAGAAACTTTCGTTTAGGATTTAAATAAGGTCCAATTTCTGAAGCAGTCTTGCAGGACACAACGGAGATGGCTCACCTAATCAAAATGCCTCCGGGGAATTCAGCAGAAGCTGGATTTCCACCCGCAGGCAGTAATCCTGCAGAGGACATGGGACAGTCTGGGGAACAATCCATCCCCAAGGTAAATGGGGAAAAGGAAGAACATCTGCCTAAAGGCAAACAATGCTTGTAAAAACCACAAGAGAAATAAAAGTGCAGTCTGTGCAGAATGACCCATTAAAAGGCCAGATGATCAAGTTCAAAATTTAAATGTCATCAAACCCAGCGATTCAACTTTAGAACCCAGTGAAGAGAAGGTGCAGGAGCCTAATCTACACACCCTGCAGGCTTTCAAAACCAGTTCACCATCCACAATCACTTTGGAAATAAGATTAGGAATCACAATTATACAACCAATGGTTTGGAGAAACTGCCATCAAAGAGTTAAGGTGGGTACAAGTAGGGCATATGCAGTAACTGAAACGTGTGTACTATATGGATTGTACTTCAACAGCCAGCCTAATCCAATTCTTTTCACAACTGCAGAAATGCACTTAACAGTCCACTAAACTCACAGCTCTCCATATGTTCTTCATTTGCTGGTGTTAAAGTTTCATAAGCACTACCATCACCATCACCCCTTGTCATTCTATGGCATTACCATCACTGAATCCCACCTTGTCAATATTCTGGGGGCTACCATTGACCAGAAACCGAGCTGGATTAGCCTTACGAATCCTGTGGCTACAAGAGCAAGTAAGAGGCTAGGAATCCTGCAGAAGTAACTTACCTTCTGACTCCCCAAAACCTGTCCACCACCTACAAGGTACAAATCAGGGGTGTGATGGAGTGCTCTCCACTTGCCTGGATGAGTGCAGCTCCAACAACACTCAAGAAACTTGACACTACCCAAGACAAAGCAACCCACTTGATTGGCACCCCATCCACAAACATTCATTCCCTCCACTACCGATGCACAGTGGCAGCAGTGTGCACCATCTACAAGATACTCTGTAGGAACTCACCACGGTTCCTTAAACTCCAAGGACAAGATGTGGAGATGCCAGCGTTGGACTGGGGTGAGCAAAGTAAGAAGTCTCACACCAGGTTAAAGTCCAACAGGTTTGTTTCAAATCACTAGCTTTTGGAGCACTGCTCCTTCCTCAGGTGAATGAAGAGGTATGTTCCAGAAACAGATATAGAGACAAAATCAAGGATGTAAGACAATGCTTTGAATGCGAGCATTTGCAGGTAATCAAGTCTTTACAGATCCAGAGATAGGGGTAACCCCAGGTTAAAGATGTGTGAATTGTCTTGAGCCAAGACAGTTGGTAGGATTTCGCAAGCGCAGGCCAGATGGTGGGGGATGAACTTCACTTTACCGCAAGTCCATGGATAACCTCACGATGCTCCACTTCTCCAGCTTCCACCCTAAACACATTAAAGAAGCCATCCCCTATGGACAAGCCCTCTGTATACACAGGATCTGCTCAGACAAGGAGCATAACAGACATCTACAGATGCTGAGAGATGCCCTCGTACAAATTGGATATGGCGCTCAACTCATTGATCGACAATTCCAACGCGCCACAGCAAAAAACCGCATCGACCTCCTCAGAAGACAAACACGGGACACAACCGACAGAGTATCCTTCGTCATCCAGTACTTCCCTGGAGCGGAGAAACTACTATATCTTCTTCACAGCCTTCAACACGTCATCAATGAAGATGAACATCTTGCCAAGGTCATCCCACTACTTGCCTTCAAACAACCGCGCAACCTCAAACAAACCATTGTTTGCAGCAAACTACGCAGCCTTCAGAACAGTGACCACGACACCACACAACTCTGCCATGGCAATCTCTGCAAGACGTGCCAGATCATCGACATGGATACCACCATTACATGTGAGAACACCACCCACCAGGTACGCGGTACATACTCGTGCAACTCGGCCAATGTTGTCTACCTCATACGCTGCTGGAAAGTATGTCCCGAAGAGTGGTACATTGGCAAGACCATGCAGACGCTGCAACAATGGATGAACAGACATTGCACGACAATCACCAGGCAGGAATGTTCCCTACCTGTCGGGGAACACTTCAGCAGTCAAGGGCATTCAGCCTCTGATCTCCGGGTAAGCGTTCTCCAAGGCGGCCTTCAGGACGCGCGACAACGCAAAATTGCCGAGCAGAAACTTATAGCCAAGTTCCGCGCACAAGAGTACGGCCTCAACCAGGACCTTGGATTCATGTCGCAATACATTCATCCCCCACCATCTGGCCTGGGCTTGCGAAATCCTACCAACTGTCCTGGCTCGAGACAATTCACACCTCTTTAACCTGGGGTTACCCCTATCTCTGCATCTGTAAAGACTTAATTACTGTAAATGCTCGCATTCAAAGCATTGTCTTGCATCTTTGACTTTGTCTATATATATGTTTCTGGAACATACCTCTTCATTCACCTGAGGAAGGAACAGTACTCCGAAAGCTAGTGATTTGAAACAAACCTGTTGGACTTTAACCTGGTGTTGTAAGACTTCTTACTGTGCAAGGACAAGGACAGCAGGCACATGGGAACACCACCTGAAGGTTCCCCTCGAAGTCACCTGCCATCCCAACTTGGAAATATATCACTATTCCTTCACTGTCGCTGGGTCAAAATCCTGGAAATTGTTCCCTAACAGCACTGTGGGTGTACCTACACTAACGCGGATGCCAGCAGTTCAGGAAGGCAGCTCGCCACCACCTTCTCAAAGGCAATTACGGATGGGCCATAAATGCTGTCTAAGCCAGTGATGTCCACATCACATGAATGAATTTTTTAAAACTACAGCCTAATCTTAATAAAAGTTCAAGTCCAGTGGCCAAAACATAACTAGGAATTTTTAAAAGGCGCATGAGCCCCGAGTACAAGCCTGCTTCAAGCCAGACAATTACACCAGATGAAAATTCAATTACATTTGAGCCTCTTATCAAGAGAGATGATGAAGAACCTGAGCTTAAAAGAAAACTGTTACAGACAATCGGCGTATAAGATTAATGAATGGGTGGTAGGGTAATATTTCTGTTGCTTTACCAGTCCATTCCTGAGACTAAGTGTTGATGCCAGGGCAGGAGTCGTGCAGTTCCACGACAACAAAACTGCTGCCACACCTGAACCAATTAAGTGACTGTTGAGGGGCTCGCACCGGCGCCACATGGAATACAACCGATCCCAATGCAAAATGGTGCGGGATTCGCCAGTTTTGCAATTGACACACGGGAGGCTGACAAGCTGCAGCCGCAGAAACACATTACAATCCTCACACACACTCATCCCTGCTAACAAGGTGGCACTGGTTGTGCTGGAGCGTGCCCATCCCGCCGATGGGTTGGCTGGGGCCAGAGGGCACATGGGGGGGGACACCCATATGACCTGTGGCCCTAAGTTCAAAGTGGGCAGTCAGCCGTATGTGCAGCTGCATGGCTGCCTTGCAAGCCGTGGCAATGGTGTTCCGTGCCCATCCACCCCAACCCCACAGCCCACCTCCTGGCCAACCCCACAATTCCCCTTGGCCCTGGCAGAAGCCCCCCCCCCCCCAGCTGGCGGCATGACAGGCAGCAAACTATGGCGATGTTGGTCACTTTCCATACCGCCCTCTCTCTCCCTCAGCAGCCATGGCGCCTGCTTCACGATTTTTAAAAGCGTAAGTGAACCTCACCATCGGTAATTCGCCCCGGTGGACACAGAGAATCGCGGAGGTTCCAGAGAATACCAGGTCAGGCTCACTAGGGTGTTCACTGTACATACGGAGTGGAACACATTGACACCGCTGTCGATGCACCAGAGAATTGCGATTTGGCGTGAAACCGGTGCCCGCCACAATTTCAGTGTCAAAACCGATTCTCCGCCCAATCGCATTTCCTGATGCCTACAGTGAATCCCACCCTTGGTATTGGACAACACATTACAAGTCTCCGGAGAATACCTGATTAAATGGGAACATAGAGGAGGGTACCTCTCAGCTGTCTGTGGAAATCATAATCTCATTTAAGGATAGGAAAATACTGAAAGACTATGGCAGCGATTCTCCAGCTACGTTACGCTCTCGTTTAAGTTAAAACGCGGCCTGTGAATAGCGGGAGAGGCCAAAAGTGAGAACCTTGCCAGGTGCCAAACAGTTTGCGATGCAACCATCCCGCTCCCGTAGGTGAAATTGGAACCTCGCTGTAGCATAGCGAGAAACCAATTATCACCACTTAAGCCCTATTTACATACAATTACTAGGAGCCACCCCATATCCAACAGCCTCCTGTCATTCATCGGCTTCCCCAGCAAGTGCTCACACTGGTGTCGATTAGTACTCCTTTTGAAAAACCAGAACCTGGCTTCTGCAGGGCCCAAGGAGGTGAGTAGCCATCTTTGCTCACAGGCAAAAAGCCTGAGAGTGCTGGGCTTGACACCCCATTGCTTGGTGTGGGTGGGGGGGGGTGAGAGACCCTCAGCTGAGGGTGGGGGGACCCTCTGCAGGGGTGGGCAACCATGGTAAGGTGGGAGGTGCGCTGTGGGGGCAAACAGAGGCCCCAACACAGATCGCTGTGGAACATCACTAGTCACAAACTCCCATTCAGAAAAACACCCTTCTACTGCCACTCTTTGCCTGCTATGACCGAGCCAGTTCTGTATCCATCTTACCACTGATTCCGTGTGACTTTACCTTTTGTACCAGTCTGCCATGAGGCACCTTGTCAAAGGCTTTACTGAAGTGCATGTAAACAACATCTACCGCCCTCCCCTCATCAATCATCTTTGTCACCTCCTCAAAAAACTCGATCAAGTTAGTGGGGCACCACCTCCCCTTCACAAAACCATGCTGTCTATCGCTAATCAGTCCATTTGTTTCAAAATGAGTGTAAATTTTGTCCCTGAGAATTCTCTCCAATAACTAACCTACTACCGGCCTATAGTTTCCAGGATTATCCCTGCTTCCTTTCTTAAACTGTGGTACCACATTACCTTTTCTCCAGTCCTCTGGGATCTCACCTGTAGCCAATGAGGACACAAAGATGTCAGTCTTCTTTCAAGGGAGGAAAATGTCAGCAATTTCCTCCCTTGCTTCCCTCAGTATTCTGGGGTAAATCCCATCTGACCCAGGAGACTTATTTACCTTAATATCTTTTAAAATACCCAATACCTCCTCCTTTTCAATGTCAACATGACCCAAACTGTCCACACACTATACCTAAGAATCATCTTCCACAAAGTCCTTTTCTTTGGTGAACACTGATGCGAAGTACTCATTTAGTACCTCGCCCATTTCCTCTGGCTCAACATATAGATTTCCCCCCACTGTCCTGAAGTGGTCCAATCCTTTGATTTTGACTGTCCCCACCCTTCTAGGCCGTACAAAAGCCTCCTTTTTCTTTTTGACGAGGTTCACAATACCTATCGTTATCCAAGGCTCCCTAAACTTCCCATACTTACCGTTCGCTCTCTCGGGAACGTGACTTTCCTAATCAACTGTCGCTTGAAAGACTCCCACATGTCCGATGTTGATTTAGCCTCCTGCAGCCGCACCAGTCCAAATTCTTCAATTCCTGTCCAATGTTATCGTAATTTGCCTTTCCCCAGTTTAGCATCTTAACGAGACGGCTACCATCACCCCTATCCAAACGTACCCTAAAACTTACAGAATTGTGGTCACTACTCCCAAAATGTTCCCTTACAGAAACCTCAACCACCTGTCCAGGCTCATTCCCCAATACTAGGTCTAGTACTGCCCCTTCCCCAGTCAAACTATCTACATATTGCAAGAAGCCTTCCTGTATATACCTTGCGAACTCTGCCCCCTCCAAGCCCCTAGCACTAAGTGAGTCCCAGTCAATATAGGGGAAATTAAAATCCACAACAACCCTGTTACTTTTACACCTATCCAAAATCTCTCTACCTATCTGCTCCTTTATCTCTCACTGGCAGTTGCGGGGTCTGTAATAAATACCCAACATTGTGATTGTCCCCTTCCTGTTTCTGAGCTCTACCCAGATTGCCTTGTTGTATGAGCCCTCAGGAGTGTCCTCCCGCAGTATGGCTGTAATATTCTCCTTTACCAGTAATGTTACTCCACCACCCCTTTTACATCCCCCTCTATCTCTCCTGAAGCATCTATATCCTTCAATGTTCAATTGCCAATCCTGCCATTCCTTTGACCACGTTTCTGTGGTCGTCTCAACATCATAATTCCAAGTACTAATAAGTGCTCTAAGTTCATCTGCCGTACCTGTTATGCTTCTGGCGTTGGAAAAAATACACTTCACACCATTACATTTGACCAGAAAGAGTGATGTTGTTCTCTTATGTTAGTTCCCTATTTCCCTTTCAGTTATTGCACCAGGCCCCACCCGGAGGACCTGTCAAATGTGAGTTGTTATTGCCATACAGACTGGCCCATCCCTCCCACAGGCCATGTGTTCATTCCCCCGCAGGTCTTAAAGCCGACGGCGCCGGCCCATTCAGGGTGCCCCCCACCTCCCATGAGACCACCTCGGAGGAGAGCTCCGAGGATGCCACAGTCGATGCGTCACAGTTGTCATCCCCACCCTCCACCAGCACAGATACACACACCTCGGTGGGCAACTTTAGTGGAGGGGCTGCTGGGGCACAATCTGGTGAGCACCACAGTCGCTGATGCACATCATGTGGCGGCAGGAACGCCCAGGCGAGACAGCAGTCAGTGGGCTGCTGGATCCCTGGACCCAGCTGTGTCCCGGTCAGATGCTGAGCCTCTGGAACAGGTTTACCCTGAGCTGATGGAGACATTAGGGAGCGGCCGTCAGATTCAAAGGGAGATGTCAGCGACACTCCAGCAGGTCCATAGCCGATTAGAGGAGTCCCAGAGTCTAGGAGCACAGGAGATTGCGGCAGCAATGCATGGCGCGAAGGCCAATACTGCTAGGGTGGCTCCACACAGCAGCCCATCTGCCAGGTTCACGTTTTTCAAAAGGAGTACTAATCGGTGCTAGTGTGACCACTGGCTGGGGAGGCCGCTAAATCACGGGAGACCGTTGGACATGGGCTGGCTCCCATTAATTGTATGGAAATAGGCCTTAAGTGGTGATAATCGGTTTCTCGCCGCGCTACAGCTGGATCCTGATTTCGCCAAGCAAGCCGGTTACATCGTAAACTGTTCGGTGCCCGGTGTGGTTCTCATTTTCTGCCTCTCCTGCTATTCATTGGCCTTATTCGCTCGAGCGAGAGCGCAACAAGGCCGGAGAATTGCACCCTATATGCAGTCTCACTGCATACGTAGGCATCTTTCAAAGCACATGATTCACAGTGCGTGTAAACTGGTCTTTACTGGTTTTTCATGAATTATACCACTGCCAATTATTTGGAGCAGTGTTAGAGAGTAAGCTGGAGACTTGCAGCTTTATAGCTTCTCATCATATCACTTGTCACATTGTAAATAGCTTGTGGAAAACAGAGTGGGGGTTCATTTTGACTTTGGCAATAGTGTAAATCAGATTGTGGTCTGCCTGGCCATCCATCATACACCTCTCACCAGCTTTCTTCCCACTGACGTCAATGGAAAGGAATCTGGAAGAAGGTATTCTGCTGATCTAATATCAGCTGGTTTACACTTTCATCCAAAATTAAAATTACTCACAGTGAGGACTGGTGACTCACTCGCTGACAGTGACTCTGGTACATCTGCATATTGGTCATCTTCCATGTGTGCCTCTGTGTCTGTATTTACCTCTCAGGGTGAGTATATAGGTGTCTGACACCGTGAAAGTGAAGTCCAATTAACAATAAAGATGGTTAGGGGTGGTAGTCATGTAAAGAACTGCCAATGATATCACTGAGAACCTGTACAGCTTTCTTCAGTGACTGCTCTGTTTCTGCTCCATCCTCTCCTGTGTTTGGCAAAAGCCATGTCAGCTTATCAGGGAACGGCTGGAATTCTCATCACCGCAGGGTGCTTTTAACAGTAGAAAGTGTAAGTGAAAGATACAGTATAAACAGATCAAACCAATTAAATTGCAGCCTCCAGATATTTTACACTGAAATGCCATTGCCCTCCAAAGGCTACTCAATCCTCAGAATGGTACTGTGATAGATTTCTGAGCTGACTTACAGCGTCTGCTTTTTCGCTCAAAATCTATTTTGGAATTTGTCTTTAGGTGGACATAGAATCAAATCATATGTATTTCAGCTCCTTGCTTCAACAAAGCAAAATAAAATGCACATTTGTTAGATAAGCTGTAGTGAGAGCTCTCACTTCAATCACAGCTCCATCTATTATGTATGTTATTGAAAGAGCTTTCCAGTCACTTTCACTTCTGATATTTCAGTGTTTTGCTTTTCTCCTGCATGTTACAGACATCCAATGCGCACAAGAGATGAATGGAGCCCACACTAAAGGATCAACTTCCTGCAGATGCTGGAAACCTGATGAATGGGCATCAGCCTGAATCACTGGATGAAAATCTCGATTTAACGGAAAGATTTTAAAGTGTCATTTTGTGCGTGATTGGCGGAGTGTTCCTTGACGGCCGCCTTGGTGAGATCGCGGTCTGTATTTAACGGCGGTTAGTGAGCCCCCATGAGTGTCTCGCCATCACTGGTTGTCTCCCCGTCTGATTCATCAGACTCGCGTCTCGCCTCTCACAATGGGGAGCTGATTTTAAACGCTCCCTCACCACTCACTCCCAGTCAACACAGAAGACGGGCAGCGCTCAGACCTGCGCCTCGCTTTGGCAAGGCCGACCTGACCAGGCTTCTGGACACTGTGAATGAGAGATGGGCATCCTGTTCCCCCCCCGAGGGGGTCGGAGGGCTAGCAGCAGGGATACCAAGACCGCCTGGGAGGCAGTAGCAGCGGCTCTCAGTGCGGGCAGCATGACCAGGACGACCAGCGTCCAATGTTGGAAGAAGGCCAACAATCTCAACCGAGCTGCAAGGGTAAGTTACCATTCTCTGCTGGCATCAGTTCCGCCTGCCACCCCTCAAATTCCCAACCCCCCCCCCCACAAATCACTGGCTGACACCACCCACCCTCTCCATATCCGATCTTTGTGCTTGTTCCTCAGCAGTCCCTGGCACCCACCAGCACAGCCATTTCATGCCCAGTTGCAGTGCCCACACATGCTATCTGCTGTAGTCTGTCCTGATCCATCAAGCATGAAGTCCATAAATCCCTCACTTTGTCCTGGCAGGAGAAGAAAGACCTAATAAGTGGGAAATGGCCACAGAGGTGAGGTTCCACTGCCCCTTCACCCAGATGACCTTTTCAAGTGAGTTGTTCATCTCAGACAAAATGATCTTTCCCTCTCACTGTCCACATGTCCATTGTCTCGCAGGATCTCCATCTGATGGGGATGGGTCATCCGGAGTCATCCCCCACCCACCACCCAAGAGACCACCCCAGTGGTCTGTGGAGTCCACCATCAAGGCGTCACTGCTATCAACCCCACCTTCCACCAGCGCAGAGACACACACCTCAGGGGTGACATTAGTGGACAGGCTTCTGGAGAACAACCTGGTGAGCACCACACAGTTGCTGATGCACATCAGGTGGAGGCAGGGACATCGAAGGCAGCAGTCGGAGGAAGGAGGGGAATGGGGAGGGGAATGGGGGGGAAGGAGGGGAATGGTGAGGGGAATGGGGAGGGGAGGATGGAGGGAAATGGGGGGGAAGGAGGGAGGGGAATGGGGAGATGAATGGGGAGGGGAGGAAGGAGGGGAATGGGGAGGGGAGGAAGGAGGCGAATGGGGGGAAGGAAGGGAATGATGAGGGGAATGGGGAGGGGAGGAAGGAGGGGAATGGGAGGGAAGGAGGAAGGGGAATGGGGAGGTGAATGGGGAGGGGAGGAAGGAGGGGAATGGGGGAGGCGAAGGAGGGGAATGGGGGGGAGGAAGGAGGGGAATGGGGA
This sequence comes from Scyliorhinus torazame, assembly GCF_047496885.1. NCBI lineage: Eukaryota > Metazoa > Chordata > Chondrichthyes > Carcharhiniformes > Scyliorhinidae > Scyliorhinus > Scyliorhinus torazame. Next base: position 43,170,627 of record NC_092713.1, on the reverse strand, counting down.
GGAGAGGGAGGAGGGGAATGGGGGAAGGAGGGGAATGGGGAGGGGAATGGGGAGGAAGGAGGGAGGGGAATGGGGAGTTGAATGGGGAGGGGAGGAAGGAGGGGAATGGGGAGGGGAGGAAGGAGGGGAATGGGGAGGGGAGGAAGGAGGGGAATGGGGAGGGGAGGAAGGAGGGGAATGGGGGGGAGGGAGGGGAGGAAGGAGGGGAATGGGGAGGGGAATGGGGAGGGTAGGAAGGAGGGGGAGGGGAGGAAGGAGGGGAGGGGAGGAAGGAGAGGGAGGGGAGGAAGGGGAGGGGGAGGAAGGAGGTGAATGGGGAGGGGAGGAAGGAGGGGAATGGGGAGGGGAGGAAGGAGGGGGAGGGGAGGAAGGAGGGGGAGGAAGGAGGAGAATGGGGAGGGGAGGAAGGAGGGGAATGGGGAGGGGAATGGGGGGAGGAAGGAGGGGAATGGGAGGGGAGGAAGGGGGGAATGGGAGGGAATAGGGGAGAATGTGGGGAGGAAGGAGGAGGAGGAAGGAGGGGAATGGGAGGGAATAGGCGGGACAAAGGAGGGGAATGGGGGGAATGGGGGGTGAGGAAGGAGGTGAATGGGGAGGAGGAAGGAGGGGAATGGGGAGGAGGAAGGAGAATGGGGGAGGAGGAAGGAGGAGAATGGGGGAGGAAGGGGGAATGGGGGGAGGAGGGAGGGGAATGGGGAGGAGGAAGGAGGGGAATGAGGGGAGGAGGAAGGAGAATGGGGGAGGAGGAAGGAGGGGACTGGGTGTGAGGGGAAGAAGGAGGGGATTGGAGGAGGGGAGTGATACACCATCAGTAATAGATGACGAGTGATAAACGTAACTGAGGCTTTAATACACTAAACAGCAAGCCTCCTGCCTCTGGACCCGAACTGGGTCCGGAGGCGGAGACTTGCCACTTTGATACAGAAGCCCCGAGGGGAGGAGCCACAGGCGGAGCCAGCCTGGACAAGCCCAGGCATGTACAACACAGCACAGTGAATATAATACAATAAACACAATAACGTGGTTTACCACAGGGAGGAAGGAGGGGAGAAAGGAGGGGAATGGGGGAGGGGAAGGAGGGGAATGGGGGGAGGGGAGGGGAGGAAGGAGGGGAAATAGGGAGGGGAATGGGGGAGGAGGAAGGAGGGGAATGGGGAGGAGGAACGAGAATGTGGGGAGGAGGAAGGAAGGGAATGGGGGGAGGGGAGGAAGGAGGGGAATGGGGGGGAGGAAGGAGGGGAATGGGGAGGGGAGGGGAGGAAGGAGGGGAATGGGGAGCGGAAGGAGGGGAATGGGGGAGGGGATGGGAGGAAGGAGGGGAATGGGGAGGGGAAGGAGGGGAATGGGGGAGGGGATGGGAGGAAGGAGGGGAATGGGGAGGGGATGGGAGGAAGGAGGGGAAGGAGGGGAATGGGGGAGGGGATGGGAGGAAGGAGGGGAATGGGGAGGGGAAGGAGGGGAATGGGGAGGGGAGGGGAGGAAGGAGGGGAATGGGTAGCGGAAGGAGGGGAATGGGGGAGGGGATAGGAGGAAGGAGGGGAATGGGGAGGGGAGGGAGGGAAGGGGGGAGGAAGGAGGGAGGGGAATGGAGAGTGGAGGGGTGGGGAAGGAGGGAGGGGAATGGGTGGTGGAGGGGAGGGGAAGGAGGGAGGGGAATGGGTGGTGGAGGGGAGGGGAAGGAGGGAGGGGAATGGGGGTGGAGTGGAAGGAGGGAGGTGAATGGGTAGTGGAGGGGAAGGAGGGAGGGGAATGGGGGGGTCGAGGGGAAGGAGGGAGGGGAAGGAGGGAGGGGAATGGGGGGTGGAGGGAGGGGAATGGGGGTGGAGGGGAAGGAGGGAGGGGAATGGGGGGGAGGGGAAGGAGGGATGGGAATGGGGCGGTGGAGGGGAAGGAGTGAGGGGAATGGGGAGTGGAGGGGAAGGAGGGAGGGAAATGGGGGTGGAGGGGAAGGAGGGAGGGAAATGGGGGTGGAGTGGAGGGGAAGGAGGGAGGGGAATGGGGAGGGGAGGGGATGGGAGGAAGGAGAGGAATGGGGAGGGAGGAGAATGGGGGGGGAGGGCGGAGGAGAATGGACGGGGTTAATCAAATGGACGAAACCTCGTCCTCTGAGCATCGGGTGAGGATGAGGGCCACTTTGGTCCTCGGAGAATGCTGGAACCTTGCCGATGCCCATCCCCTCCTGATCTGCCTCCTCTTCAGAACGGTTAGCATATTTATCCTCCTCCTCCAGCATGTCGCCCGTTGCTGTGCCAGGTTATGGAGGGCACAGCAGACCAACCACAAAGCGTGCGACCCTCTGGGACGTGTGTTGCTGTACGCCACCAGAGCGGTCCAGGCATCGGAACCGCATTTTAAGCACTTTGATGCACCACTCAATGACAGCAACAAGGGCCTTGTTAGATCAGGTCTCTGCCACGGTCACCGGCCTCCACATTGGTGCCATCAGCCAGGACCTCAAGAGCCAACCCATCAGCCTTAGGTGGTCCTTAAAGACGCTGGGGTTCGCTGAGTATCTCAGGCTGTAGCTGTCATGCACGCTCCCTGGGAAGCATACACACACGTTCGTGATCCGCACTGGCCTCCGCGAGGATGTGGCACAGGGGCCGCACTGTATCTTTGTTGAGACAGAGTCTCCTGTGGCACATGCTGTCCATCATCTCCTCAAAAGACCCACGACGTCTGTACACCTTAGACCATCATTGCCGTCCCCCTCTGGGTTTCCCCTCGGCCTAATGGGCAGGCGGGTCTTCAGGGTTTGCAGCGGCTCCTTGCACGTGGGGTGTTGCCTGCAGCCTGCGTCGATGCTGCTGACTTTTCTGCCATCGAGCCACCTGGACTTCCAGCAGCACCACAAGGACATCCTCTGTCGGACCAACACCACCACCCATTTAGCTATCTGTAAGGAATTAGGGAAGGGGAGAGACTGACAAATCAGTTAGGGCTTCCACCCCGGGACCTCAAATCGCCCAGAACAGGTCCGGCACATTATAAGCCAAACCAAATACAGAGCAATCACCGAAGGAGAACAAAAAACAGGTAGGAAGACAACAAAGTCACCAGCCAAACACCAAGGACAAAAAAGAGTCAATGCCACCAACTGCCGAGACAGCGTACCCCCTCCCCCCACTCCCCAGGAGATCTACCTCAGTGAAAAGGCGCACAATGCATGTACAGAAAAGTATGTGTGTGAACATCAGTGTGTGCATATCAGTGAGAATGGGCATGCATAATGAGTATATGCGTAAATGACTAGGCACGTACATGCCTGTTAAAGTACACGTGCGTGAGAATGAGTAGCACCGACCACCGGAAAAGGTCACGCCAACACGGGGCACAGCGGAAGGAGGATAGGGAACATCTGACCCCGCACCGGCATCAGGAGCGTGCACCGAAGGTGCAGGCAGGGATATAACAAGGACACCAGCTACACACCAAAAACAAAATTGAGACAGGAAACAAGAAGAATAAACCACCAGCTGTTGAGTCAGCACACGGCCCCCACCCCCGCGGCCCAGCAGCAGGCCCATTTCGGTGGAAAGGCGCCCCATGCGTGTACAGGAAAGTATGCGTGTGAACATCAGTGCATGCAGATCATTGAGTATGCATGCATAAAGAGCATATGCATGAATGAATGCGCGTGCATGCTTGTTCGAGTACGTATGCATGATAACGAGTAGCACAGACCACTGGGAAAGGTCACACCGACATGGGGCACAGTGGAGGAAGAAGAGAGAATATTCCACCCCTTCTCCAGCAATGGCAATTTGTCAGGGGACTAGGTTATAGCAGCGAAAGGGGTCACAGCAGACAAACACAGTCGCCAGACAAAAAAAGTAACACAATGCCAACAGTGCAAAAGTGAGTCATCCACATCCACCCCCCCCCCCCCCCCCCCGCCCCCCCACGCCCCCTTCCCCCACCACCCCTGCAGTGGACCAGCATCAGTGGAAAACTGTTTGGTGAGCCAACCACCGGAAGGTCGCACCGGCATGGAGCATAACAGAGGAGGGAGAGAAAGTGAAAACCATATCCCCCTTCTCCAACACTTGCAGTGCCTCGTTCCAACGTCCCCAAGGCCACAGAGGCAGTAGGGGCTGCAGCCAGCGAAAAAAATAAACCACAGTTATCTGGTATCCATCATATAATTCCCCCTCCCCACAAACATAGACCAAACGCAGAACAACAGGAAAACAAGGAACTCCACCGAACTGTGCGGCTCCCATAACAGGAGCAGCAGGTGGCTGCTGAACATAAAAAGTCACCGTTGTCCATTTAAGTTTAGCACAGGGCTAAATTGCTGGCTTTGAAAGCAGACCAAGGCAGGCCAGCAGCTCGGTTCAATTCCCGTAACAGCCTCCCCGAACAGGCGCCGGAATGTGGCGACTAGGGGCTTTTCACAGTAACTTCATTTGAAGCCTACTTGTGACAATAAGCGATTTTCATTTCATTTCAAGTGTCCCAATGTAACCTCCGGGCCGCACAGTCAAGCTGGACCGCCGTCCCTCCTCTCCTGCAGTGTCGGAATCTGATCTTCCATCACCACCCTGTCCAAGGACTAGGCCACAGAAACACAGGGCATTAACAGGTGAACCACAGTTCCAGAACAGAATACTCAGTCAACACACAAAACAGACCATTAGAAACATTCACAGATTGCTCGAGTAAGCCCTCCTACATCCTCAGCCCACTAGTAGGCCAAAATCCTTCCTTCCCCACACTCCAGGTAAAGGAGACCGAAAGGCAACTATCTTCTTTCTTCCTTCCCTTCACCCAGAATGCAGCAAGTAAGCCCAAGGGGAAGAGGCAGCAGGCAAGCAGAAAACAAACTCTCGGTTACGATATCCCTCCCCCGCCAAAGTCCAAAGAATCTTCCGATGACGGTGGAGTAGGAGGATGTCTGCGTCTTTGCACTCTGGGTTTAAATCTTATCCTCGTCGCCAGTTTAGTGACCACAGACGAGTCCAAGGCGAGTGGATAAAGAGAAACTAATTTTATCGCTAAGTAATAATATGTGCAATATTCTTTAGATCCCTGCCAAGTCTGAGGTGTTGGTTCCAAGTCTGGCCGGCTTTTATGTCATAGTCTATTACCCTGTCTATGGGCTACCCACCCCCCAGCATGGGAGCTCGTACACAACAAGGTCACGTGGAGATTAATTGCTCTAACCCCATGGATATCGTGCGGGCTATAACCACATGGGATGTGGGCATCGCTGGCTGGGCCTGCATTTGTTATCCATCCCTAATTGCCCTTGAACTGAGTAGTATGCTAGGCCATTTCAGGGGCAGTTAAGAATCAACCACACTGCTGCATCTGGAGTCAGAGGTCGGCCAGACTTCCTTCCCTAGAGAATTAGTGAACCAAATATATCTTACCACAATTGATGATCACCATTGATAACACTAGCTTTATCTTCCAAATTTACTAAGTAATCTAAATTCCCCCAGGTGTCACGGTGGAAATTGCATCCATGTCCCCAGAACATTAAACCCATGTCTCCTGATTGTTAGTGCAGTGATGTTACCACTATGCCACCATCTCCCCAATATTACCTTGGCTCCAGTAGTAAACCACAGAAGGCCGGAGGTTGAAGCCTCACTGCAGGGCTTTTGAGTCATAAATTAGGTTGGCACTCTTTTGTTGCATTATGGGAAATATTGGGCTGGGTTTTCAGGAGGAAATGTGACGACAATGCCAACAAATTGACGGGCAATGGCATACAGTGGCAATGCCCCCCACCCCCACACACACACCTGGGCCGAGTGTTAGATGATCTAACTGCCCCTGGAAACCAGTGGTAGGTTCACTTAAAATAACAAATTAGGATTCCAATTGCCATTTTTGGACTGAAATTGGTGGAGTATGCACCTCACATTCTCTGGCCAGTATTAGCTGACAGTCTGACTCAAGAGGATGCCAAATGTTCCCCTTCGTTTACAGGACGGCGAAAGGAGCAGGGTAGGGCAGCTCGCCATCCTGATGTTAATGAGACCTTGCTCTCTAAATGGACCAGACCACCCACTCAGGTGACCGCGAGCCACTGAATGCCCACTCAGCAGGACAAGTCGCCTCGTTGTCTTTTTGATAAGACATTAAATTGATGGACTGTGTTCCTGGTCTACCAGTTTTAGCTGACATTAGAAACTCTGAAGTATCCTTCACCCAATGAGAGGTCCATCGTTCTTCTTCCAACCAAAGGCTAACACATCAATCTTCAAACACGTAGATGCTAATGGGAACTTGCTGTGCACAAAATTGCCACGTGTTTCCCTCCATAATAATAGATGCTGCCCTTCAAAGTAATACGTCGGGCATCTCTGCCGCATGAGATCATGTGCTGAATAAATGTAAGTCCCACTCGGTTAACAAGTGCAATCACTGACCAAAGGAAATTGGTGCAACCAGCCCCACCCCCAAAACAATTTTGTTCTGTCGCAGTTGAATAGTGGGAGGTGGTGAGGGGGATACCACTGACACATGCTTGATCCAAAGGCATCAGGCAAGTTTACCACACTGGTTATTTTATTATAATATTCAATCACCTGGTTCACAGGATGTCCGGCTATTGTTAAAAGGAGCTGTCCGTGTCCTTTGTTGCTAACTGTTCATAATCATTGGATGAAAGGCTCCCTACAAGGTGTACGCCAAGTAGAAATCAATAACTGTGTATGTTTCTGTCACTGTATGACAGAACTTATTAGGAACAACGCACAATAAATGTTGCAGCCTTTTTCAATTTCCCGGTTCGATAAGCAGAGCCTCAAAAGAAGAAACTATTTCTAAAAGATATGTTATGTTTAACAAAACCAGCCAAGGCGGGCTCATTTCTCAATATATTTGCGCTGTCTAGTATCCATCTTATTGTGACGGATGTAGTCACAAGCCAAATACACTTAATAAGCCATTTCACATCAGCAACCTGTTCGTTTTCCAGTCATCCCATCTGTGCTGAATTTAATGCGATATGGATTCTACTTTGGAGGAAACGTGTAGGGAACCTGATTTCTACTGCTATCAGATCGGGTTGAAATGCTCCTCAATGTGTGACAGACACGAGAATGGAAGGACAGGGGGTTTGTCCCATGTCACATAATTGAAATGTTCCTATGTTGACGGTGTGAGGGGCACATTGCCCCCAAAATGTCATGGTCCTCCCGGTGCACTCCTATCGAAGCTCCAATGGATGTCTGCTGGAAGGGGAGCAGCTTTGGCTGGTGATCTGGATATGCCGGCTTCTGAAGCACTGAAGTTTCTGAGGTCCTCCATCGGAATCCCAAACTAAGCCGTAGGTGTACCAGGTGAAGAGCAGGGACCAGTGAAAAACTCAACACCTAACCCACATGATAAAGGGACGGAGCTGTTGAAAACAATAAGCTGAAGACATCTCCCTGAAGAACTCCTATGCTATGCCGAGCACCTGTGCCTGCTTGCCTCCAAAAATCTGGACCATCCTTTTTGTGGTTACAATCAATTGACTCGGCAGAGGTGTCCTTGACCTTGGTACTCCACTTGGCTAAATGCTGCTTTAATGTTGAGGAGATGTGTCCATGCCTGAGCCAAGTGGTTTCTGAGTCTGGATCTGAATGGATCTGGGTAAACGTTGCAATGGGAGCCCAGTAAGGTTATTGTTGAGTAGATCTTCAGTCTTGATGACCTCTTAACTTTATTGATATTGGGATGAGACTGATAGAACAATAGTTGGCGAGATTAGGTTTATCCTGCTTGTTTGGATAGGAATCTTCGAAGTTCTCAGGTAGGTGCCAATGTCATAGCTGTACTGCAATAACTAGGGAGGAGCTGCCTCTGATGAGTGTGTTTTCAGCATTAAGGCTGGATTCTATCATAACTTAAAAGTTATTGCTGCATCTAGAGCATTCAGTTGTGTTTTAGTGTCATGTAGGGTGAACCACATTGGCTTGATAAGAACATCCATGATAGTGAGGACCTCGGCAGCTCCTCCCACTTGGCTAACATAAAAAAGAGCATAGGTGGGATTTTCCACACAACCTGCCCAGTGTTCCATGGCGTCGGAGGCAGCCCACCATTGACCAACGGTGGGATCGTCTGGTCCTGCCATTGTTAACGGGGTTTCCCATTGAATGCTGGGAGGGGAGGGGGGCGGTGGCAGGACCAGAAGATCCAGGCGACGTGAATGGCTGGAAAGTTCTGGCCGACCAGTTAAAGTCTCCATTTTCATTGGATGATTTGTTTCAAGGAAATCTTCATTAACTATGACTGTAGCCGCAAACAGTGCAGGGTTTGTTTTAAAATTTAGAGTACCCAATTTATTTTTTTCCAATTAAGGGGATTTTAGCGTGGCCAATCCACCTACCCTGCATATCTTTGGGTTGTGGGGGCGAAACCCACGCAGACACGGGGAGAATGTGCAAACTCCACACGGATAGTGACCCAGAGCCGGGATAGAACCTGTGACCTCGGTGCCGTGAGGCAGCAGGACTAACCCACTGTGCCACCGTGCTGTTCTCAGTGCAGGGTTTTTAAAGAGTAGAATGGATGTGCACTTGCCCCTCCTTAAGTCACATTGTTGTACTTCAACAAGATGGTATTAGTTCCCGAAGATTAACATCTCTGGCATGGTCAGTCGAGACACCAAGGTTTGCCAAATGATAATCCACAGTTGAGAACCATAAAATGGTTCATATTAAATAATATTTAACCCTCTGTTCGGAATTATTGTCAGTGCTTAGGTAATCTGGAGCTCTTTGCTGGAAGTCCATTTGACAACAAACCTCTTGCACATTCCCAGTCCAGTTGCCATCAAATTCAGAATGGACCACAAACGATAGCAACTAACACAATGCAACAACACAGGCTAAGAAAGGTCCTTCATTACATCAGCAGGATGTATTTTCTGACCCAGTTAATCACCAGGGATTGTCATAAGTTATCTTCACCGTTAATCACTTCTTGGGCGTCATTCTCTGACCCCCCGCCGGGTTGGAGAATCGCCGGGGGCTGCCATGAATCCCGCCCCCGCCGGTTGCCGAAGTCTCCGGTACCGGATATTCGGCGGGGGCGGGAATCGGGCCGCGCCGGTTGGCGGGCCCCCCCCGCTCGATTCTCCGGCCCGAATGGGCCGAAGTCCCGCCGATAAATTGCCTGTCCCGCCGGCGTGGATTAAACCACCTTTTGAATGGCGGGGCAAGGCGGCGTGGGCGGGCTCAGGGGTCCTGGGGGGGTGCGGGGCGATCTGGCCCCGGGGGGTGCCCCCACGGTGGCCTGGCCCGCGATCGGGGCCCACCGATCCGCGGGCGGGCCTGTGCCGTGGGGGCACTCTTTCCCTTCCGCCTCCGCCATGGTCTCCACCATGGCGGAGGCAGAAGAGACTCCCTCCACTGCGCATGCGTGGGAAACTGTCAGCGGCCGCGGACGCTCCCGCGCATGCGCCGCCCGGGGATGTCATTTCCGCACCAGCTGGCGGGGCAACAAAGGCCGTTTCCGCCAGCTGGCGGGGCGGAAATTCCTCCGGCGTCGGCCTAGCCCCTCCATGTTGGGGCTCGGCCCCCAAAGATGCGGAGCATTCTGCACCTTTGGGGCGGCGCGATGCCCGTCTGATTGGCGCCGTTTTGGGCGCCAGTCGGCGGACATCGCGCCGTTTCGGGAGAATTTCGCCCCTTGTTTCCATTGGATGTGTAAATATATTCGGCGAAATTCTCCGATTGGGAGACGAGGGGCGGGATTCTTCGGTTCATCAGCCCCATCTTCCAGCACTGCCTGCCCATGCCGGCAACAGGATTCTCCGTTCCTGCAGCCGGCCAATGAGTTTTCCCATTGTGGCCAGGCCACGGTGCCGGGAAACCCGCGGCAATGGGTGTGCTGCTGGCGGACCGGGGAATCCCACCGATGGCGAATTCCGCTGAAGGTGTTGACGCCAAGATTGAATTGCGTGCAGTTCGCGTTCCGTTGGGGGTGCAATTCGTGGAGCAATCCAGGATATGGTAATAAGCCAGCACTCTGCTGCCGTGAATTCCAAGAAAATCCTGGCCCAGCGGGTATTCTAACTGCTGGAACCGGACTTAGCGCCAAAGAGCCTGGTAGCTGGAGTTGTTTTAAGCGCTCCACTTACCACACACTCACTGCAGCCACTAATATGGCTCAGAGAAGATATGCACCCCAGGAGGAGACAGCTGGTGATCCGGAAGGGTGGGGGCTCACTGGTGAGTTATCTGCCCTGAGAGGGGCAGAGAACCAGGGAGGGTTCCAAAGGTAACAGTGCAAAGATCCTCTGGTTGGGTTGAGCTCTGCTGAACCACTGTTTCCTCAGCAAGGGGGCAGTGCTTCTGAGTAGTGCCAACACCTGGTGGTCTCCAGATTGAACTTGGCCCTTGATGGTGCAACTGGGGTATTGAGGGTGTTCAGAGGGGCAGCCTAGGTGGGCTCCCAAGTGAGCAGAGGTCTTCTGAGCATTGAAAGGACACAGATTAGGCAGCATGGTGGCGCTGTAGTTAGCACTGTTGCCTCACGGCGCCAAGGTCCCAGGTTCGATCCCGGCCCTGGGTCACTGTCCGTGTGGAGTTTGCACATTCTCCCCATGTTTGCATGGGTTTCGTCCCCACAACCCAAAGATGTGCAGGGTAGGTGGATTGGCCATGCTAAATTGCCCCTTAATAGGAAAAAATGAATTGGATACTCTAAATTTATTTAAAAAAGGACACAGGCAGCATTCAGCAGTGTGAGCGGCCAGGGGG